>NW_016804135.1:1921883-1949371 GCF_001698545.2 Rhinopithecus bieti | reverse complement strand
AAAAAAAAAAAAAAAAAAAAAGTCATTTAGTTAAAAATAAATATCTCATGTCACTGTTTTTTAATGTATTTATTTATTTTCATTCAGTTGATCCTAATATTTTTCCAGTTAGTAATAATATTTATAATAATGTTTAATGCATACAAAGAACTTTCTGTGTACCAGGGAACTACTTTTATTGGATTATCCGATTTATTCCTCATAGATACCCCATAAAATAGGTACAATTATCATATTGTAGGTGAGGAAATTGAGGCATACAGATATGAAATGATTCATCCAAAATCACATAGGTAGTAAATGGCAGAACCAATATTTGTACTGTATCTCCAAATGTCCCTCAACAGGAGAGTGGATAAACACATTGTAGTATATTCGTACAGTAGAATACTACTCAGCAATAAAAATGCTGAACCATTCACACATGCAACAACATGGATTGTGGTAAGTAGGATACTAGCTAGCCTTTAAGATTTGTACCTCTGGATGTATGAGTCCTGTATAATTTTCTCGAGTGGGGATAGAACCTGTGAATATGAGGCATTACTTTTATTAGTTAGGGTTCTCCAGAGAAACAGAACCAATAGGATATATGTGGATGAGGAGATTTGTTATGGGAATTGGCTCATGCAATTATGAAGACTGAGAAGTCCCATGATCTGCCAACTGCAAGCTGGACAACAGGAAAGCCAGTGGTGTAATTCAGTCTCAGTTTGCAGGTCTGTTAGAACTAGGGGAGCGAATGGTGTAACTTCTGGTCTGAGACCAAAGGCCTGAGAATGAGGAAGGTGGGAGTGGAGTAGAGGTGGGCAGCTTCTGATATAAGTCCTGGATCCAAAGGCTCGAAACACAGGAGCACTAATGTATGAATACAGGATAATATGGATGTCTCAGCTCAAGACAAAGGAAGGAATTTGCTTTTCCTCTGCCTTTTTGTACTATTCAGGCCCTCTTTGGTTTAAATGATGGCTGCCCACATTGGTGAGGGTAGCTCTTCTTTACTTAATCTCTGATTCAAATGCTGATCTCTTCCAGAAATACCCTCACAGACATACTTAGAAATAATATTTTACCAGCTCTCTGGGCATTCCTTAACTCAGTTAAGGTGACACACAAAATAATCATATCACTCATGTGATCATGTTACATTTAAATGACAAAAGAGAGATTTTTATGGGTAGCTCTGACTTACTCAAGTGAGTCCTTTAAAAGAAGAGCTTGGGCCTGGCATGGTGGCTCACACCTGTAATCCCAGCACTTTGGGAGGCTGACGCGGGCCGATCGCGAGGTCAGGAGATTGAGACCATCCTGGCCAACATGGTGAAACCCTGTCTCTATTTAAAATACAAAAATTAGCTGGGCATGGTGTCGCGTGCCTATATAATCCGAGCTACTCGGGAGGCTGAGGCAGGAGAATCGCTTGAACAAAATACTGGCAAACTGAATTCAGCAGTGCATCAAAAAGCTTATCCACTACAATCAAGTAGGCTTCATCCCTGGGATGCGAGGTTGGCCCAACATACATAAATCAATAAATGTGGTTTATCACATAAATAGAACTAAAGGCAAAAGCTACATGATTATCTCAATAGATGCAGAAAGGCCTTTAATAAAATTCAACATCCCTTAATGTTAAAAATTCTCTATAAACTGGGTATTGAAGAAACATACCTCAAAATAACAAGAACCATATATGACAAACCCCACAACCAGTATCATACTGAGTGGGCAAAAGCTTAAAGCATTCCCTTTGAAAATCAGCACAAGATAAGGATGCCTTTTCTCATCACTCCTATTCAGCATAATATTGGAAGTTGTGGCCAGGGCAATCAGACAAGAAACAAAGAGAAAGAAATAAAGGATATTCAGATAAGAAGAGAGGAAGTCAAAATATCCCTGTTTGTAGATGACATGATCCTATACTTGGAAGACCCCATGTCTCAACCCAAAAGCTTTTTAAGCTGATAAGCAACTTTACCAAAGTCTCAGGATACAAAATCAATGTGCAAAAATCACTAGCATTCCTATACACCAGCAACAGGCAAGCCAAGAGCGAAATCACGAATGAGCTCCTATTCACAATTGCCACAAAATGAATACAATACATAGGAATACAGCTCACCAGGGAGGTAAGAAATCTTTTCAAGGAGCACTACAAACCACTGCTCAAATAAATCAGAGATGACACAAGCAAATAGAAAAACATTCCATGCTCATGGATAGGAAGAATTGGTATCATGGAAATGGCCATACTGCCCAAAGCAATTTATAGATTCAATGCTATTCACTTTAAACAACCATTGACATTCTTAACAGAATTAGAAAAAAATATTTTAATATTCATGTAGAACCAAAAAAGAGCCTGAATAGCCAAGAAAATCCTAAGCAAAAAGAAAGAAGTTGGTGGCATCAGGCTGCCAGAATTCAAACTATACTATAAGGCTATACTATACTATACTATAACCAAAAGAGCATGGTACTGCTACAAGAACAGACACATAGACCAATGGAACAGAATACAGAGTCCATAAATAAGACTGCACACCTGTAACCATTTGATCCTCAACAAACTTGACAAAAGCAACAATGGGGAAAGATTTCCTATTTAATAAATGGTGCTGGGAGAACTAGCTAGCCATATGAAAAAATCAAAACTGGACCTCTTCCTTATACCATATACAAAAGTTAAGATGAATTAAAGATTTAAATGTACAACACAAAACTATAGGCTGGGCGCGGTGGCTCATGCCTGTAATCCTAGCACTTTGGGGGCCGAGGCGGGTGGATCACAAGGTCAGAAGATCAAGACCATCCAGGCCAACATGATGAAACCCCGTCTCTACTTTAAAAAATTCAAAAATTAACTGGGTGTGGTGGCATGTGCCAGTAATCCCAGCTACTTGGGAGGCTGAGGCAGGAGAATCACTTGAACCAGTGAGTCAGAAGTTGCAGTGAGCCAAGATAGCACCACTGCACTCCAGCCTGGTAAAAGAGTGAGACTCCATCTCAAAACAAAGAAAGAAAATCCCAAACAGCAATAAAACCTAAAACTATAAAAACCTTAGAAGAAAACCTAGGCAATACCATTCAGGAGATAGACACAGGCAAAGATTTCATGACAAAGATGCCAAAAGCAATTACAACAAAAGCAAAAATTAACAAGTGGGATCTAATTAAAATAAAGAACTTCTGTGCAACAAAAGAAACCAGCAACAGAACGAATAGACAACCTACAGAATGGGAATTTTTTTTTTTTTTTGCAATCTATTAATCTGACAAAGGTCTAATATCTAGCATCTATAAGGAATTTAAACAAATTTACAAGAAAAAAACCAGCCCCATTAAAAAGTGGGCAAAGGTCATGAACAGACACTTCTCAAAAGAAGCCATACATGGGACCAACAAACATATGAAAAAAGACTCAACATCACTGATCATTAGAGAAATGTGAATCAAAACCACGGTGAGATACCATTGAACACCAGTTAGAATGGCTATTATTAACATTAAAAAGTCAAAAGACAACAGATGCTGGTGAGGTTGTGGAGAAAAAGGAATGCTTTCACATTGTTGGTGGGAGTGTAAATTAGTTAAACCATTGTGGAAGACAGTGTCATGATTCCTCAAAGACCTAGAGGCAGAAATACTATTTGACCCATCAAACCCATTACTGGGTATATACCCAATGAGATGCAAATCATTCTATTATAAAGACACATGCACACATATGTTCACTGCAGCACTATTTACAATAGCAAAGACATGGAATCAACCTAAATGTCCATCAATAATTGACTGGATAAAGAAAATGTACTACATATATGCCATGAAATACCATTCAGCCATAAAAAGGAATGCGATCATGTTCTTTGCAGGGAAATGGATGGAGCTGGAAGCCATTTTCCTCAGCAAACTAACATAGAAATAGAAAACCAAATACTGTATTTCTCACTTGTAAGTGGCAGCTGAATGGTGAGAACATTTGGACACATAAGGGGAGAGAACACACACTAGTGCCTGCCAGAGAGTGGGAGAAGGGAGGATGGAGGAGAGCCTCAGGAAGAATAGTTCATGGATGCTGGGCTTAATATCTAGGTGATGGGATGATCTGTGTAGCAAACCACCATGGCACACGTTTACCTATGTAATGAACATGCACATCCTGCACATGTACCCCTGTACTTAAGATAAAAGTTGGAAATAAAAAATGAAAAGAATGACTCGGACAAGGAAAGTGATGGCCAGATAACAGCAGACCAGAATTTGCAAGTTACTCTGATACATAAAGCATCATAGAAAAAACAATCTGCAATCATTTTATTTTTCCTAGAATAATATTTCGTCCTCTGAGAGTTGGTGAATTATAAGGATACAATTTATAAGAAAACTGAAAGACTCTTGCCAACTTTGATGATTCCCGTTTACACGTGAAGTTTATGTAAGCTTTATTAAAATTATATTTTTAGTCCTTGTAAAATTGTAAGCATTGTTCCTCAGAACATTTGCAAAAGGAAATATTTCTGCTTGACCAGTGAGATACGCATTTTGCCAGGATCATACTGGTCATGTCTATTTGTGTGCTGTTTTGGGATCACCAAAGTTTCTAGAAATGCAGTACCAACTAATAATTAAAATAAACTCTTTGAAGTTAAAAAAAAAAAAAGAATGATAGAAATATACTCTCGGCCGGGCGCGGTGGTTCACACCTGTGATCCCAGCACTTTGGGAGGCCGAGGTGGGCGGATCGTGAGATCAGGAGATCGAGACTATCCTGGCTAACACGGTGAAACCCCGTATCTATTAAAAATACAAAAAATTAGCCAGGCGTGGTGGCAGGCGCCTGTAGTCCCAGCTACTCAGGAGGTTGAGGCAGGAGAATGGCATGAACCCGGGAGGCGGAGCTTGCAGTGAGCTGAGATCGCGCCACTGCACTTCAGCCTGGGTGACAGAGCGAGACTCTGTCTCAAAAAAAAAAAAAAAAGAAAAAAAGAAATACACTCTCAAGAGATCCAGATGCTTCTGTTAACATGGACTTTATATTAATTAGTAGTCAAGGAGGAACTAGCAATTGCAGAAAAAAATCCTGCAAAAATTCTAGAAATCAAAATAAATAACTGAAATAAAAAAAGTTAATTGGTGGCTTAATGAAATATTTGGTATGACAAAAGAGAAAATAATTTGGTATATAGAGAATAAGGAAGTGTTTATATAGAATAAAAGAAACAAATGTAGAAAAGAATATAAGAAATATGTGAGACAAATGTCTGACATCTGTGTAGTTGAAGTTCTAGAAGAAGAAAGAGAATAGGGCAGAAACAATGTTTGAGAATATAATGGCTGAGTAATTTATAAACTAATTAGAGAATTTGAGCCACATATTGGAGAAGTGCAAAGGACTCAGAGTAGGATAAGTATCAAGAAAAACATATGTAGGCAAATAATAAAACTGCTGAAACCCATAGCAAAAAACCAAACCAACCAACCAAACAAAAAAGAAAAACATAAAATTAGATCAAGTAAAGAGATGTATTACTGTCAAATAAGCCACAATAAATCCGATAGTTGACTTTCTAACAAAACTATGGAAGGCCAGGTGTGGTGGCTCACACCTGTAATTTCAGCATTTTGAGAGGCCAAGGCAGGAGTATTGCTTGAGCCCAGGAGTTTGGGAATAGCCTGGGCAGCATAATGGGACCCTGTCTCTACAAAAAATACAAAAATTAGCCAGACATGGTGACATGTGTCTCTAGTCTTAGCTATTCCAGAGGCTGAGGCAGGAATATCTCTTGAGCCAGGGAGATCAAGGCTACAGTGAGCCATGATCACACTACTGCACTCCAGCCTGGACAGCAGAGTAAGACCCTGTTTCAAACAGATAACCAATCAACCAAAACCAAACCAAGACAACAGCAACAATAAAACAATGGAAGGCAGAAGACATTGAAACTGTAACTCAAAGTTCTAAAAGTATTATGTGTAATATATAAATCAGTCACAAAATTGTATTCTACAAAATATATCCTTCAAAAGGAATGTAGGCAGGGTGCAGTGGCTCATGCTTATAATTCCAGCACTTTCGGAGGCCGACGTGAGTGGATCATCTGAGGTCAGGAGTTTGAGACCAGCCTGGCCAACATGGTGAAATCCTGTCTCTATTAAAAGTACTAAAATTAGCTGGAAGTGGTGGCGGGCAACTGTAATCTTATCTACTTGGGAGGCTGAGGCAGAAGAATCACTTGAACCTGGGAGGTGGAGGTTGCAGTGAGCTGAGATTGCGCCACTGCACTGCAGCTTGGGTGACAGAGCAAGATTTCATCTAAAAAAAAAAAAAGTGAAATAAATATTTTAAGATAAAGACTGAAAGAATTCATCTTCAGGAGATCTGTACTACTAGAACCACTAATGAAGTACTTCACACGTAAGGAAAATAATCACTATTGAAATCATAAAAGTGTAGAAAGAAATAAAAGCTATAAGAGTAAACATATGGATATATCCAAATGAATTTTGATTGTATTAACCAATGCTAACTATATGCTGCTGGTTTAAAAGTATATAACAAAACAGCACAAAGTATGAGAGAGAAGATATGGAATTCAATTATTCTATGGTTCTATTGTCTAAGAAGTGGTAAAATACTACTAGACTTAAAAAAATTAAGATTGCATATTGTAATCACAGAATAACCTCTAATAGTAAAAAAGAATGTGTAGCTAACTAGTTAATAGAGAGGAATAAAGATAACAGCAACCACACAATCCAAAATAATGCAAGAAAAGGAAAACAATAATATAGATGATTTAACTGAGATCAGTCATTACATTAAATATGAACAGATGAATGACACCAATTAAATGACAAAGATAGGAAGACTGGATGCAAAGACAAATATTTTGCTCCGCTACTCACAGGTTAAATATAAGCACAGTGAAAGGTCGAATGGAAGAGGATTGAAGAAGATACATCATGCAAACAGCCACCAGAAGAAAACTGATATAATGAAATTAACATCAGAAAACTGGACTACAAGGCAAAAAAGCATTATAGGTGATAAAGAGAGATGAGTAATGGTAAAAGTTTCAATCTTTAAGGAAGATATAATAATTTCAATATTATATGTATCAAATGAAATAGCTTCAAAATATATAAAGCAAACATTCACAGTACTGAATGACAAAACAACAATTAAAGTGGAAGACTTTAACATAACATTTCTAAGTAACTGATAGATTGAGCAGAGAGAAGAATATGGAAGATTTGAGTAATAGCAAACATCTAATATAGAAATATGTATTTACACATGTAAAGCTGCACTCAGCAACTGAAGAAAACTTATATAAAACATTTTCCATAGCTTGACTGGCTCAACACATTTTATCAGATTGAAAACAGATGAACATCAAATTGAACATCAGCGTATATTCAGTGAGCACAATTGGATTATACTAGAAATTAATGACAAAATGTCAACTAGAAGATTTCTAAGTATTTGGAAATTGAGCAGTTCTATCATGAATAATCTATGGGTTAAAAGAAGCATTACCACAGACATTAGAAAACATTTTGAACTGAATGCTGATAAAATATGACATATTAAAATTTGTGGAATGCATATAAAGCCCTGTTTAGAGATAAACTCATAGTTTTGAATAAATTTATTATAGAAAAAAAGCTAAAAATCAGCAATTCATCTTTATAAGATAGGAAAAGAAGAGAACATTAAACTAAAAAGTGGAAAGAAGAAAATAATGAGGATAAGAATAGAAAGTAATAAAATAGAAAACAAGTTTATAAGAGAAATTTTAAAAAACCAAAATTTAATTTTATAGGAGACTAAGTTTGATAAATCTTTGATATTATTAATAAAAGACAAGAGAAAGAAGACACAAATGTTTAGTATTGAAATGAAAAAGGAGACATCATCACAGATTCTACAGATATTAAAACAATGANATGGTGACATGTGTCTCTAGTCTTAGCTATTCCAGAGGCTGAGGCAGGAATATCTCTTGAGCCAGGGAGATCAAGGCTACAGTGAGCCATGATCACACTACTGCACTCCAGCCTGGACAGCAGAGTAAGACCCTGTTTCAAACAGATAACCAATCAACCAAAACCAAACCAAGACAACAGCAACAATAAAAACAATGGAAGGCAGAAGACATTGAAACTGTAACTCAAAGTTCTAAAAAGTATTATGTGTAATATATAAATCAGTCACAAAATTGTATTCTACAAAATATATCCTTCAAAAAGGAATGTAGGCAGGGTGCAGTGGCTCATGCTTATAATTCCAGCACTTTCGGAGGCCGACGTGAGTGGATCATCTGAGGTCAGGAGTTTGAGACCAGCCTGGCCAACATGGTGAAATCCTGTCTCTATTAAAAGTACTAAAATTAGCTGGAAGTGGTGGCGGGCAACTGTAATCTTATCTACTTGGGAGGCTGAGGCAGAAGAATCACTTGAACCTGGGAGGTGGAGGTTGCAGTGAGCTGAGATTGCGCCACTGCACTGCAGCTTGGGTGACAGAGCAAGATTTCATCTAAAAAAAAAAAAAAGTGAAATAAATATTTTAAGATAAAGACTGAAAGAATTCATCTTCAGGAGATCTGTACTACTAGAACCACTAATGAAGTACTTCACACGTAAGGAAAATAATCACTATTGAAATCATAAAAGTGTAGAAAGAAATAAAAAGCTATAAGAGTAAACATATGGATATATCCAAATGAATTTTGATTGTATTAACCAATGCTAACTATATGCTGCTGGTTTAAAAGTATATAACAAAACAGCACAAAGTATGAGAGAGAAGATATGGAATTCAATTATTCTATGGTTCTATTGTCTAAGAAGTGGTAAAAATACTACTAGACTTAAAAAAATTAAGATTGCATATTGTAATCACAGAATAACCTCTAATAGTAAAAAAGAATGTGTAGCTAACTAGTTAATAGAGAGGAATAAAGATAACAGCAACCACACAATCCAAAATAATGCAAGAAAAAGGAAAACAATAATATAGATGATTTAACTGAGATCAGTCATTACATTAAATATGAACAGATGAATGACACCAATTAAATGACAAAGATAGGAAGACTGGATGCAAAGACAAATATTTTGCTCCGCTACTCACAGGTTAAATATAAGCACAGTGAAAGGTCGAATGGAAGAGGATTGAAGAAGATACATCATGCAAACAGCCACCAGAAGAAAACTGATATAATGAAATTAACATCAGAAAAACTGGACTACAAGGCAAAAAAGCATTATAGGTGATAAAGAGAGATGAGTAATGGTAAAAGTTTCAATCTTTAAGGAAGATATAATAATTTCAATATTATATGTATCAAATGAAATAGCTTCAAAATATATAAAGCAAACATTCACAGTACTGAATGACAAAACAACAATTAAAGTGGAAGACTTTAACATAACATTTCTAAGTAACTGATAGATTGAGCAGAGAGAAGAATATGGAAGATTTGAGTAATAGCAAACATCTAATATAGAAATATGTATTTACACATGTAAAGCTGCACTCAGCAACTGAAGAAAACTTATATAAAACATTTTCCATAGCTTGACTGGCTCAACACATTTTATCAGATTGAAAAACAGATGAACATCAAATTGAACATCAGCGTATATTCAGTGAGCACAATTGGATTATACTAGAAATTAATGACAAAAATGTCAACTAGAAGATTTCTAAGTATTTGGAAATTGAGCAGTTCTATCATGAATAATCTATGGGTTAAAAGAAGCATTACCACAGACATTAGAAAACATTTTGAACTGAATGCTGATAAAAATATGACATATTAAAATTTGTGGAATGCATATAAAGCCCTGTTTAGAGATAAACTCATAGTTTTGAATAAATTTATTATAGAAAAAAAGCTAAAAATCAGCAATTCATCTTTATAAGATAGGAAAAGAAGAGAACATTAAACTAAAAAGTGGAAAGAAGAAAATAATGAGGATAAGAATAGAAAGTAATAAAATAGAAAACAAGTTTATAAGAGAAATTTTAAAAAACCAAAATTTAATTTTATAGGAGACTAAGTTTGATAAATCTTTGATATTATTAATAAAAGACAAGAGAAAGAAGACACAAATGTTTAGTATTGAAATGAAAAAGGAGACATCATCACAGATTCTACAGATATTAAAACAATGATAAAGAAATACATAAATTTTACTAATTTGAAAATATAGATGAAAATTTTCTTAAAACAATATAACAAAACTGGCATGGTTAAAAGAGAAAACATTAATCTTCTTGGGTTCATTAAAGAAATAGAATCAATAATTGGAGACCTTTCCTACTAGGATTAAGTCTTACTTTAAAAGTTGGCAGTGTCTGGTTCACAGCAGTGCTCAGATAATACTAGTTGAAGGAATAGGTCTCTAGTATTGAAATATTCTTAGTACGTTGCTTATGTTTATACATCTGTCTCTTCATTAAACCACAAACTCCTTTGTATTCCCAGCATCCAGCACCTGTTATTTACAATTAGTCAATAAAGGTTTGTTGAATAATTGAATTAAAAAAAGAAGAGAACTGTTACTGTTTACTGAGTGCCTTCATCAGGCTTAAGTGTCTCCTCTAGGAAGGGTACTAATCCCTTCATAAGGGCTTCACTCTCATTACCTAATTCTTTCCAAAGTTCTCCATATCCAAATACCGTTACTTTGGGGATTGGGGTTTTCAACCTATGAAACTATGAAATTCTGGGGGACACATCTGGCTTTTTTTAAAAAAGATTTTTTAAATTTTCCCTTTTTTTTTTTTTTTTTTTTTTTTTTTTTTTTTTTTTTGAGACAGAGCCTCGCTATGTCGCCCAGGTTGGAGTGCCGTGGCAGGATCTCGGCTCACTGCAACCTCCGCCTCCTGGGTTCAAGCAATTCACCTGTCTCAGCCTCTGAGTAGCTGGGACTACAGTCACCCACCACCATGGCCAGCTAATTTTTATATTTTTAGTAGAGATGGTGTTTCACCATATTGGTCAGGCTGGTCTCAAACTCCTGACCTCAGGTGATCTGGGTGATCTGCTCGCCTCGGCCTCCCAAAGTGCTGGAATTACAGGAATGAGCCACCGCGTCTGGCCTCATTTATTCTCTCTCTCTCTCCTTTTTCTTTTTTTTTTTTTGAGACGGAGGTCTCAACTCTGTCGCCCAGGCTGGAGTGCAGTGGCGCGATCTGGGCTCACTGCGAGCTCCGCCTCCCGGGTTCACGCCATTCTCCTGCCTCAGCCTTCCGAGTAGCTGGGACTACAGGCGCCCGCCACCACGCCCAGCTAATTTTTTTGTATTTTTAGTAGAGACGGGGTCTCATGATGTTAGCCAGGATGGTGCCGATCTCCTGAGCTCGTGATCCACCCGTCTCGGCCTCCCAAAATGCTGGGATTACAGGCGTGAACCACCGTGCCCAGCTCATTTATTCTTAACTATACTTCTATGAGGGTGGTATTTTTAGTCTCATGAAGACATTACATTTTAAAGCCTATTTCTTTTCACGATACCAGTGATTTCCAAAATTGTCTGCATGTACCCTCTGGGGTACAGAATTGAGAAAAGAAAATTTTAGAAGCAAACTGTGAATGAGAGAGGTTAAGTAATTTGTCTGAGATCACACACTTTAGCTTTTACAGCTATCATATTTATCCTTGAGAAAAATATCTATGAATTTCTTAAGCCAACACTAGTGAGAAATTGGAACTAAATGCTATAAAATTTCCTGTATTCTAAAAAAGGATCTTCGTTTCTACTCTTACTCAAATATCCTGATTTCCATCCTTAGATGCTATGTATATATTCTTTGTAAATAGTATTGACGATTACCAACAAAAAAACAAATGTAGCTACGCTTTTCTTGTAAAATTGCAAAATTAGCCAGTAGCTTGTCGCCTAGGCTGGAATGCAGTGGCACGATCTCAGCTCACTGCAACCTCCACTTCCTGGGTTCAAGTGATTCTCCGCCTCAGACTCCCAAATAACTGGGATTACAGGTACCTGCCATCACACCTGGCTAATTTTTTTTGTATTTTTAATAGAGACAGGGGTTTCACCATATTGGTCAGGATGGTTTCGAGCTCCTGACCTCAAGTGATCCACCCGCCTCAGCTTCCCAAAATGGTAGGATGACAGGTGTGAGCCACCGTGCCTGGCTGCCAGTAGCTTCTTAAGAATGGCTTTTATAATATATTTGCTTCAAATTTTATTTAGAAATGTGAACTATGAGCTATCTTTTCATAAGACTACTACCTACTATAAATTTAGTTGTTATGAAAAAATTTCAAGTTTCATCTGGTATCTCTAAGATAAAAACCAAAAGGAAGGCTTATGAAACTTATTGAAGCTTATATTTTTTGTTATGGATTTCAAGTATATGCCTAAAAAGAGATACTGAAATTTGGCCAACAAATTGTGATATGCTTTGGTAAACTACTAATTGATGAACATTTTTTCCAGTTTCTATTCATACTATGCATTTCCCTGTAAATCTATTTAATTTTAGTTCATAATGTAAACATTATCTTTGTCCAAAAGATCACGAAAGGTGTGAAAAAATCTTTAAACAATGTTAAAATGGTAAAATAAAGTGTGACACAGAAATTGTTAAAATCTTAGGTAACATTTGACAGTCTTTCATCCTTCATTTAAAATACATTATTCTAATAGCATCATCTAGAAGTAATTTTATTGACTGAAAAGTTTTTAGGTGCTAATAATGAGATACTTTTCTCTGATATCTTTTTATCCAAGAGGCTTATGGAAGCTTTGAAAATGAGCACTGTGGGCTGGGCGCGGTGACTCACGCCTGTAATCCCAGCACTTTGGAGACTGAGGCGGGCGGATCACGGGTCAGGTGATCGAGACGCATCCTGGCTAACACGGCTGAAACCCTGTCCTCACTGAAAATAACAAAAAATTAGCGGGGGCGTGGTGTGCAGGCGCCTGTAGTCTCAGCTACTCTGAGGCCGCTGAGGCAGAGAATGTGCATGAAACATGGGAGGCCCGGAAGCTTGCAGATGAGGGCCGCAGATCGGCGGGCCAACCTGCACTCCAGTCTAGGCAAGCAAGAGCGAGACTCCCGTGCTCCAAAAAAAAAAAAAAAAAAAAAATGAGCATTGTACTCTAGGGAAGTAACACAAATTCTGGAACTGCTGTAAACCATCTCATTGAAAAGACAAACCTAAAATGAATGATTGAAATAAAGTATGTAGTTCAAAACTAGTTATTATTCAATCTAATTGCTCATTATTTATAGTCTATGAGCAAAAAATGACTCTCTGGGAAAGAACCACATTTCAATTAGATAGAATTACCTTTCAGTGAGGTTTACCTCATTTTATTGTATACCTTTTTTCTATTTCATTGTGCCTTTCATACTTTGTGTCTTTATGAGCCTGTCAAGGAGACAGAAGTTTTATGTCTCTGTTTTATTATGTGATTACTTGGCTGAATTAAGCTGCCTTAGCCACTTAAGGCTACTATAACAGACTGGATAGCTAAACAAGAAACATGTATTTCTCATGGTTCTGGAAGATGGAAGTCTGAGATCAGGGTACTAGTATGGACAGGTTCTTGTTGAAGGTACTATTTTTGGTTTGCAGACAGAGAACATGTTAGAGAGCAGAGAGAGAAAGCAGGCTCACTCATGTCTCCTCTTAGATGGGCACTAATCCATTTATAAGGTAACTCTCATGACCTGATTCCTTCTAAAGGTCCCCATATCCAAATACCATCACATTGGGTATTAAGGTTTTCAACCTATAAATTTCTGGGGGACACAAAATTCAGTTCATAGAAACTCTCCCAAGACTATTCATGTTTAAATTTAAAAAAGCCTTTGTATGAAGAATCTGAAGTTATGGTTTTTTTTTTTTTCAAAATCTTTCTTATACTCTTCAATTCATATTATGTGGTTATTTCTCCTACTATATTACCTACTCTAACTAAGTTAAAATCAACATTATCCAAGAACAACTTATCTTTTCTGCTAGAGAGGTAGGCCCTTGGAAAGAATGCACAATAATGATCATAAAGGACTCCAGCAATTGTACAAGATTGGTCGCCATAGGAACATGTGATTAGGAGGTATGCTCAAGGTGAGGCCTCATTTAGCTTCTGATGAATAAAGTTGAATGGAGGAAAATGGCTTGCAACAGATGGGGAGCATAAAAACTTTGGCTGAGAAGAAATGAAAATTAAGTGGACAGAATGTCTTTTAAGGCTGTAAAGGCAGGCAAGCAGCTGGGAACTATTGTGGCAAAGGTCTTGCATGCTGTGAAGAGCCAGACATTACTATGTTTTGCTACTGTAACTAAGAAATATTGAGGGAAATTTGGCATAAAGTAAAGGCACTTGCAAGTTCATTTCTTCTGGCAATTAAAAAATAGGAGATCTAATAGAAGCTATAAGAATGAAGGGATGAGACCTAATTATTGAAACATCCAGTTATCACTTCATAACTAATGCTTCTTTGTAAATTGGGAAAGAGCTGAGTCACTGTTGTCTAGGGGAACTCAACTTGAAATCTCCCTGTTATAAACAGCATTCCTCAAACCACAAACCCATCTCATTAACCATCAGACATTATGCAGATACTACTTTGACAATGACTCACATTCTCTCTGGAAGTTTCATACAATTTAAATAGTGGTATTAATTAGACTATAGAAATATGGGTCTCTGTAGTACTAGTCTGTATTTAAGCTGAGAAACATTTAAAAAAGAATGAGAGTGTGTAAAAGCTATTTGCATGTGAAGTTTTCCAGTGACTACAAAACGGGACATAATTTAATCCAATTTAGTTATTAGTTTTCTTTCATTTTTACTTAATTTTTTAAAAGAATAAACATGGATATTGCCAGACCCAAGATTGGAAAATCATAGTACTTTTAGACATACGGAATGAAGTCACAGCTGAAAGCAATTTTGTGTGTGTTTTCTGTAAAACATATTTGAAGATTTCAAAAAAAGTTTGAAAAAGTGAGAGATTGTGTGTTTCAAGGGCACACATATGATGTTAAAATGACATTGTTAATTAAATGCAAATTGGCAAATAAATTATTTTCATCTACTTATTCCTACAATAAAATTTTTTTTCTTTTATTTATGGGTAGAGTTCTATTCTGTAAACAGAAGCAATAAGATATGACTATATGGGGAACCTAGATGTAACTGATACTACAGACTTTTTCTCTTACAGATAAATGTGGTATTTCCAAAAATTAATTCTTTTAACCTACTGGCAGTAACCTTAGGGTAGATATTTAATCTACCCAGGTGATTGGATAATTCATCACTAGCCTAAATCCTTAACAAGGCTTCTAGGCAGGGTTAGAAAATAGATGGTCCTTCAAATGGTTACCTGCACCTGGGGCCATGTGATGAGTGTGAGTTACTGTGCCTATCACATCTATTAACACTGCAATGAATTCTTGCCTTGTCTCTATTTTTTCCCATCTTCCCTACCTTCTCCCTGCTACAAGGCTGGGACCAAGCTGTTTACAGCCTGGGAGTAATGGGATGAGGGAAAGCATTTTTCTTGGTGATAAAGTAGGATGATTTGCTTCTTTAGATAGGGGCATGTGGAAGTACATTTGTCCTATAAAGTTAAAGGAAGAAGAAAGGGACATTCTTTACTTCCAGGGGTAAGGACATGTAAACTCTGATTTTGTTTTATGAGTTAAAGAAAAGGGACAGATAATCATTTGATGTGACTGTGAAAGACTAGGATAATCAGGAGTGAAGGAGAGCATAACTATCTGTAGAGGATAAGGTCAAAGTCAGTATGACATCTTTTAGGAAGTAGTTCCTGAGTGTTGTACATATTTCCAGTTCTGGTTGAGTCTAAAATCTATTAACAAAATTGTAAGATACTCATTCTAGGGATTGCATTGGCAGTTATTCACATCCCCAAATTTTACTTCCTAGCTTTATGTGGAATTTTGAGCAGTTGAGTTAAACCCAATGTCTAAACTTCTCAGATATTTTATAACTTGATACATAAATGTAAAAACGCATATATATATGCCAATATTAATGTTGCTCAAATTGTTTTATTTTTAAAAATAGTGAGAATAAAGGAATATTATCATGTATTACCATGGCAAAATGTTTTAATAAAGGGGAAACTAATATCTCAACTGAACATTAATAACTTATATAGACTAGTTCCCTAATAGGAACACCATTTCAATATGATGTCAAACTTAATAATATTGAGATGAACAGTTAGTGTAAGGAAAACATATCCATTTCAAAGGAAAGAACTAGTGGCCAATAAGTAATCACATCAACCACAAAAAATCAAACAATTATAGCATGTAGAGTGAGCTAAATTTGATGTAAATCTTTTCTGAAGCAAGTTCTAACCTTTTCTTTTACATTTCAGAAATAAGTAAAAGACAGTATGTAAGTATACCTAAAAGGGCTTTTATAAATCCATCTTTTTAGAAGGAATGACTTCCTTCTAATAGAAGGAGAAATCTGGTGGATGCCCTCTGAGGACAGTGTGTTGAATACATTAGATGGGATGGAAGGAAGCACTTTTATTAGTTTCTATTGGTAAAAGACAATCTAGAATAATTACGCTTTGCACATCATCTCTTCTGATACACTAGTTGCTATTTTGATACAATAGTTGCTATTTTGATACAATAGTTGCTATTTTGCTCTTCTGATACAATAGTTGCTATTTTGTTCAACTATTACTTTATTTACCCTAGTTCTGCATTTTTGTGATCCAAAGCAATCAACTTTTTATTTAATGAGAGCAGTGGGTTCTCATTTTAAGTTTGTCATCATTGGGGGAGACTTAGCCATGAGTCAGAGATGGTATATGTAATTCCTACTACCATACAGCCTAAGAGCATGTGCAACTCAAACATTAAACTGAATTCCCTATATAACATATCTGTCAGATATTGTGTGTGGAATACAGGAGCAGAATGCATCTTGCCATCCTACTTACATTTCAGATCTAAACCTCAAATGCCATCTTACAATATCCAGCCAAATTTGGGGTCTCAGAGCATTTACTTTCATAGTAGTGTTATTGCTTTGGATACATTTCAAAAATAAGTGGTTAAAAAAAATCTCTGAAAATTACAAATCACAAGTTTCCCTGACTAATGACTTACCTTTTAAGCCAACTTTAATAAACTCATATTTGAACTAATAAACCTGATGACCAAAAGGAAAACTTTATTATTTTAAGAAATTAGCTTGTATTAGTGTTTTTAGTATCTCACTCCAAAGTGACAGTCTCAGAACATGAAAATAATTCAAGTTTAGAGAATTCCAAAAATAAATTATGGATGCCTTATGAAGTGTTATAAATTGCTCAATTTGCTAAATAAATTGGGGAAATGGCTTTTAAGTACTTGCTACCTATCCTTACTTTTGATTGTTTATTTTCTTGTGTTTAGTGAGACTGTAAAATGAAGATTGCAGTTGGGAACTAATTACTATTATCTTTTAATAACTTTGGAACATAGATGAGCATGGTCCATACTACATGTTCCTATGACTTCTGACAGCCGCCATTATATTTGGATATCTTCTTAATCCAAACTTTTTATGCCTAGCTTTTCTCTATTTGTCGCCTTTATCTCATAACCTAATTTCCTTCCTTCCTCCATCTCAACCCTAATAACCATGCCTTGTTAGGCAGCAGCACCCATATTTCATATGATTCACATTGATATTCACTTGTCTTCTGTGTCATTCTTTTGGGGACTTTCTCTCTATTAGGGAGTATGCCTAGTCAAGTTTACCTTTACTCTTTTGATAGAGACATTTTGGTAAAGATTTCAATCATCTTGACAGATTTATTAGACCTATTTTTGTATTTACAAACACTGTTCGTGACTTTCAGGTCAGATCAACCGTGTAGGTATGTTCTGCTGTGACTATGTATATCTTGGCTGGAAGGACCAAACCATCTGGGCATATGCTGTTGTGATTCGTGCAGGTGAGCTCCAGGGGACTGGGGTTGCTAAGACAGTGAGTCTTACAGTTCAACACACAGGCAGCCTCAGGGGCCTACTCTGCTCTATTTTGATCATATTTTAGGTTGGACTTGCTAGAGTTGGGGCAGTTCCTAGAGATCTAGGAGGCCCAAAAGAACTTGAATCTGTTCTAGGGCTCAGTCATCTTGTTCATTAGAATGATAGACCAATGACTCCATTTACCAATATGTTTTCACAAAATGCTTCACAGTGTTTCCAGGTTTCATGAAATTTAGCAAAAGACAAAATATGTTGGTGGAATCTAGCTTCTAGATACAGTAATATCTTCTGTCCAGTTTTTGGATATGTTTAGATTTACTATAGACTCCTTAATGCTGGAAGGTCAAAAGAAGTTAACATTCTCCATTGTGGTGATCTTCAGTTTATATTGGAATAGCATTTGTTTCCATTAATGATCCAATTAATGAGGGAAACCATGTTGTGTGATGAGATGTGGGGATTAGGAAATGTAACTAATCTTATTTTTTGTCTCTTGTGAATACAACAGGAATAAACAATAATGTTACAGCTCCTTCACAGATTTCAAACAGATTATACATACAGTTGAAAGACCAAATTGCTTTATTCCAATCTAAAATTTATAGAGTAATTCTGTACTAAAGCTTGCACTGACAGTATGGGTTCAGGCATTCTAAAGTCACTGGAGCAGATAAATTGTCTTAGAAAGAAGGTGAAAAGATCTTGGAAAAAAACTAAAATTTTGCCGTTTGTTCATGACGATTTCATTAAAATTTGTTTTAGTAGGATGAATAAAATATATCTTGTATTTGTTTTCTATATTTTGTCTGAAAATTGCTTCCCAATAATGTAACTGAAGCTTTGCTGCTGAAAGGGTCAGAGGAATTTATAGAATTGTGGCCATCAATCATATGCTGGATATTGCTGAAGTGCTGACTGATGGAGACTTATTGTTTACTGTCATATAACATAAAATTTTGTGTAAGAAAGTGTACTAATAGCTACAGTGAAGGGTTTACTTTATAAAGAGTGTTAAACATAACTTGTATCTTCCCTTGATAGATGACTTGTTACTAATTTTGATTCCAAAATAAAATTGGCTGTCAAAAAAATACTCCTAAAATTTACATGAAACTATAATAGACTAATAGAACATTAGAACCAGATGATATCTGATTTACAATATTTGATCAAAACTATTCAATATAGCATGCTTGCGATAGGATGTTGGGAACCTTTCAGTGGCTCTTCCATTAGCATTTTCTGAGATCAGGAGAACCACCTAAACTATCTTGTTCTCTTGCTTAGTATCAGTGTCTAGAACATAAAAGGTGCTTAGAAAATCTTTGCAGAATGAATAAATGAGAGTGAATGAATGGAAGACAGGAAATATGCCAAGCAGAGGACTAAATCACTTCTCTCTGATCAGCATTACTATTACTTAATGTTAGAAAAACAAAGGGAGCATAATTCCTTTTTAGTTTGTGAATATATTAGGCTCCTAATTCTTGATTTTATTTTGCTCCCACTTAAACCCTATATGACTGCAATCTATTTTTTGTACAATGATGACCTTTTAAAAACAAATCACACAATGTCACACTTATGCTTTGAAATCCTGTAATGCCTGTTCACTGGAGTTAGTACAAAATACAGCCATTTGTCTTGGCCTACAAGTACGTGCTCAGCCTTGTCCTTGCCTACTTATCCAACCTCATCCCTCAAGGGTCTTTGCCATTCACACTGCATGCCAGTCATGCAGAACTCTCTCTGCTTCCAGTTCGTTTCCACCCCAGGACTATTGTAGTGTCTGTTCCCTCTGCCTGGAAGGTGGATCTTTACCTTCCTGTCTCCTTTCCATCATTTAGTTTTCCATTTAAAGTTCACCTCCTTAAAGAAGGCTTTCTTGATCACCCATCCTAGTTCACAATGCTCCCTCTAGCACTCCCTGCCTGGTCACTCTTTATTTTCATATAGCAGTAATTACTTTATCTTATCCTCCAGGAGAGCTATTTTTATTGCCGTGTTCTCATGCCTAGAACAGAAGTTGGCACAGGTTGAACGTGTACATATGGAATTTTTGATTACACATTTGGATGCTCTAACGGGCTGGTCTTAGTGGCTCATGCCTGTAATCCTAGCATTTTGAGAGGCCGAGGTGGGCAGATTGCTTGAGCTCAGGAGCTTGAGACTAGCCTGGGCAACATAGTGAGACACTGTCTCTACAAAAAATACAAAAATTAGCCAGGTGTGATGGCATGTGCCTATAGTCCCAACTACTTGGGAGGCTGAGTTGGGAGGCTGGCTTGAGTCTGGGAGGCAGAGATTGCAGTGGGCCAAGATCATACCACTGCACCCCATCTTTCTGTAAGATTACTGGTATATAAAACTCTGAGAACACTGTCCCTCTAGTTAGAAGCTGCAATTTAAAAATTGGCTTCTATAGACAACAACTTTTTTTTGCCACTGTAAACTGCACTGCATTAATACCTTCGAGCATAAACATCTTAACCTGTTGCAACTTTGTTTATAGGCTAGAATCCCAGAAGTGGAGTTGTTGAGTCAAAGTTTATACAACATTTTAATCTTCTTGGATGCAAAAATTCTAAGTAAAATATTAGCAAACAGGATACAATAATGTCTCCAAAGAATAATACATCATGAATAAGTAGAACATATTCCAGGAATGCATGGCTATTTATTTCTCTTTTTAAAATATTATTTTAGAATTGGGGGTACATGTGCAGGATTGTCACAGAGGTATGCTGCATAATGCTGAGGTTTAGGGCATAACTTAGCTTGTCATCCTGGTATTGAGCATAGTACCCAATAGGTAGTTTTTCAGCCCTTGCTCCCATTCCTCTCTCTATCACTAGTAGGCTCCACTGTCTATTGTTCCCATCTTTTTGTCCATGTGTATCCAATATTTACCTTCCACTTGTAAATGAGAATATGTGGTATTTGGATTTCTGTTTCTGCATTAGTTTACTTAGGATAATGGCCTGTAGCAGCATCCATGTTGCTGCAAAGGACATGATTTCATTCTTTTTTATGACTGTATAATATTCCATGATATATATGTACCACATTTTCTTGATCCAATTCACCATTGATGGAAACCTAGGTTGATTCCATGTTTTTGTGATTGTGAACAATGCTGCAATGAACATATGGGTGCATGTATCCTTTTGGTGGAATGATTTATATTCCTTTGGGTATATGACTCAGTAATGGGATTGCTGAGTTGAACAGTTGTTCTGCTGAGAAATCGCCAAATTCCTAGCCACAGTGGCTGAACTAATTTACATTCCCACCAACAGTGTATTAGTATCCTCTTTTCCCCACAGCCTCACCAACATGTTTTTTTTTTTGTGGTATTAGTATCCTCTTTTCCCCACAGCCTCACCAACATTTGTGTTTTTTTGGTTTGAATTTTTAACAAAAGCCATTCTGACTGGCGTGAAATGGTATCTCATTGTGGTTTTGGTTTGCATTTCTCTAATAGTTCATGATGAGCATTTTTTTCATATGCTTGTTGGCCACTTGTATGTCTTCTTTTGAGAAGTATTTGTTCATATCCTTTGCCTACTTTTTAATGGGGTTGTTTTTTTTTGCTTGTTGATTTAAGTTCCTTACAGATTCTGGACTATTAGACCTTTGTCAGACTTATAGTTTGCAAATATTTTCTCCCATTCTGTAAGCTGTTTAATTTCTTGGTAATTTCTTTTGCTGTGCACAAGCTCTTTAGTTTAATTAGGTCCCACTTAACAATTTTTGTTTTTGTTGCAGTTGCTTTTGGGGACTTAGTCATAAATTCTTTGCCAATGCCAATATCAAGAAGGGTATTTCATAGCTTTTTTTCCCTAGGATTTTTATAATTTGAGATCTTACATTTAAGTCTTTAATTCATCTTGAGTTAATTTTTGTACATGGTGATAGGCAGGGGTCCAGTTTCATTCTTCTGCATATGGGTAGCCAGTTATTCCTGCACCATTTATTGAATAGGGGGTCTTTTTCCCATTGCTTATTGATATAAGTTTGGCTGTGTCCCCACCCAAATCTCACCTTGAATTGTAGTAATCCCCACATGTCAAGGGCAGGGCCAGGAGGGATGGTTTCCTCCATACTGTTCTCATGGTAGTGAATAAATCTCATGATATCTGATGATTTTATAAATGGGAGTTCCCCTGCACAAGCTCTCTTGCCTGCCACTACGTAAGACATGACTTTGCTCCTCATTCACCTTCTGCCATGATTATGAGGCCTCCCCAGCCATATAGAACTGTGAGTCAATTAGGTCAATTAAATCTCTTCTTTTATAAATTACCCAGTCTCAGGTATGTCTTTATTAGCAGCATGAGAACAGACAAATAAACTTATTTTTGTCCATCTGGTACTTATTGTGCAGCTTTATTTATGAGTTCTCTACTCTGTTCCATTGGTCTATGTGTCTGGTTTTGTACCTGTACCATGCTGTTTTGGTTACCACAACCTTTGGTTAGTTTGAAGTCGGGTAATGTGATGCCTCTGACTTTGTTCTTTTTGCTGAGGATTGACTTGGTTATTCAGGCTGTTTTTTGGTTCTGTATGAATTTTTGGATAGTTTTTTCTAATTCTGTGAAAAAATGGCATTGGTAATTTGATAGGAATAGCATTGAATCTGTACATTGCTTTGTGGAGTATGGCAATTTTAATGACACCGATTCTTCTCAATCCATGAGCTTGGAACATTTTCCCATTTATTTGTACTGCCTCTGATTTCTTTCAGCAGTGTTTGGTAGTTTTCTTTGTAGAGATCTTTCACCCCGTTTGTTAGATGTGTTCCTAGGTTTTTTGTATGTGTCTTTTATAAATGGGATTTTATACTTGATTTGGCTCTCAGCTAGAATGTTATTGGTGTACAAAAATACTATTGAGTTTTGTACATTGATTTGGCATCCTCAAACTTTGCTGAAGTCTTTTATCAGTTCTAGGAATCTTATGGCAGGTGTACAGTTTTCTAAGTATAGAATAATATCATCAGTCTAACTTCTTTTCTTATTGGGATGCTTTTTATTTCTTTCTCTTGCCTGATTGGTGAGGTTATTTCAATATGAGAAATCTATGAACTCAGTTCATTATATTTATCAATGAAAGGAGAAAACAATATAATTATATGAATAGACACTGAAAAGCCTTGAGTAAAAAATGCTATTAATAAAAGTCTAAAGAAAATATGAATACCAGAATGCTGCTTAAAAAAGATTATCAAAAATAAATAGCAAATATTATCCTAAATGATGTATGTTTAATATGAATGTAGACATTTCCATTATAATGATAAAGAATAGGGAAATGATTAGTATTCAGTATTATTCAACATGATTTTGAAAGTTCCTTAAAACACAGAACATTGGTTTATGTGAAGATTTATTAAGACCTCAAAAGCACAGGCAACAAAAGCAAAAATGGACAAATGGGATCACATCAAGCTACAAGGATACTCCACAGCAAATAAAACAATCAATAAATTGAAGAGACAACTCTCAGAATGGGAGAAAATATTTGCAAACTATCCCTCTGAGAAGAGATTAATAACCAGAATATATAAGAAGCTCAAACAATTCAATGACAAAAAAAAAAATCTGATTATAAAATGAGGAAAAGATCTGCATAGGCCTGTCTTAAAAGAAGACATATTACCAACAGGTATATTAAAAAGTGCTCATCATTGCTAATCAGAGAAATGCAAATCAAAACTACATTCAGATATCATCTCATCCTAGTTAAAAAGGCTTTTATCAAAAAGATGGGAGAAGACAGATGCTGCTGAGGATGTGGAGAAATGGGAATCCTTGTACACTATTGGTGAGAATATATATTAGTATAGCCATTACGGAAAATAGTATGGAAGTTTCTAAAAAAATTAAAAATAGAACTACCTATGATCCAGCAATCCTACTGCTGAGTATACATCCAAAAGAAAGGAAATAGGTATATCAAAGAGATATCTGAACTCCCATGTTTATTATAGCACTATTCACAGTAGCTGAGATATGGAATCAATCTAAGTGTCCATCAATGGATGAATGGATAAAGAAAACATGATAGATATACACAATGGAATATTATTCAGCCATATAAATAGTAAAATCCTGTCATTTGCAACAACATGAATGGAAATGGAAACATAAAATGATTTTATTTTCTTGCCTATGTTATCTTAGTATTTTTAGAACCTATTATGGACTGAATTATATCCTCCTTAATTCATATGTTGAAGCCTTGACACCCAAGTTTACTGTATTTAGAGATGGGGCTGTTAAAATGGTAATTAAAATTAAATAGGGACATTAAAGTTGAAATCCTAATCCGGTATGACTGATGCCATTATAAAATGAGGAGGAAACATCAGTGAAGAGTGCACACAAAGGAAAGAACTTGTGAGAACACAGTGAGAAGGTGACTATCCTGCAAGCCAAAGAGAGAAGCCTCAGGAGAAACCAATCCATCTGGCACCATCATCTTGGACTTACAGCTTTTAGAACTGTGAGAAAGAAAATTTCTGTTGTTTAAGCCACCCATTCTGTCGTATTTTGTCGTGGCAGCCTTAGCAAAAACTACTGTAAAACAGAAACCTGTGACGTGCTTATGTTAGTAAATATGTACAAATTGTTTGTAGTAAGAGAATTTGGTTAAATGGCTGATGTAAGGTCCTCTGAGCTGGCTGCACCATGGTCAAGCCATCCTGACATTCCCCTACCCTTGTGATAAAGTACTTTGTGATATTTGCTCATCCTTGTGAATGTGCTTGGTAACATTCCTCCCTGCCCTTGTGATAATACACCCTCCCTGCCCTTGTGAATGTACTTTGTAACATCTTTCCTGTCCTTGAGAATGTACTTTGTAACATCCATCCCCTGCCCGCAAAAAAATTGCTCCTGACTCCACTGCCTATCCCAAACCTATAAGAACCAATGATAATCCCACCACCCTTCCCTGACTCCTTTCTCAGACTCAGCCCACTTGCGCCCAAGTGAATAAACAGGGTTGTTGCTCACACTAAGCCTGCTCAGGTTGTCTCTTATACAGATGTGCATATGACAGCTGAATAGAAGATAATTATACAAGAACCAGAAATTTTTTTCTATATGACTACACTTGCTATAATTTTATTTACTTTTGATTGTCTTAAAATGTTTATCTTAAAATTAGTTTAATTTTATTTTATTTTATTTTTTGAGACAGGATCTTACTCTGTCACCCAGGCTGGAGTGCAGTGGCATGGTCATGGTTCATTGGAGCCTTGACCTCCCTGGGTTCAGGTGATCTTTCCACCTCAATATTTTTAATTGTCTTAAAGAGGAGTTCTTTAGCTTCAAGATAGAAACACTAAGCTGTATATCACCTTTTATTTATTGCTGCCCTGACAAAAGTTAGCATGTAAGTTGTTTAGCTTATTAAAATGAACAGTTTAAGTTATTAGAAATACTAATTGTTGAGTAGTCATTTATTCAAGTTGTAAGTTTAATGGATGTGGAAAAATATTCAACAACAGCAGGAAATTATTATATAATACCTTCTTTATTTTATTGAATTTCAACAAACATGCTTTCTAAGAAACAATCTGAAAGTAAATAATTTATATTTTGGTCTAATTTAATTATGTCATTTGGTCTAATGACGCAATAATAAAGGACTATTTTTCAAATAAATTTTACTAAAAATAAAGTTCATATTATAGTACTATTTTCCATCTATAATCTGATTTTTGAATTCTGTTTAAAGGATGTTTGATTTTGGAAAGTTAACTTGAGATGTCAGCTTACAGCTTTAAGTGATAGAAGAAATACAATTTTATTTCAAGTTTTTTTATTTAATCTTTTCTTCTGAAATTACTGCATAATCTTTCCATATAAAGAAGAATGCATAACATACCATAAGTATTTATTATTTTCAAGATTATCTACCTACTACCCTCTTTTGTGATACTGCCATGATTTTAAGCAGAATGTTGTAGAATTATTATTTTTCATGGAAATAATAATCCTCTTTATGAACATTTAAACAATTAAGAAATGTACAAGAGAACAAAATACCTTCCTTCCATGGCCAATCACCTAGAAAAATATTAATATAATAATTAGAACATCTTTCCAGACATTGCTTAGTGCATTTATAAAGATAGGAGTATAGCTATGGATGATTTGAAGCAGTGCATAAAATTGTAATCTAAATATACATAATATTTTACATTAAAAGTAATAAATTTAGATTTGCTGGAATTTAACAAAAGAAAAGGAAAATGAAAGATTTTTTAATCTTCTGATAGATATTTCTTCATCAGAGATAGTCTTCCTAGAAGAGCCTTCTGCATTTAAAAAAGATGAGAAATGTTAAAACGTTTTCTTTAAGTTTATGTTTCAATTTTATATCCTATTGACTGATTTCTGCTGTGAAAGGTAAGGAAATGAGTACTCTTCCTTCATCCACCCATTTCTTTGCTTCCGTTTTTTACTCAATGTAATATAATGTTTACTTTTCAGCTTTTATAACATTGCCATTTAGTTCTATAGTAATTCTCACAGTTTAGTTTTGGTTTTACATTTAAATGAATTTCATTTTCTTTACCAGTATTTTTGTCACAGCTTCTTCATCCTTCAGTTCCTTGTTCTCATTAACATATTTGATGACTGAATTTGTCAGTAAGTATTCAGAGATGTTATATTCTCTGAGTTTTTGAATTTCTACAAATTACAAATTATAAAATGTTGTAAAATACTTGGATTATATTACAAGAAGAATTTTGTAAATACTATTCTATATTTTCTGGTACTAAAGATTGTTGGTGTGATGTCTCAGGCTAGCTTAATTTTTTGGCCCCTGTAGATTACTTATTTTATTTTCTCCCTGAATAGGTGGATTCTTTGGTCTATCATTATTTTTAAAAAATTTTTATATTTTTTACAGAAAAATAATTGAACAGCATAAATACATGTACAAATTATAACTAGATCTATATTAATTACTTATTTGTACTAAAGGTTTTTTTAAAAATTAACTGTGTTTTAAGATGGAGTACATCATTTGCCTTTCATTAAAAATATTAGGACCCAATGGGCAAATCTGTTTTTATTATTTTTTCTCATTTTTTATCATTTTACAGTGACATTTTAATTTTGATTTTAGCTTTGAATTTTTATAATTTTTTCTATTATCTTTATTCTTAGCTTAAAATATTTTAGCTTAAAACATTTTACTGTTGTTATTCTTTTAGATATTTTAAAGGTAAAGAGGAAAAAATTTATGTGTTACAATTTTGAACTTAAGCACAGCACAGCGTACATACCAAATAAGAGAGATTAGATGCGTTATTTCATCCTAGTGGGTTCTGGAATATCTTATCTGCCTTCCCTAAATACAGCCTATTATCCCATTCCATTCATCTTTGACATTCCTAAAATATTTTATGTGTGTGTTTCTGAATTTTTTGCCCACAGG
>NW_016804135.1:1920430-1921839 GCF_001698545.2 Rhinopithecus bieti | reverse complement strand
ATATATATATATATATATATATATATATATAGCTACTTCACTCCCTTTACGAGGAGTTATATATTCTAAAACCCACAAACAACCAGTGCATATTGGACAAGTCTGGTTAAATAAATGACTACATAACTACTAGGGAAGTAGATGAGAGAGTCCATTCAGGGAATACCCTTAATTTAATGCCAATGTTTTAATCTTAACAAAAAACCTTTATATTATTTACCTTCTTTCTGAGCAGAGTTATGAAAGAAGTCTCTTAGAATGTAGAGTTTCCCAAATCAAAATGGTGTGTGCTAGAAAGACCACAAACTTGGAGTTATATATCTCAGATTGAAATTTAGCTTGTTACTAACTATGAAAAGTTGAGCAAGTTATTTAATGTCACTGAGCCTTGGTTGCTTCATATTTATAGTGTGATAATGACTAATTTATTGTAAATGAAATAATGTACACAAAGTGTAAAGGACATAGAAAACACTCAGTATCCACTAACATGTCTTGAGCTGAGTATCTCAAGTATCTCCCTGAAGAAAATTTTGTTTTGCCTTAGGTACCTCTGTACCCTGGCTCTCTGTGGCCTTTGATAATGAGATGTCAGTTTTATGACCTGTCAGTTTAGCAACCAGCACCGAAGGATACTCTTTCATCCAGCCATAAAAAATGTCTGTGGAAAGCAAAAGTGACATTGTCTCAGCAGTTAAGTACTGTTAGCATGAGAAAAGAATTTTGCCCTGTGGGTTCACAGTCATTTGGATGAAATATTTTAGGAATTTCAGTAAAACTGCAGCCTTAAATCATTTACTTCTTCTTCTTTTTTTTTTTTTAATCAAAAGTGTTAAGCCTGCAAATTGACAAGTAGGAGAAATTATTTGAAGACTGTGTAATCCAGCTATACTCTGGTCCTTAGGGCATATGAATGGGCTTCAAAGGATCAATGAACTTCCTGAAATTGTATACAAAGCTAGTATGCCGGTGCATTTTTGTGCTGAGAGGTCTGTAGTGTTCAAAAGATTCTTAAAAGGGTTCACAGCTCAAATAGAGTTTAGAACTACTTTCCCAGCTACTCTAACACTGGTCTTTGGAAGAAATTATACCAAGAAGACCATAATAACTTGACCTAATGTATAATCATCTTCACTGAATTTTAATAATATCTGTATCAAATAATAAAATAAATAGTAGTATTTTTCCAGGAAATATTATGAACATAGTTGTTGAGGGTAAAATTTACTAATTACTTAGTATCTCGTATTTCATATACAAAGTTTCAATGACAATTTTCTTTTAAAATCTGGAGCTAGAAAAATCTTAGCTTTTCAAAAACCGTAGAAGAAAACCTAGGTAATACCATTCAGGACATAGGCATGGGCAAGGACTTCATGTCTAAAACACCAAAAGCAACGGCAACAAAA
>NW_016804135.1:1912671-1917842 GCF_001698545.2 Rhinopithecus bieti | reverse complement strand
AAAAAAAAAAAAAAAAAATCATTTGATAATTGAGTAGGGAGATTAGTGTGGACTTAAGAAAAGGTATTGGTTATAACTCAAATCTCCCAATTACAACTGAGGAGGTGGGAGAAATACCTGGTTACAGGCTGTCCCAGGATTCCTCGGATGGTAATGGACCTTGAGGACAGTTGTCCAGGACAGGAGATTAACCCTGAGAAGGCCGAGCCAGTGTCCAGGAGGAAGTTAATTTCCTGGCCCTCAATGGTTAAATGTACCCGGGGCTCAGTGAGGGTGATGACATGAGCTGGCGCTTGCCCCGGGCACCCTCAGTCCTGTTGTTGGATCATCTGGTTGGGGGCTTCTGACCCAGAGAACCTTTGTCCTCTGGGGCAGTGCACCTTCCAGTGATTGCCTCGGCATAGCGGACATGGATGAGGGGGCAACTTGTTTCTCATTGGACAATCTTTTTTTAAAGTGTTCGTTGTAAACCACACTGATAACAAGCCCTACCAGGTGATTGGCGTGCTCCATTTTCTGTCCTCTCTGAACCACCAAGGTTTGTTTATCTGAGGGCCATGACTAAGGCAGCAGCCTTTCTCTGATCTCACTTTTCATTTTGGACCTGTTCCTCTTGGTCCCTATTACAGAACACCAAGGTTGCCAGGTTTAATAACACCTCCAAATTTTGTTCAGGGCCCAGGGTTTGCTTTTGGAGCTTTCTCCTGATATCTGCGGCTGACAGGGTAATAAACTTATCTTTTAGTATCAGTTGACCCTCGAGTAATTCAGGTGACCGGGGAGTATATTTTCTTAAGACCTCCCGTAGCCGCTCAAGGAAAGCAGAAGGATTTTCTTCCTTTCCCTGAGTTATGGTGGACATCATTGAATAGTTCATGGGCTTTTCCTACTTCTCCTTAGTCCTTCTAGAACACAGGTCAACAGGTATTTATGACTGCAGTCCTCATGATCTGAGTCAAGGTCCCAGTGGGGATCCATACTGGGGATGGCTTGTTGACTGGTAGGGAATTTGTCCCTTTCTTTGGCTGTCATTCTGTTGTTTACTTGACTAAGATACCAGGTATCTCCAAACCCTTGGGCTGCAGCTAAAGCCGGATTCTTTTCATTAAAGGCCAGGGTTTGATCTAACAGTAGCATGACATCTCTCCAAGTGAGAGCAAAGGTTTGCCCTAGACCCTGTAGGACATCTGTGTATCTATCAGGATCATCTGAAAACTTACCCAGGTTGGGCCAAATTCCCCTCCCCCTGCAGCTTGAAGGGGACATAACCAATAGCCTGGGGGTTTTTGTGGTCCTTTGGAGATTTCTTTGCTTATTTCCTTCTGGGCAGGGGAGATTAGAGGAGGATTTTCATTAATAGGAAGGGGAGCTCTTGGGAGGCTAGGACATGGGGGTAAGCTGAGAGGTCCTCCTGTGGGATGTAAATTGCAAGCTTTGCATAGTTGTGTATTCTCCTTCAATGAAAAGAAAGCTTGGACATAAGGTTTTCACTCCATTTGCCTTCCCTCTTACAGAACAGGTCAAGCTGCAGGATAGTATTGTAATTTGTACTTCCCTCAGGTGGCCATTTTTTCCTATCAGAGAGAGAATATTGGAGCCAGGCTATAGTACAGAAAAAAATGAGCCACCTCTTTTTCAGGGTTTGTGGGTCAAATTGGTCCCAATGGCTTAGGATGCATTTCAAGGGTGAGCCTATTGATGCCTGTTTCCCGTCTGAAAGACAAATCGCCTGCAGTTTTGGTTTGTTCTGTTTCTCCCCCTGCCCAAGAACCTGCAACAGTCCCTGGACCGTGCTGATCGGAATAGTTGCGCTCACCGATGCAGCAGCAGAAACACTAGTTTTCCTCCCATACCACAAGGAGGACCAAGGAAGGTCGGATTTAGTAGCCTTTACTGACTCATTCTCGAAAACCTGCACCCTTGCCTGTCCTCATAGACCTCAAGGAGGACCGAGAAAAATTGGATTTAGTGGCCCTAAATCCTAAATGCCCTAAACGCATTCTCAAAAACCTGTTAGAGTCCTAAGCATTCTCCTATTAGTATTGGGACCATACCCATGTCCTATAAAGATGTTATACTCCAAAAATGAAGTGCAGGGCCTTACCCTGAGGGAGGGAAAGGATCTCCAGGGTTGGAAGAGTGACACCTTTTGTTCTCACTTATATGAATAGGAAGGTTACAATTTCTGAAGCTCCCCATATCCTAGCTTCAGGAATAGCTTTTGTTAGGCCTGTTAGTCTGAGGAGGGATCCTAAAATTCCAGATAGTCTCTCCTACACTGGGGCTTTGGGCCAAAATTATGTCTTTCTGATTGGTGAGCCCGGGTGCCTAAAGACGGTAACAGAGTCCTGAAGTTTATACTAGAAATCATTCTTATAGGAGAAACTAGAAAAGCACCAGAGATAGGGAGTGATTTTTAGAAGCGGGACTAGCCTCAGAGAAGAGAGGTGAGAGGAAGTTTGTCTGGTAGGCATTAGGACCCGGGGGTGAGGGTCAGGATAGATAAGATAGATGGGCGAGTTTCACTTGGGCGACATGCCTTTGAGAGTTCCGCTCATGGCCACAGGGTCAACCAACTTGTTGTTGGGACCCCAGAATTAAATGGCTTTCCTCTCTGTCAACCCTTGGCTCAGCCCAGAAGTACAGGAAAAGCGGAAGCTGGTTCCAGGCAAACCAATGCTCCCAACTGCGAAGAGTCAGGCATTGTTAGCCCTTTCCTAGAAAGTCTGACACCCATGTCTTTAGTCCAGTGGCCACGCTAGTCACTTTTAACTGGCCGACAGGTGCCTGGTATTTAGCCCCCAAATTCTAAGGAAAAATAGGACAGAATAGCAAGTGAAAGGGGTCCGATGGTATGCACTGCTTGGTGATAGGTGACAGTTTCACCGCTCAGCGATAGGCAATGGTCTCACCACTTGGTGATAGGCGAGAGTCCCATCTGGGTTGCCAAAATGTGTCTGGAATTGGTGGGTTCTTGGTCTCGCTGACTTCAAGAATGAAGCTGCGGGCCCTCATGGTGAGTGTTATAGTTCTTAAAGATGGTGTGTCTGGAGTGTCTCCCTTCTGGTGGGTTCATGGTCTCACTCACTTCAGGAGTGAAGCTGCAGACCTTCGCAGTGAGTGCTGCAGCTCTTAAAGCCAGCACGTCTGGAGTTGTTCTTTCCTTCCAGTGGGTTTGTGGTCTCGCTGGCTTCAGGAGTGAAGCTGCAGACCTTTGTGGTGAGCGTTACAGCTCTTAATGGTGGTGCGTCTGGAGATCTTTGTTCCTCCTGTTCGGAGTTGTTCATCCCTCCCGGTGGGTTTGTGTCTCACTGGCTTCAGGAGTGAAGCTGCAGACCTTTGCGGTGAGTGTTACAGCTCATAAAGGTGGCGCGGACCCGAAGAATGAGCAGCAGCCAGATTTATTGCAAAGAGCAAAAGAACAAAGCTTCCGCAGCATGGAAAGGGACCTGAGTGGGTTGCTGCTGCTGGCTCAGGCAGCCTGCTTTTATTCCCTTATCTGGCCCCACCCACATCCTGCTGATCGGTCCATTTTACAGAGAGTTGATTGGTTCATTTTACAGAGAGCTGATTGGTCCATTTTGACAGAGTGCTGATTGGTGCGTTTACAATCCCTGAGCTAGACACAAAGTGCTGATTGGTGCATTTACAATCCTCTAGCTAGGCATAAAAGTTCTCCAAGTCCCCCCCAAGATTAGCTAGATACAGAGTGCTGATTGGTGCATCCACAAACCCCGAGCTAGACACAGAGTGCTGATTGGTACATTTATAATCCTCTAGCTATACATAAAAGTTCTCCAAGTGCCCATCAGATTAGCTAGATGCATAGTGCTGATTGGTGCATCCACAAACCCTGAACTAGACACAGAGTGCTGATTGGCGCATATACAATCCTCCAACTAGACATAAAAGTTCTCCAAGTCCCCACCTGATTCAGGAGCCCAGCTGGCTTCACCTAGTGGATCCTGCGCCAGGGCTGCGGGCGGAGCTGCCCGTCAGTCCCGTGCCACGCGCCCGCACTCCTCAACCCTTGGGTGGTTGTTGGGACTGGGAGCTGTGGAGCAGAGGGCAGTGCCCGTTGGTCAGGCTCGGGCTGCGTGGGAGCCCATGGGGGATGGGGGGCTCGGACATGGCAGGCTGAGGCCCAGTGAGAATTCGAGCATGGTGTGGGCGGGCTGGCAGTGCTGGGTGACCCAGCTCACCCTCTGCAGCTGCTAGCCCGGGTGCTAAACCCCTCACTGCCCAGGGCTGGCGGCACCAGCTGGCCACTCTGAGTGCAGTGTCCGCCCAGCCCACGCCCACCCAGAACTCGGGCTGGCCCGGGAGCGCCACATGCAGGCCCGGTTCCCGCCTACACATCTCCCTTCACACTTCCCGGCAAGCAGAGAGAGCTGGCTTCGGCCTGGGCCAGCCCAGAGAGGGGCTCCCATAGTGCAGCAGCAGGCTGAAGGGCTCCTCAAGTGTGGCCAGAGTGGACCCTGAGGCCGAGGAGGCACAGAGAGTGAGCGAGGGCTGCTAGCACGTTGTCACCTCTCAATACTGTACTTGGAAAACTCTTCTATTATCCTAATTTGACAAACTTGAGAAATAACATTGTCTCTGAAAGAGTTTAAACATTGAGAAACTACAATTTATGACAAAACACTGACATCATATTACCTGACAGAAGCAGCCATTGTCCCCATTATGAAGATGAGAAAACAGAATCATAAAATCAATAAACTATAATCTGTACCTCATTCAACAAATCAAAGATAGGATCTCTAAGCTAGCTAGCAAAATATATTTATGAAGTAATGCTATTTGGTAAATTACATTGGTTTAGAAATAAAAATATAGGCCAGGTGCAGTGACTCATTCCTGTAATCCCAGCAGTTTGGGAGGCTAAGGTGGGTGGATCATGAGGTCAGGAGCTCAAGACCAGACTGACCAACATGGTGAAACCCCATCTCTACTAACCACAAAAAAATTAACCAGGCTTGGTGGTGCATACCTGTAATCCCAGCTACTCAGGAGGGTGAGGCAGGAGAATCACTTAAACCTGGGAGGTGGAGGTTTCAGTGAGCTGAGATTGTGCCACTGCACTTCAGCCTGGGTGACAGAGCAAGACTCCATCTCAAATAAATAAATAAATAAAAAATAAATAAATAAATAAATAAAATAAAAATAAA
>NW_016804135.1:1899911-1910457 GCF_001698545.2 Rhinopithecus bieti | reverse complement strand
TAAATAAAATAAAAATAAAAATATTCTATTTAACATTTTGTTCAGATATGTTTGACAGCTAAATCTATGTGGTCATATTTCCTGTTAACTTTGTTGAAGATAAAGGTGCTTCTTTCTTCTTTGTTTAGAAAGTATTTTTAAAGAGATCCATAGTGTGAAAGGAGAATATGTAAACTATTATACACTGATGATTTCTATCCATTTATATTTATTTGTTCATTCATAGATTCTTCAGCTCATTTCCTTTAACCCATAGGCATATTTTCAAGTTAGAGAATACATGTTATGGTAAGATGCAACAGTATTTTCAGCTGAAAAGAATTTTAGATGGAAATGCTTTTAATTCTAAGTCATGACATAAAAAATACTTTGTAGAAAATCTTTGAGGATTCCACCTGCGCTTTCATTTTGTGCCCCTATATAATACTGAGTAAAAGTAGATCTTTGATAATTTTTTTAAACAAAGCATTCATACAACACACATTTGGTAAATGTGGCTTTTCAGTTTTTCAATGAAATTAGTCCTCTAGCAGTCATTTCTTTAAATATGATAAGTGAAAGTAATTAAAATTATTTTGAGGTCATCGTTGATTTTTTTTTTTTTTTTTTTTTTTTTTTTGAGACGGAGTCTCGCTCTGTTGCCCAGGCTGGAGTGCAGTGGCCGGATCTCAGCTCACTGCAAGCTCCGCCTCCCAGGTTCACGCCATTCTCCTGCCTCAGCCTCCTGAGTAGCTGGGACTACAGGTGCCCGCCACCTCGCCCGGCTAATTTTTTGTATATTTTAGTAGAGACGGGGTTTCACCATGTTATCCAGGATGGTCTCGATCTCCTGACCTCGTGATCCGCCCGTCTCGGCCTCCCAAAGTGCTGGGATTACAGGCTTGAGCCACCGCGCCCGGCCTTGATTTGTTGTTAATAGTGATCTCAAAACTAATAAAAGGGTAAAATTGGGCCACAGAGACTTTAGAAACTATAGGAATCTGAATATTTCTCCTTCAAAAATTAAAAAGGAGATCTAACATTTGAAATTGCTTTTAGTAAAGAAAAGGATATGCAAAAAACAATAATTTAATTAATTCATTGTTTAGAGAAACCTGTGCCCCACTCCATGCCTCATCACTCATGTACTATGTGCCATTTAATTTTTCCTACTATAATATTTTTATAGTAAAATATTTTTTCTAAGTCACAACTGTCCTTTGAACCAACACCTTCTTTTATGGCTGCTTTCCCAGGTAAGGTTCATGCAGACTGCTTTCTATTCCCCCATAAGACATTTTTTTCCTTCAAAAATGAACTCAATTTCAAGGTTAAGTTCTCCTCATTTGTGTGTTTTCACAGCAACAGTCAACAGCACATTGTCCCACTGCTTTAGACAAATAGTTCAAAATAGGTACATGAAAGCAAAGCTATGACCTTAGTTACATAGGAGATTAAAGACATTTCCTGGATTGCAGATGTTTTTGCTTATAGGAGAGAAGAATTATAGAACCTGCTCCTTTTCTCTCCTTTTCCTCATTCTTTATCTCCACTCTTCTTTCTATCAGCTGCATTCATTTTTGTTCTCTTAGGATCTAAGTTTCTTATACTGGATTTAGTTTCACATGATTGTGAGACCCAAAGTATATGTCCTTGCCATATTTTTTTTCCAGACACTAATTATTGTTATTCACATAATATTATTCAGAGTCTGATTATTTACAGCTGTATAGAAAGCCTGGTACAAAGAAAGGTACAAAGTGACTTTACCTAGTAGGAACCTATAAGACAAAAATATAAATTTGAGTGGAAGAGTGCGTGCTTATTTTGAAAAATAGAAACCAGAGAGGTTCCCCTCCGTTGTGGGTTCTTGACCCTCAGGGGTCACATTGAAATTATCTTTAGATATCTTTTTCCCCTTTGGTTGATGAATATTTGAACAGCAGAACATTTAAACACTTAGCTAACTGTGTAACTCTAAAAATTACCCTAGTTTGTGGCATATAAGATGATCAACAAATATTTGTTGAACTGAACTAAACTTAAAGGAATCTTGTATAGTTATAGAGCAGTAACTGTAATACCACTCTAATATTTGGGACTGAAAAGGCTATTATAAAAATTACAAGAGTCATATTTTCCCTGCTGAGATATTAATGTCTGCTTAACTTGTACAGAAAAAAGGCATCCTTTGGGGAAGAAAATGAGGTAATAAAGAAATGAATTTTGCCATGAAATGATCCAGAACAATCTGGGGCATTTTGAAGTTAGTGCCAAGTGTAGCATATGGAAAAAAATGTTTTTAAAAATATGTCAACTTTCCCCAAATATGAAGTCATTGCATTTGCTACTAATTGATTGGCTTGCAAAATTCGCCTTTTGGAACAGTCGTAACTTCAGATGAGAGAGGTGTGAGTTCATGAAAGTATTCAAAAATAAAGCTTGTTTGTTTAATTATAATAAAAGCCTACAAACAGAAGATGATGTAATGACTTAAGTCAACTCTTGTCCTTCAAAATTTATTTTTTTAAATGTACCTATTTATTAAAAATGCTTCATCAGAAAAAAGGATATATTCCACTTTATAATGCCTGTATTTTTGGAAAAATCTATGCTATTTTGATTAAGTATGTGAGTAATATATATGCTGTTTGTAAAATCCCTAAACAATACATAAGGGCTTAAAATTAAAAATGAAAAATCCTCATACTAGTCCACTTGCAGAAATGTTACCATTTATAGCTTTTCACATATTTTTAAATATGATTCCAGAACTTAAATATGTATTTAAACATAAGCAGTGAAAGATGAACTTCTTTATTTTCAATGTTTTATATGTATATAAAGTATGCCATTATAGAATATTAGGCAGTTTAAAAAACTGAACATTATGAACTTGATATATGTCTGTAAATGGATTTTAACTATTTATAATAATACAGATTTTACTTAATTGTGGAACTAATACTAAATGTTTTACTGAATTGAAAGCAAGTACTTTGAGTGGCTAAAATTTGTACTATAATGATCATCTGGTACTACTGGTCTTAGAGAATTCTAAATGTAAGTAAGTCTCTATAAATATATATTGAGTACTTGTCTCTGTTCTAAGTGTTTTCCCTTGTTTTTTATCCATTAATTTAATTCTGATACCATTTCTGTGGAGTAGGATTATGAGTTTCTATTTTAGAGGCTTACACCCTCTTGAGCAGTGACTTGAGCTGTATCTGGGGCCCTTTGAGCTGCAGCTGGAGCTGGAGCAACTGGGATGTAGGGAGCTGTGTCTTCAGGCTGTGCAGGGCAATGGGGCCCTGGGCCTGGCCCCTGAAAACATTCTTTATTCCTTGGCCTCTGGACCTGTGATGGGAAGGGCTGTCTCTAACATCTTTGAAATAGTTTCAAGGCCTTTTCCCCATTATCTTGGCTATTGACTCTTGGCTTCATTTTAGTCATATTAATCTTTCTAGCAAGTGATTGCTTTATGACATGCTTGTATTCCAATCCTGAAAATGGGTTTTCTTTTTCTGCCACATAGCCAGGCTACAAATATTGCAAACTTTTGCAATCTGCTTCCCTTTTAAATATAAGTTCTAACTATAAATCACTTCTTTGCTCCTGTAACTGATCTTAGGCTATTAGAAGCAGGTAGGCCACATATTGAATGCTTTGCTACTTAGAAATTACTTTTGCCAGATACCCCAAGTCATCATGCTTAAGCTTAAACTTCCACAGATTCCCAGGATGTAAACACAGTGTTGCCACATTCTTTGCTAGGGCATAACATAGGTGACCTTGACTCCAGTTCCCAATAAATTTCTTACTTCCATCTGAGACCTTGTCAGCCTAGCCTCCACTGTCTATGTTTCTATCAACACTTGGTCAGAACCACTTAACACATCTCTAAGAAGTTCCGAACCTTCCCTTATCTATCTTTTTCTGAGACCTCAAAACTCTTCCAACCTCTGCCTGTTTCCCAGTTCCAAAGCCAGTTCCACATTACCATCTTTATAGCAATGCCCCACTTCTTGGTAGAAATTTTCCATTTTAGTCAATTTTTGTATTGCTACAAAGGAATACCTGAGAGGGGATAATTTATAAAGAAAAGAAGTTCATTTGGCTGACAGTTCTGTAGGCTTTACGGGAAGCATGGCACTAGCATCTGCTCCTGGTGAGGCCTCAGGAAGCTTACAATCATGGTGGAAGGCAAAGGGGGAGCAGGCACATCTCATGGCAAAAGCAAGAGATGTGGGGAAGTGGGAGGTGCCATGCTCTTTTAAGCAAGCATAACTCACATGAACTATCAGAGGGAGAACTCACTTATCACCAAGGGGATGGTGTTAAACCATTCATGAGGAATCTGCACCCATGATCCAAACACCTCCCACCAGGCCCCACCTCCAACATTGAGGATTACTTTTCAACATGAAATTTGGAGGATTAGCACATACTAGCTAGCTGTGTCACTTTCCCTTTCCATTAATGTTTCTATTCTCATGAGCATTGGTATTTAATAAGTCAGTCAATTGTGTAATTTCAGATACTGAATAAATGCTTTAAAGGAAATAAAATATGTTTTGGGCCTATGAAATTATGTATGTGAGTATATGTGTTTATAGAGGAAGATTGTTTATTATCTATGTATGTTGTGTGTGTTGTATGTGCATGTTGTATGAGTGTTGAGTATGATTGTATGTGGTATATACATTTTCTGTGTCACATGTTTTGTGTGTGGCTTTATGTGTTGAGTGTGATTGTGTGTGTTTTATTTTAGATAATGTGGCAGCCAGAGATGACACCTCTGAAAATGACTTGTTGAAATTATACATCAAAAGTTTATGTTGCTGTTATAACAAGTTTATATAATTCTATTGACTTTACACTATTAATGTGATGATGAGGAGAGAAATAATACACATTGTACACCTCTTTTCACACACTATCTTATTTTATTCTTATGATGACTCTATGAAATAGATGTTTTTATTTTTGTTCTGCAGATGAGGGGAATAGGAACTTGTTCAAGGTTGCGAAGCTATCAAGTTACTAGAAATGGGATTTGAAATGCATTTCTTTGACTTCATAACTCATTGCTCTTTCAGCTTCACCACACCACCCATTCCTAAAGCCAGAAAAAAGACAATGGAGAGAGATAAAAGCACAATTAGAGGTAGAGATAAGATGATGGAGAAAATTAAAGGCAACAGGGAGTCATTTGTGTCCATTATGGCAGCATAACAGACTTGCTGGGAGTATTAATGAGTCAAAAAATGTAAAGCACATAGAACAATGCCTGACATACAGTATGTGCTATATGCATTAACTTTTATTATTATTACCTGCTCAATAAATTTATGGGTAAAGCTGATACAGTATCTTGACACATGAAGTTTATGGTCTTTAATCAATACACGAGGAAGAATTGAGTGCATACTGAAGTTCAGTCGTATGACATGCTAGACCTCATCATGCAATCGGAAAACCAACACAAACCAACCATCCATTGTTGGAAAACATAGTCAAAGCAAAATTCATCTTTTACCCATGAAGCTATTACAAATATATTTGGAACGTTTGTTTTGGAATTATGTAATTTTCTTAGAAATGACCCAAGAGTTTATTTAGTCACATTATTGTAGAATACTGGCTCTCAATTTTATCAGTACAAATGTCCTTCTACTATAATAATCAAAATTCACAGGTAGTACACACAAGATTTAACAATTAATATAAAAATCAGAATATATGGATATTCAAAAAATGTTCAGAAGTTTGAATAATCTCAGTGAAAACAAATGTATCAAACTCCCTCAGTTAAAAGATAGAGATTACCAGATTGAGAAATAAAGCAAAAATGAAATTAGCTATATTCTACATACAAAATAGATATATAAGGCATACAGATACAGAAAGTTTAAGCATTAAAAGATAAAAAAGAATAATAATCAAATGCAAACAAAAAGAAAGTTGGCATAGCTGTATTAATGTCAGACAAAATATACTTTAAGATTGTTGGAGGGTACTAATATTAATCAAAAAACTTGACAGTCTTTAAAATTAGGTAAGACCAGTTCAAAACATACATTTATAATATGATTTTTGAGTATTAGTGATACATGCTCTAACTTAAATCTTTGGTAAGTTACAGTACATTTCTTCTTCCAGTTAGTTACAAATACTTAATATATTTCATGTTTTATTTTATTTGAAGCCATGTTTTGAATTTAATAAAATGAAATCACTTCTGTTTACTGTATTGTAGTGGATAGGTGACCTCTGTTCATTAGTGAGAAAGTAAATTTAGAAGGTTGGAACTTCTCAAGAAATAAGCTTTTCCTTTTTTCTTTATGATCACCTGAATAGGCCAAGTTAATTATAGTACACGGTTCAACTGATTCACTGTGTACCTACAAAATGAGTAGGGTGTAGAAATCCGAATCATGCATTGGAAAAGGAGAAAGTCTTGGCTGTGGCAAAAGAATTAAGGAGTTTCCTTTCGTATAAACTCATCCAGTTTCTTTCACCATTTATGTTGTACAAAGACTGCTATTTTGTATCAAGTTATGTTAATACCACAGTTAACTTTATCTGATGAATGCATTCTGGTGATTTAATATAGTAGACTTTTAAAAATTCTCTTACATTAGAGACGTTGACTTCAGTGTTAGGTAATGCATGAGGGAAAGTGTATTAACAGGAATTCAATTGCTAAATAATTTTGGTATTTGCTTAAATGTGAATCAATCTTCATTTGTGATGAATTCTAGTGTGTGTGTGTGTTTTTTTCCTTCGGAAAACCAGTGATTTTTCTTAACATTTACTGTCTGATATATGTTGTGCAGTGTGAGGTGTATCAGCACTTGAAGTTGTATCAGCCAATGGCTGGTGACGTGGATGGTTTTTATTAAGGATGTTCTCATAACAAATGAGATACCTAAATAACTCAGAGGGATTGAATGAAACACTATGAATTTAAGGTATGTTTCTGGGCTGCAAATACAATAACACAGTTATACATTCTCAAAGGGAACTTATCTTTTTCTGTTTTGATGTCAAATAAGTTTGCTCATCTATAAAAATTAAAATGAGAATAACAATACCTGAGCTACCTAATTCACAGGATTGCTGAGAAGCAAGAGAAAAGAAGCACAATTATTTGTAATATATTTATATAATAAAAGTGGGGATAAGGGTGGGGCTATTGTAAGGCATTTGAAGGCAGAAGAGTTGGAAAATAAATCTGCTATAAATGAAGATGTTTGACTTAAAAGCTAAAATCCATTAAAATCTAGATTGATTTAAAATGGGACCTATCCAAGTAAAGACTGTCATAAAACAGGTGGCTGTTTATTTTCAGTAATAATGTAATTATAATTATAATGTAAATATAATTAAAAATATTTTCAGTAATATTTTCAGTAATGAAGGCCCATGGTGGGCAATATGAATTCTTTCTACTATCACATGAAGATGAATTACACACATCTGAAGGACTTGATACTGGAAATATAAATTAGAGTGATGGGTTGGATTACTAGTAGTTGTGACAGTAGATAGAGTGTTTCAGTTGTTATTTCTATTGAATAAGATCCTTGTCTTGGAGCTAAGCTCTGGGGAAGAAGCTGTTTAGGTAAAACTCCTGATTCTATCCTATCCATTGGGTAATAGTGTGGAATGGCTTCTTATTGTGAGTGACCTCAGGGTTGTGGTGTGACAGCACTGGCCATATAAAGGCAATGGTAGTGTCGTTGATCTGGGAGAAAGAATGTCCTGGAGAACCACTCCAATGTAGTAATTACATTCAATAAAACATGGAAGTCAGTATGTGGAATTTTGCTTTATCACAACATTTATTAAAATGTAGCTGTTTTACATGCTAAGAAGCACCTGAGTAAGAGTTGAGAGACTGACTATCATAGTTTGTCTGGGGCAGAGGGGTTTCTGAGAACATGAATTATCAATGCTCAACCTGGGAAAGTCCTGGGCCAATTGGGGCAGTTGGTCGCCCTAAAAGGAAAATATCAGATATACTCCTAGGGTTTGGGTTGTGTAAGGTGTTATGAACATACTTTGAGAAAAAATAAAAATGACCTCCAGAATATCATTGGAATATAGTCTTACGTAGTTTTCTGTGAGGAGCAAGAGTGAGGGAGAATTTCTGAGTATGTGGTTATCACAGTAGTTTTTCTATGCACTAGATTCACTTTGCAGGCATTGGATAGAAATAAAATGGGATCATCTGCCAACACTTACAGCCTTCAGGAAAGTTTCTGGGGGAGGATGCACAGTCTCATTCTAGGAATGAAAGAAAGACAAGAGAGTGAAAAAGCATTTCTCGCCTGATTTGAGAAAGTCATGACAATGATATAATTGGGAAGGTGCACAAACCTCCAGATGAGCTGATATTGTAGCACAAAGTTCTCATTCTTTGATTCCCTGCATGTAGCTAACACTTGTGGTAGGCAGCAACAGCAAAAGGAAGAGGCCCCTCTTCAGTCAGCTTGCCATAAAGAGAGGCAGTTCTTTGGCTAGGCAGGAGAAATTTTCAGGCCATCTTATAGGTTTGACTTTTATGGAACACAAGTACACACACAAGCACATGCATGTGCACACATGCACGCACCCGTGGGGATCTGTGCCTGCTGCTTGAGGACTGTGATGGTAATTAAGATAAACAGTGAGAGTGACAGATCACTGTTCTCCACCTTGGCACTATTGACTTTTTGCACTAAATAATTCTTTGTCGTGAGAGGCTGTCCTGGGGTGGTGTTTAGCAGCTTTCTTGGTCTATAATTACCAGATGTCAGTGGTACTTTTCTCCCAGTTGTGATAACCAAAAATGTCTTCAGACATTGCCAATTGTCCTCTGAGGGAAAAATAGCTCTTTGTTGAGAACCACTGCTACAGATAATAATAGTCCATGGAAGCAATTAATTCCACCTCGATGTTGACATTAATGGGGTGGGGGTTGGACCTTATTGGAGAGAGGGAAAATATGAATAATCGTGGCTGTCATTTATGGAACACTTATTACTGATAAGGCAGTGTGCTAAGTGCTATACATTTCTTAGCTCAATTAATCCTTACAAGGGCCTTATGATGGTGCTATACAAGGTCTCAAAATAAAAGAACTCTCAAGACTCCACAGGGTACATTCATGTAAGGCTATAATGATTGCAAATAATAAGGCACATGAGGAGAAGGAAAGTACAGGCAATTATAGGAAGTCTGAAAACACGCAGTGCAGACTTCCCAAGGTCTTTTCTTAGTTGTGCATAAGGCGTTTCATCTTTGGATTATGCACTTTTCAGATATGTGTGGGGTATCTAAGTTCAGCATAGTTCAAATGCAAGTTTACTGAAGGGCCTTTTACACTTTTACTGGTCACTTCACTACAGCCAAGCTGTGTAACAGGTTAAACCAGATGCAAACCATCAATCCATATATTCTAAACAATGTAGACAAGATAATATGGAGTGCCTCCAGGGGAGTTTTGAACTTTACATGACATGTTCTAAATCACTAGCTATTACTTCCCATTCTTGTCTTGACCAAGGGTCAGTAGCATACTTCCAGGCATCTGTGGAGATCAGCACAGAGCTGCCCCAGTGCAGCCATAAGATAACCCTGTCCTTGCCCAGTGTTATTGTCTCCATTTTACAGATAAGCAAATTAAGGCATTAACATGTTAAATAGCTAGCCAAGGCCATAGAACTGACAAGTGGCAGAATTGAGATTCTTCATAGGAAGAAGTTAAGTGACTGTAAAATTGGTGCTAGTACTGAACAAGGTTTGATTTAGGAAGACAATCCAGGTTTTACAATACTGAATTCATTGTTTTTGGATAAATTGTCTCTGTCGTTCAAGATGGACTTACCTTGAAAATTAGAGAAAATTTCAACATGCAAAAATGTAGAGGCTTGAGGAGTATTCAGTGAGTAGAAAGCAACTGTGAATAACTAACCATGACTTAAAGCTAGGGTGGTGTCTGAAGCTCATGCAATTTTGGCAGCCCTTTTAAAACAAATAGAATATAAACTGCTTATATAGACTTAACGATGAAAATGAATATTTAAACTGAGAAAGAAAATTATAACACATTACAGATTTAAGTAGCTGAAAAATTCCAAAGTCATCACATAATTTAGAAAAAAAGTATTTGATATTAACTATCTTATATCCCTCTATATTTTTCTTATATTCTTTCGCTATCTACTTTAAAAAATAGATTTCACTTTGTGAAAGTTTTAGATTTCCGGAGAAGTTAAGTCCCAGATTCCCCTATTATTAACGTAGCACATTTGTCACTTTTTGTGTTAATGAATCAATATTGATACAATATTATTAACTAAAATTCATAGTTTATTCAGATTTCCTTAGTTTTACCTAAAGTCTTTTCTGTTCTCCGACTCTGTTTTGATGATGTTGACAGTTTTGAGGAGTACTGGTCAAGTATTTTGCAGGATGCACTTCTATTAGAATTTTCAAGTTCTTTATATGTCAGAGCTGAGACTGGAAGTTGCTACATACTTTTTTTTTTTTTTTTTTTTTTTTTTTTTTTTTTTTTTTT
>NW_016804135.1:1873021-1899537 GCF_001698545.2 Rhinopithecus bieti | reverse complement strand
GTGTTTTTTTTTTTTGAGATGGAATCTCGCTCTGCTGCCCGTGCTGGAGTGCAGTGGCACGATCTCTGCTCACTACAACCTCCACCTCCTGGGTTCAAGTGATTCTCCTGCTTCAGCCTCCCGAGTAGCTGGGATGACAGGTGCCCACCACCACACCTGGCTAATTTTTGTATTTTTAGTAAAGATGGGGTTTCACCATGTTGGCCATGGCTGGTTTCAAACTCCTGACCTCGGGTGATTTGCCTAACTTGGCCTCCCAAAGCGCTGGGATTACAGGTGTGAGCCACTGGGCCCGACCTTACTACATACTTTTTAATCACCTATTCAAGTGTAGAAATTTTTGTTATATTCTATATGGAGGGAGAGTAAGAAGGTAGTTCAGTCTTTCTCTTGTATGGTTAATCAAAATAATTTCTTATTGATAATTGGAATGCAGAGAACACATAGTATCACAAGCAGATGTATTCTTTGTATGCAGCTACAGGTTTTCATCCAAGAAAGCTGGAAATTCTGATAAATACTATTTCACAAAATTTAGAAAGGAGAACCTGTGTGTTTACGTAATAATTGCATTAATTGCATATATTCCTGGCAGATTACTTCTCTTTTGACTAGGCACAGGTGAGGTTGGATTCATTACTTGCAATTTTTTAGGTATGATGATTGGAAGAATTTTCCTTAGAGTAATTTCTGAGTTTCTACATTTAAGACCTTGTTTTCCTTCCTTTATGCATATGTTTCCCCAGTGTAAGACAGTCTGCCTATGCCTTTGTGTCTAGATGACAGGTGGGTCAGCACGGTGGGTTATAGTAGGATTTGTGGAAGTCATTCCTATTGTGAGAAGGCTAGCAATCACTTCAGTCTATGTGGGAGTGACTGTGAACTTTAGATATACTCCACGAAACTCAAACTAAATTAATCATCGATTATACTTCCTCTTGCCAGATTTCAATGCCACTCATGACTTGGGAGAGACAGTAATGAAGAGGAAGTTGATCTTGTATTTGATAATCTTTCTGAAATCTCTTTTTAGTATTAAGAGGCTGTTAGTACCATACTTTTCTAGGTGGGTGAATTCATTGAATTTAAATTGAAATTATTATTTCTGTAAGTAATGTTGAAAAAATCGATAACAAATTAATAAATAATACAAATAATAAGAATATATCACAATCAAATAGGGCTTATCCTAAGAATGTGAAGATGCTTTAGCATGAGAAAAAACAGTAATAGTAATTTGCCACATTAATTGATTAAGGAGGAAAAAATATGATAATTTTAATTACAAATGGAAAGAAAGGATTTGATAAAGTTTAGAACACATTTGTAAATTTGTAAATTCAGAAACCTGTAAGAAATATGCTTCTTGGACCTGATAAAGGTCATCTATTAAAAATCTTTGGCAAGTATTATACTTAATGGAGAAATTTTAGATGCATTGCCTTTTGAGATGGGCAAGAAGACAAGGATTTCACCATTACCGATAATATTTAAGAGCATTGAAGTTCCTACACAATGCAGAAAGACATTTTTTTTTTTAAAGTTAATGAAAGTTGTTGGTTTTGGAAGGGAAGAGGAAAAAAGTTGTCATTTTATAGACTTTGAATATTTATTTATTTATTTATTTTGACTACCATTTACATTTTTTAGTATGTTTTCTTCTATTTAAATTCTGTATTTCTGTTTGTGTCAACTTGTAATTTTATACTCTAGAAACTTATGGATAGCTTCTGTCTTAAAATTTACTAGCATATAGCTGATCCAAAAACTCGCTTATAATTTAAAAAATCTTACATATCTAATTACTTCCCCTTTTTACTTAATTTTATTTGTATCATATCGCTTTTCATTCTTGTCAGTATTAGACATTTTGATATCTTAAAATATTTTTCAAAAGACTATCTTCTCTGTTTTATGTCGTTTGCTCTGTTCTACTCTTTCGTTTGTTAAAATCTTTTCTTTTTTTGGTTTGAGTTTTTTCTTACTCTTCCTAATTCATCGAGCTGAATTCATCTGTCAACTATATTGTTTCCCAAAATATAACTTTCCTGCATTATAGCACAAGAGCCTGTATGATATTGATCCTTTGGGATTTGTTGATGCTTCCTTTGCAGCCCAGCACCTGCTGTGTTTTCATATAATTATGGGTGTTTGAAAAGAAAATGCTTTCTCCATTTTTTTCATGTGTAGAGATTTGTATATTTTATATATAGTTGTGTTGTACAGGTTTTCAATATTTCTGCTCATTTTTAATCTGCTTGATCTGCCACTTTCTGAGAAAGTTATATTATAATCTTCCTAACTATTGATTTGCTTCTTCCTACAGTTGTGTCTACTGTGTACTTTGAGGGTATATTTGTAAAATATATAATCCCATGTTTTTGATGCATGTTTATTCTTTACATATTCTTCTTTTCTAAGAATATAATGTCCTTCTTTGTTCTTTATGATCTTTGTAGCCTTAAATTCTTTTATATCCAACATTAAGATTGCTGCCACAGCATTTTTGAATTCCATTTTATTTTCAACCTTCTGTGTCATTTTGTTTTAAGACTGCCTCTTATAGTTGACATGTGGGAGAGTTTTGTTTTTTAATACAACCTGAGAGCCCTTTTCTTCTATGGATGAGTTTAAATTATTTGAATTCGCTGAAATTATGTTTATATTAGGAACTAGTTCTCCCATCTTACTTCATGTTTTTCACATATTTGACTTTTAATTTTTTCCTCTAATCCTTCTTTTATTGCATAAAGAGGTTTTCTTCAACTTTCTAAAAGTAATAATTCTACTTTTAATGATGACCGCCCTTAATGTAAAACTCTGACTCATGCTTTTTCACTCCTGTTGATTAATTACATTTATTAGTATCTATGTGTTCTGCCTAACAAGACAAGTCTGTAGCACACTCTCTTGTCCCTTAGCTTCCTTCCACAACCCATCATATGACCAAAATTTTACTCTGGATTCTTATAAGTGCTTTTGTGGGGTATTTTGTAACATAGATTTTAAAGATATTTTATCACATTTGTTGTACATATCTCTTGGAAATTTTCCTGATTATTTTCTTTTTTTCTATGTAATTGCAGTCCCCAAAGTGTTTTAATGTGGCCTTTGTGTGAAAACCCTCTAGGGCTCAGTGTCTTAAGTTTGATTTCCAAAAGTGGACCCTGAGAAGAGAATTCACGTATAAGGGGTTTATTTAAAAGTATTTACATAAAACATCCAGTAAAGTGTGAAAAACAGAACAGGAAAAGCAAGAAGCCATGCAAAGGTGAGATTTCAGACACAGTCCTAGCCTCAGCCTGATTCTGTGGGGAGACTTGGTGCACAAATCACACTTCAGAAATTCTCCTGCCTTGAGAAGGAAGCTGGGCTTTTGTATTCCCACACAAGTTAATTATTGGCTTTGGGCTGATCTAGTGGTGTCTGAATTTCCAGGCACTTCTGCTTTGAGTGTGCAGTTGAAACTTCTTCAGTAGCCAAAGGGCAGGCTTCTGAACTCATTAAACCTGTCCATAGAAGTAACAAAGTATACAGAATCCAGTGGGTAAATGCACCTGTGATGGTGAATTTTATTTATCAGCTTGACTGGACTGAGGGTTGCCTAGTAGCTGGTAAAACATTATTTCTGGGTATGTCTGTGATGATCTTTTAGGGAAGAAATTAGGATTTGAATCACTAGACTGAATAAAGATCACCCCGCCAGTGTAAGTTTCCAACATTCCATTCATTGAGGGTCCAAATGAAACAAAAAAGTGGAAGAAGGATGAATTTGCCGCTTTCTTTTTGAGCAGGGACATCTATCTCCTCCTGTCCTCGGATTTTGGCACTCTTGGTTATCAGGCCTTTAGACTCAGACTTAATTATAACACCACTTTCCTGACTCTCCGGCTTGCAGGCAGCGGATTATGAAACTTCTTGGCCTCCATAATTGCATGAGTCAATTCAACTCTCTCTCTCTCGGTCTCTGTCTCTCTCTTTCTCTCTCTCAAATACATATATTTTATCTATCTATCTATCTATCTATCTATCTATCTATCTATCTATCTCCTATTGGTGCTGGTTTTTCTGGAGAACGCTAATACAGATGCACCAAAACAGTAAGTGGAATCTGAGAAAACATCAATTGTGTCCACTTATAGTCCATTCTCTGTCTGTTTAGACTTACTAATGTCTTACATAAGGTCAACCTATTTATACTGGTTTCTTCTATATTTTAAATGATCATAATCATTCTGGAGGAAAATTTATAAGATATATTTAGTGAGATGAGTTATAGTCTCTGATCCTCGATTTTTAACAAATATTTATCATTTCTTCCTTTACCATTCATTCTAGATTCTCAATTTCACTAGAACTTATGCTGTTCTAGTAGTTCGATCAAGGCCTAAGCCTCCAGATACTTTGCCCTTACAATGACATGGTTACTCTACTTATTCCCAGTCATTGGGCATTGGACTACTAATAGATATGACAGGGGATCGACTTAGTTTCAAACATATTCCTCCTTCCCTAACTATGTAGCGTCATCTCCACCTCATTATAATCAGAGTCAATTGCCTCTAGCAGTATGGTATGGTAACCCCATTTTCTGCCTGCTTGTCTGCTAGTAGAAGGAGTCCAACTATTTTGGCAGTCGTGGTTTTTACTTTAGTGAGGTCCATAATTGGTCTCTTGATGGAAGCATTCCTCATTTGGGAATCCGGAAATGTAGACCCACAAAACCACTGTCATCTGCCATTGTCAATTTGTTTTTTTTTTTTTATGGCAAGACTGATTAATTCAATAGCAAACACCTCCCTTGCAAGTTTTAAGTCTTTGAAGTGGGCACTAATCTCTGACAGTCCACCTGGAATATGGTATTCCTGATTCTTATCTTGTGTAGGGTGGAAAGTTTCAAGTTTTACTACTTTACTTTTGCTTTTGCAATAGCTATTATTCCACAGCTCAAGGAAACATTGTAAGGGTTTTGCCATTTGTTAAGTATGTTCATCCTGAGTACACATAAAGAAACAAGGGAAATGATCACTTGATCATTGAATTCAGTATGAGGTGGACTGGGGCCAGAACTACGTTTGTCATCCAACCTCTATATACTCCCACTCTAACTGTGGGAACATGATGTCATTTGTGAGTCTTGTTACCACAAACGGTTTAGATCTTGAATTCAATAGCCCTTGAAAAATCCTGGTTCTCAGCTGGGCGCAGTGGCTCACATCTGTAATCCCAGCATTTTGGGAGGCCAAGGCAGGTGGATCACTTGAGGTTAGGAGTTTGAGACCAGCCTGGCCAACATGGTGAAACCCCGTCTCTATTAAAAATACTAAAATTAGCTGGGCATGGTGGAATATGCCTGTAGTTCCCGCTACTCAGGAGACTAAGGCTGGAGAATCGCTTGAACCCAGGAGGCGGAGGTTACAGTGAACCAAGATTGCGCTGTTGTACTCCAGGCTGGGAGACAGCGAGAATCAGTCTCAAAAACGAACAAACAAAAAATCCTGGTTATTTTCTCAATGTAAAGATATTTGATAAATGACATGAGGTCACTGTGGAGAACTGGGAATTACTGTGGAAGGATGGAGGGAATTACTACCCTCTCTTACTGTAGTATTCTAGAGTTCTTCCTTATGAAGATCTGACCTCTCTTTTAACTGATGGCTTCTTGTTTAAGAATTGGCTCAGATATGGAATGTAGGTGAGATATTGTAGTTTTCCATTGGTTCCGTTGGGTCAGCTGATATTATCCTTCTCATCCAATTTTGATCTCCTTTAAATATGTGTGTGTGTGTGTGTGCGTGCACAGAATTCTCTGTGGGTCAGGATGTCCTGGATGTTATTTCAACTTTGCTGCCATTTACAATTATTGCACACACCTTACTTCTGATAATTAAATGCTGCCAGCTCCATCTACTACTCTGGAATCCTTTCATTCCCATTGACATTAGGGAGCCACTAGAATAGCATCTCTTGCCATCAGCCTCAGTCTGCAGAGGGCAGCCACTACAAAGATTCATATTAATAGTGGCATATCTCTCTCTAGCACTATACTTATCATGTAGTTAATGAAATATTCTCCAGTCCTTCCCAAGGAAAGTCAGCTGGTGATTTCTCAAATCTTATGTAATAGACTCATTCTAGCATGTTCATTTCTCTGAAAATTTGCTTTTTGTTTCTCAGTACTCTGGCAAGGTAGTTCTAGCATCTCCAATTTATTTGATAGAAGACCATTTCTTTTTCTAAGCTTCCAAGAAACATCACAGCAGCATATCAGAACTTGATCCTGAGACCTTTGCCAGGGCACTAAATCCTGGGGTGGAGAGAGTATGCCCTAATTAACATACTCTCCCTAATCCAGCTTTAAAGTTCAGGTCCCCTCTTGGTTCAGAAACTTCAAGAGCCACTTGCAGGAACACTGTCCTGGTTTCTATCAGTTCATATTAGCCAGACCTTGCAGCTCCTTTGGTAACAAATCCCTTCTATCACTGGCAGAGATAGTAAATCCTGACTCAGGCAATGGTAGCCCTTGATCCTAGATATTGATCTAGTGTCAAGGAATGGAGCTGGAAAGCAGATCTGAGGAGGGCAGCATCTCCAGCATATCTGCTTCAGCTGAGGCTTCTGCACAGTTGTCAGGGTATCAGTTAGAAATCAATGCTACAAGAGATGAAATGACTTTCTTCCATCTGTTTCAAAGAATATTCTCTTGAAGAAGACCTATCTTTTCAAAGATTATACATAAGAACTTAATTGTTTTCTTTTTTAATGACTTAAAAATTAATACTTTAAAATGGGATCTATAAATTCTGTCTCATATTATTCGATAAAACTGAAAATATTCTAAAAAAGTTTGAAGTGAAAATGCACCTCAACCAGCTTTATAACATTCAATTGTTGATCTGGATATGAATTTTGATTCTTATTTGTAACTATGGAGTATTTCCCATATTTTCTAACTATTATTTAGCACTTTCTAGTGAATATTTCCTCTTTAAGCAGAAACTAGACTTGCTTAGAAGAATAGGAAAGCTGATAAGTTGAATAACTTATTGTTCACATTTGGCAGTTAACTAGAGAGAGGTAAAGTTAACAAGATACTTGCTAGGAAAATTATAAATAAAAAATGAAAAAAAATTCTGGCAGTGAGGATGCAAATGGAACATTTTGCACTAAGACAAGCAGTTAATCATCCAGCTGTGCTCTTGGTTAATAACTCATAGAAGTTAAGAAGAAAACATGACTGATATTTTCCTATCAATGTGGTTTTAGTGTACTGGGCTGACAGAATACTGCAGGTAAAATTAGAAGATAAATTATGGGTAAAGGGAAAATAATTTATGTTTTAGGTGTAAGTTGAATACTTTTCATTGGTTTGAAGCATCTACAATACTCTACATTCTCCTTTAATAGCCCGGTGGCCTTATAAAGCCATTATATGGTTGTCTAAAAATTATATAGGTAAAGTTTTTGCTTTTCAAACTTTATAAGTGGAGATGATTGGTAGCTTTTTCAAAAGATTCAAGATGGTAAAATTTTGTAGTCTTAAAATTGTTGTCTTCTCATTTTCATATATCCTGTGCATCCTAGCCTGTGAAAGAAAAAAATTACCTTACAAAAGAAAGAAATGGACAAATTTATAATACTCTAATACTTTCGTTGGAGTAACTAAATCACTTATATCTTAAGTATGAAGAATAAAAGGCAAAATTATTAAAATCAATAGCTATAACAATTGGCTAAGAGATAGTCAACATAAAAAGATATAAACTGAAACATCAGTAAGTCAAAATATGGGAGAGAATGGTATTAAAGTGCAGAGGTCTTTTTGTTACTTTTCTTTGTGATCAAACGTAAGTCATTATCATTTTAAAATAACCTGTTATAATGTGCTTTTGTAAGTCTCATGGTAACCACAAAGCAAATACCTATAATAGATACACCAAAATAAATAGTATAGAATAAAAATGTGTTACAGAAAATCACTTAACCACAAAGGAATATGGCAAAAGAGGAAAAGAGAAAGAAAGAATCTATAAAACAATGAGAAAATGTAATAAAATGGCAATAGTTAACCTTTACCTATCAATAATAAACTTGAATGTAAATTGATTAAATTCTCTAATTAAAAGACATAGAGTGACTAAAAGATTAAAAATAAAAACAAGACCCAACTACATTCTTTCTATAAGATTACTTCACCTATGCAAACACACAGATGGAAAGTGAAGGAATGGAAAAAGATATTCCATGCAAATGGAAACCAAAGAAGAGCAGCAGGGAGCTATACTTATATCAGATAAAATAGGGTTTTAGTCAAGAATGATAAAAAAGACAAAGAAGACCATTATATAATAATTTAGGAGTCAGCACAGCAAGAGGATATAACAATCATAAATATATATGCACCCAACACTGGAGCACACAAATATATAAAACAAATATTAATAGACCTAAAAGGAGAGATTGACTGCAATACAGTAATAGTAGGGGACTCTGACATCCTATTTCAACAATGGACAGACTGTCCAGACAGAAAATCAACACCAACAAAAAAATCAGAGTTAAATTGTGCTCTAGACAAAGTGGACCTAACAGCAGACATTTACAAAACATTCCATCCAACAGCTGCAGAGTACACATATTTCTCAACAGCACATAGAATATCCTTTAGGATAGACAGACCATATGGCATGTCACAAAACAATTCTTAACAAATTAAAAAAAAAAAAACCAGAAGAGCTATAAAAAAGAATGAGATCATGTCCTTTGCAGGGTCTTGGATGGAGCTGGAAGCCATTATCCTCAGCAAACTAACACAGGAACAGAAAACCAAACACTGCATGTTCTCTCTTATAAGTGTTAGCTGAACAATGAGAACACATGGACACAAGGAAGGGAACAACACACACTGGGGCCTGTTGGAGGGGCGGGGGAAGGGAGAGCATCAGGATAAATAGCTAACACATGTGGGTCTTGATATATAGATGATGGATACGTGTAGCAAACCACCATGGCACATGTTTACCTATGTAACAAACCTGCGTCTTGCACATGTATCCCAGAAGTTAAAATAAAATAAAACAAAAAACAAAAGACAATAAAATAACATCCGGTATGTTTTCTGACTACAGTGGAATAAACTAGAAATCAATAATGGAGATAATGTTGGAAACTATAAATTCATGAAAATTAAATAACATACTTCCAATAATGAATGGGTCAATGAAGAAATAAAATAGAAATTAAAATTTCCTAGAGAAAATGAAAATGGAAACACAACATACCAAAACCTGTGGGATACAGCAAAAGCAGTTCTAGGAGGAGATTTTGTTTTGTTTTACTTGAAACTGCTATTTATTAGTTGAAATATAATGTTAAGATAGGCAAAATCCTAATTAAAATTTTAACTAAAGAAAATTTTAAAAATGTATCCTCGTTACCATAAATTTTTTCTAAGTGCTGAGCATACAATAGTGAATATTACTGGCAAATATCCTTAAGACGGGAATTCTTAGCAACAAACAACTATATCAAAAAGTAGAAAGACTGAATAAAGAACCTAATGATGCACCTCAAGCAAATAGAAAAGTAAGAACAAACCAAATGTAAAAGTAGTAGAAGGAAAGAAATAATAAAGATTAGAGCAAAAATAAATGAAACGGAGACTCAAAAAATATCACTGAAACAAAAGTTGGTGTTTTGAAAAGATAAACAAAATTGACAAATCTTTAGCTAGACTAAGCAAAAGGAGAGAAGACTCACATAAATAAAATCTGAGATGAAAAAGAAGACATTACAACTGATAACACAGAAATACAAGGGATTATTAGAGACTACTATGATAACTATATGCTAACAAATTGTAAAACCTATTAAGAAATAGATAAATTCCTGGACATATAGAACCTACAAAGATTGAATCATGAAAAAAATAGAAATCCTGTTTAGACCAATAATGTATAACATGACTGAAACAGTAATAAAAAGTCTTCCATCAAAGAAAAGCCCAGGACCTGATGGCTTCACTGCTGAATCTATAAAAGATTTAAATAAGAGCCAATACCAATTCTACTCAAACTATTCCAAAAAGTTGAAGAAGAGGGAATACTTTTATTCTCATTCTACGAAGCTAACATTATCCTGATATCAAAACCAGACAAGGACACACCAAAAACGAAAGCTACCGGCCAATATCACTGAGAAGCAGAAATGGGAGAATCAAGAAAATACTAACAAATTGAATTCAATAGCATTTAAAAGGATTATTCACTATGATCAAGGGAGATTTATCCTTGGGATGCAAGGGTGATTGAAATGTGCATATTTGTGATACACCATATTAATGGAATGAAGGACAAAAATCAAACAATCATCTCAATAGAGGCAGAAAAGCCATTTGACAAAATTCAACATCTGTTTATGATAAAAACTCTCAGCAAATTAGATGTAGAAGAAGTGTACCTCAACAAAATAAAGACCATATATGTATGACAAATCCACAGCTAATATCATACTCAATGGTGAAAAGTTGAATGCTTTTTCTCCAAGATCAGGAACAAGACAAGGATGTCCACTCTTGTCACTTCTACTCATCATAATACTAGAATTTCTAGCAAGAGCAATCAGTAAAAAGAGGAAAAAAAGGTAGTCAAATTGGAAAAGGAGAAGTTAAATAGTCCCTGTTTGCACACTGCTTGATCTTACATATAGGAAATCCTAACAACTTCACCAAAAACACTGTTAGAATTGATAGACAAGTTTAGTAAAATTGCAGGTTACAAAACCAACATAAAAATATTAGTAGTGCTTCTATATATCAATAGCAAACAATCTGAAAAAAAATCAAGAAAGCAATCCCATTTATAATAGCTACAAAAAGTACCTAGGAATAAATTTAATCAAAGAAGTGAAAGATCTTTATGCAAAACTATAAAATACTGATGAAAGAAATTGAAGAGAACACACAAACAATAAAATGGAAAGTATCACTTTCTTATGGCTTGGAAGAATTACTATTGTTAAAATGTTCACACAATCCAAAGCAATCTACAGATTCATTGTAATATTTATCAAAACACCTATGGTTTTCTTCACAGAAATTAAAAAAAAAATCCTAAAATTTATATGGAACCACAGAAAGCCAAAGCAACTATTAGCATAAAGAACAAAGGTAGGCATCACACTACTTGATTTCAAAATATCCTAGAAAGCTATAGCAACCCAAACAGCATGGAAGTGTCATAAATACAGCAGTTATAGCCTTATGAAATGTATTTCTTAAATCAATACTTGAAAGTCAAAATTATTCCTTGATCCTTGGGCTGCAAAATGAATGTTTTGTTGTAGGCATGAAAACAGCAGTAATCTCTTTTTACATCTTCATCAGAGTTCTCAGGTGACTCGGAGCACTGTAAATGAGCACTAATATTTTGAAGTGATTTTTTTTCTTTTTTTTTTTTTGTGAGCAGTAGGTCTCAACAATGGGCTTAAAATATTCAGTAAATTGGATCTGCTGACAATATGGCCGAATAGGAACAGCTCCGGTCTGCAGCTCCCAGCGAGATCGACACAGAAGGTGGGTGATTTCTGCATTTCCAACTGAGGTACCATCTCATTGGGACTGGTTGGACAGTGGGTGCAGCCCATGGAGGGCCAGCTGAAGCAGGGTGGGGTGTCACCTCACCTGGGAGGTGCAAGGGGTCATGGGATTTCCCTCCCTTAGCCAAGGGAAGCCGTGAGGGGCTGTGCCATGAGGAACAGTGCACTCTGGCCCAGATACTGCATTTTTCCCCACAGTCTTCGCAACCTGCAGACCAGGAGATTCCCTCTGGTGCCTACACCACCAGGGTCCTGGGTTTTAAGCACAAAATGGGGCAGCCATTTGGGTAGATGCTAAGCAGCTGCAGGAGTTTTTTTTTTTTTTTTTCCCCAATACCTGAGTGGCACCTGGAATGCCAGCGAGAGAGAACCGTTCACTCCCTGGGAAAGGGGGCTCAAGCCAGGGAACCAAGTGGTCTGGCTCAGCAGTTCCCACCCCCATGAGCCCAGCAACCTAAGATCCACTGGCTTGGAATTCTCACTGCCAGCACAGCAGTCTGTGGTTGACCTGGGACACTCGAGATTGGTGGGGGGAGGGGTGTCCACCATTGCTGAGGCTTGAGTAGGTGATTTTACCCTCACAGTGTAAACAAAGCCACCGGGAAGTTTGAATTTGGTGGAGCCCACTGCAGCTCAGCAAGGCCGCTGTAGCCAGACTGCCTCTCTAGATTCCTCCTTTCTGGGCAAGGTATCTCTGAAAAAAAGTCAGGAGCCCTAGTCAGGGACTTATAGATAAAACCCCCATCTCCCTGAGACAGAGCACCTAGGAGAAGAGGCATCTGTGGGCATAGCTTCAGCAGACTTAAAAGTCCCTGTCTGACAGCTCTGAAGAGAGCAGTGGATCTCCCAGCACAGCGTTCGAGTTCTGATAAGGGTCAGAGTGGCTCCTCAAGTGGGCCCCGACCTCTGTGTATCCTGACCGGGAAACACCTCCCAGTAGGGGCCAACAGATACCTCCTACAGGAGAGCTCTGGCTGGTATCGGGTGGATGGTCCTCTGGGACAAGGCTTCGAGAGGAAGGAACAGGTAGCAATCTTTGCTATTCTGCAGCCTCTGCTGGTTATGCCCAGGCAAACAGTCTCTGGAGTGGCCCTCCAGCACACTCCAGCAGACCTGCAGCAGAGGGACCTGTAAGAAGGAAAACTAACAAACAGAAAGTATCAACATCAACAAAAAGGACATCCACTCAGAGGCCCCATCCGAAGGTCACCAACATCAAAGACCAAAGGTAGATAAATCGACGAAGATGGGGAGAAACCAGTGAAAAAAGGCTGAAAATTTCAAAAACCAGAATGCTGCTTCTCCTGCCAATGCAAGGAAGCTAAGAACCTTGAAAAAAGGTTAGATGAATTGCTAACTAGAATAATCAGTTTAGAGAAGAACATAAATGACCTGATGGAGCTGAAAAACAGCATGAGAACTTCATGAAGCATACACAAGTATCAATAGCCAAATTGATCAAGTGGAAGAAAGGATATCAGAGATTGAAGATTAACTCAATGAAATAAAGCAAGAAGGCAAGATTAGAGAAAAAAGAATAAAGAGAAACAAACAAAGCCTCCAAGAAATATGGAACTATGTGAAAAGACCAAATCTACATTTGATTGGTGTAACTGAAAGGGATGGGGAGAATGGAGAACTTCCCCAACCTAGCAAGACAGGCCAGCATTCAAATTCAGGAAATACAGAGAACAACACAAAGATACTCCTCAAGAACAGTAACCCCAATTCACATAATTCTCAGATTCACCAAGGTGGAAATGAAGGAAAAAATCTTAAGGGCAGCCAGAAAGTAAGGTCAGGTTACCCACAAAGGGAAGCCCATCAGACTAACAGTGGGTCTCTTTGCAGAAACCCTACAAGCCAGAAGAGAGTGGGGGCCAATATTAAACATTCTTAAAGAATTCTCAACCCAGGATTTCATATTCAGCCAAACTAAGCTTCATAAGTGAAGGAGAAATAAAATCCTTTACCAACAAGCAAATGCTGAGAGATTTTGTCACCACCAGGCCTGCCTTACAAGAGCTCCTGAAGGAAGCACTAAACATGGAAAGGAACAACCGGTAGCAGCCACTGCAAAAACATACCAAATTGTAAAGACCATCGACACTATGAAGAAACTGCATCAACTAACGGGCAGAATAACCAGCTAGCATCATAATGACAGGATCAAATTCACACATAACAATATTAACCTTAAAGTAAATGGGCTAAATGCCCCGGTTAAAAGACACAGACTGGCAAGTTGAATAAAGAGTCAAGACCCATTGGTGTGCTATATTCAGGAGACCCATCTCATGTGCAGAGACACACATAGGCTCAAAATAAAGGGATGGGGGAATATTTACCAAGCAAATGGAAAGCAAGAAAAGGCAGGGGTTGCAATCCTAGTCTCTGATAAAACAGACTTTAAACCAACAAAGATCAAAAGAGACAAAGAAGGGCATTGCATAATGGTAAAGGGAGCAATGCAACAAGAAGAGCTAACTCTCCCAAGTATAAGTGCACCCAATACAGGAGCACCAAGATTCATAAAGCAAGTTCTTAGAGACCTACAAAGAGACGTAGACTCCCACACAATAATAGTGGGAGACTTTAACACCCCACTGTCAATATTAGAAAGATCAACGAGACAGAAAATTAACAAGGATATTCAGGACTTGAACTCAGCTCTGGACCAAGCAGAACTAATAGACACTACAGAACTCTCCATCCCAAATGAACAGAATATACATTCTTCTTAGCACCACATCACACAACTACATGGAAAATGAACAACCTGCTCCTCAATGACTACTGGGTAAAAAACGAAATGAAGGCAGAAATAAAGATATTCTTTGAAACCAATGAGAACAAAGAAACAACGTACCAGAATCTCTGGGACACATTTAAAGCAGTGTGTAGAGGGAAATTTATAGCACTCAATGCCCACAAGAGAAAGCAGGAAAGATCTAAAATCGACACCCTAACAGCAAAATTAAAAGAACTGGAGAAGCAAGAACAAACAGGTTCAAAAACTAGTAGAAGACAAGAAAAATCTAAGGTCAGAGCAGAACTGAAGGAGATAGAGACACAAAAAACCCTTCAAAAATCAATGAATCCAGGAGCTGGTTTTTTGAAAAGATCAACAAAATAGATAGAATGCTAGCTAGACTAATAAAGAAGAAAAGAGAGAAGAATCGAATAGATGCAATAAAAAATGATAAAGGGGCTATCACCACCAGTTTCACAGAAATACAAACTAACATCAGAGAATGTTACAAACACCTCTATGCAAATAAACTAGAAAATCTGGAAGAAATGGATAAATTCCTGGACACATACACCCTCCGAAGTCTAAACCAGCAAGAAGTTGAATACCTGAATAGAGCAATAGCAAGTTCTGAGGCAGTAATTAATAGCCTACCAAAAAAAAAAAAGTCCAAGACCAGATGGAGTCACAGCTGAATTCTACCAGAGTTACAAAGAAGAGCTGGTACCACTCATTCTGAAATTATTCCAAACAAGAGAAAAAGAGGGAATCCACCCTGACTTATTTTATGAGGCCAACATCATCCTGATACCAAAACCTGGCAGAGACACAACAAAAAAAGAACATTTCAGGCCAATATCCCTGGTAAACATCGATGTGAAAATCCTCGATAAAATACTGGCAAACCAAATCGAGCAGCACATCAAAAAGCTTATCCACAACGAGGAAGTTGGCATCATCCCTGGGATGCAAGGCTGGTTCAACATACACAAATCAATAAACTTAATCCATCACATAAACAGAAACAATGACAAAAACCACATGATTATCTCAATAGATGCAGAAAAGGCTTTTGACAATATTCACCATCCCTTCATGCTAAGAACTCTCAATGATGGAACGTATCTCAAAATAGAGCTATTTATGACAAACCCGCAGCCAATATCCTACTGAATGGGCAAAAACTGGAAGCATTCCCTTTGAAAACCGGCACAAGACAAGGATGCCCTCTCTCACCACTCCTATTCAACATCGTATTGGAAGTTCTGGCTAGGGCAATCAGGCAAGAGAAAGAAAAAAACAACATTCAAACAGGAAAAGAGGAAGTCAAATTGTCTCTGTTTGCAGATTACATGATTACATATTTAGAAAACCCCATCTTCTGAGCCCAAAATCTCCTTAAGCTGATAAGCAACTTCAACAAAGTCTCAGGATACAAAATCGTGCAAAAATCACAAGCATTCCTATACACCAATAACAGACAAACAGAAAGCCAAATCATGAGTGAACTCTCATTCACAATTGCTACAAAGAAAATAAAATACCTAGGAATCCAACTTAAAAGGGATGTGAAGGACCTCTTCAAGGAGAACTATGGACCACTGCTCAAGGAAATAAGAGAGGACACAAACAAATGGAAAAACATTCCATGCTCATGGATAGGAAGAATCAATATTGTGAAAATGGCCACACTGCCCAAAGTAATTTATAGATTCTCTGCTATCTCCATCAAGCTACCACTGACTTTCTTCAAAGAATTGGAAAAAATTACTTTAAATTGCACATGGAACCAAAAAAGAGCCCGCATAGCCAAGACATTCCTAATCAAAAAGAACAAAGCTGGAGGCATCACGCTACCTGACTTCAAACTATAATACAAGGCTACAGTAACCAAAACAGCATGGTACTGATACCAACACAGATATATACACCAATGGAACAGAACAGAGGCTTCAGAAATAGCACCACACATCTACAACCATCTCATCTTTGACAAACATGACAAAAACAAGCAATGGGGAAAGGATTCCCTATTTAATAAATGATGTTGGGAAAACTGGCTAGCCATATGCAGAAAACTGAAACTGGACCCTTTCCTTACAACTTGTACAAAAATTAACTCAAGATGGATTAAAGACTTAAACGTAAGACCTAAAACTATAAAAACCTCAGAAGAAAACCTAGGCAGTGCCATTCAGAACATAGTTGTGGGCAAAGACTTCATGACTAAAACACCAAAAGCAATGGCAACAAAAGCCAAAATTGACAAATGTGATTTAATTAAACTACAGAGCTTCTGCACAGCAAAAGATACTATCATCAGAGTGAACAGGAAACCTCAGAATGAGAGAAAATTTTTGCAATCTATCCATCTGATAAAGGGCTAACATCCAGCATTTACAAAGAACTTAAACACATTTACAAGAAAAAACCAACCCCCCCATCAAAAAGTAGACAAAGGATATGAACAGACACTTCTCAAAAGAAGACATTTATGCAGCCAACAAACATGAAAAAACATCTCATCATCACTGGTCATTAGAGAAATGCAAATCAATACCACAATGAGATACCATGTCATGCCAGTTAGAATGGCGATCATTAAAAAGTCAGGAAACAACAGATGCTGGAGAGGATGTGGAGAAATCGGTATGATTTTACACTGTTGGTGGGATTGTAAATTAATTCAACTATTGTGGAAGACATTGGGGCAATTCCTCAAGGATCTAGAACTAGAAATACCATTTAACCCAGCAATCTCATTACTGGGTATATACCCAAAGGATTGTAAATCATTCTACTATAAATACACATGCACACATACGTTTATTGTGGCACTATTCACAATAGCAAAGACTTGGAACGAACCCAAATGCCCATAAATTTTAGACTGGGTAAGGAAAATGTGGCATACATACACCATAGAATACTATGCAGCCCTAAAAAAGGATGAGTTCGTGTCCTTTGCAGGGAAATGGATAAGACTGGAAACCATCATTCTCAACAAACTAACACAAGAACAGACAACCAAACACTGCACGTTCTTACTCATAAGTGTGAGTTGAACAATGAGAACGCATGGACACGGGGGGCGGGGAGCATCACACACCAGGGCCTGTCTAAGTGTGGGAGCTGGGAGAGGGATAGCATTAGGAGAAGTACCTAATGTAGAGAACAGGTTGATGGGTGCAGCAAACCACCATGGCATGTGTATACCTATGCAGCAAACTTGCACGTTCTGCACATGTACTCCAGAACTTAAAGTATAATAATTATAATAAAAAAGAGACAGATCCATCCATGGTTTTGGAATCTAGGATTCTGTTTCCTTTTTTCTTCCTTTCATCCTGCCCCCTTTCATTAATTTATTGTGTGGTTTCCTCAAAATCTCCTTTTAGTTTATTTTATTTTCTTTATTTCTCCCAAATTTATTTATTTTTGAATAAAAAAAACTTGTACATAGGAGCAAATTAAAATTCAAAACGACACAAAATTTACTATATGTATGTAAGTATTGACTGTGTATTTATACACACATACACACCCACACATATCAACCTAGTTCTTTATCTTGTTTTTTTACCTAACAATTATTATGGAGATTTTTGATGTTATTATATGTTTGGAGAACTGTCTAGTCATTTTAAGGTCTGAATATTATTCCTTATGTGGGCATAGAACAAAATAACATACTGGTTTCCTACTAATAAAGACTTAGGTTGTTTCCAAATTCCAGGTCTTGACAAAGTAGTAATGAATATCTTTGCAAAAACTTCATTGTGAATATGTGTAAAATCTTTGGATGATGTTCTAGAAATGCAATGATTGGTTTGAAAGGGTATGTGAGTTTATGATTTATGTAGCTATTAAGGCCGTAATTTGAAATAGCATTTGTTTTAGGTAATACAGCAACAGAGGATGTGTAGTTAACTCCAGAATTTAGTGAAGTTTATCTACATGTTAGCCATTTGGGAATCTCCAGAGAGTGAAGGAGACTCCTATAGGTAAAAACCCCATTGAGAAAATGTCATAGGCAGTGAGAAGCAAGAAATCCCATCCTGTGGCAGTGCAGGAGAGCCAGGACTCTTATTCTGATATTAGCCAGGGTTTTAATTTTGTGACTTTTTCTGAGACATCACAGAAAGTCCTTTGTTTAAAATATTTCAAAGCCAGAAAAAAAATTCAACTTGTCGTTCAGAAGGTAGAGAAATTAGAAACATCTGGTAAATTTGGTTGCAGACATGGCTTGTGTTGACATGGAGATGTAATAACCAGGAGTTTGACTAGTCCAGTCTAAATCTGGTGAATAATATTTTCTCAGCAGTCTCCTGGCCACAAAGTATCAAAAGGCATGGGAACATGCTGTAAAGTGCCTGGATGCCCAGAACAATTACACTCTGGAAACAGTCTCTTGGCCTGGCTGAAAGTGACCCATGACCACAGCTCAGTTCATTCCACAAACAGAATTAGTCACAAAGCCATGTGGAATAACACTCTGCAGGAGTTTCTTGTGTTGACTTTCTTAGTGCATGATAGCATGATGGGACTTCACACACCTTGGAATGATATTGGCTTGGAATAGTAGGGATGAAAAATAGGTCAACACTTTGCTTTATGTAATTATATACATTTTATTTTTCATGTGGTTATTGACTGTACTCTTTTAGAGCTTTCTTGTATATGAGTGGGGCCTGTCTAAAAGTCTATGACTTAAAATTTTAAATTTTTGACTATTTTAGTATTATGTAAACAACATGTCAGTTAATAGTGTCTTAAGAAACAGATTGACCTTCACTTTGTTCCTGTACTTCTGTGTCTTTCTGATCCTTTCCTGACCACATGAGAGAAAATTAATTACTTCCCTTAAATGTAATACATGCCAAATATCAATACATGTCAAATGTAATGTATGTCAAATATCCAGTTGATTTACTTGTCACTTTGTATTTTATTTATATGCCTGTTTCTAATTAGATGTCTGCTCCTCAAAGTTAGGACTGTTTTATTTTATAAAGGTATTCTTGGTGACTGCTGGAGTACTGAGTACATGATAAGTGAAGAATAAATGTTTATAATATGAATAAATTAGTCTGCTAATTATAGGAACACAAGGTGCTTTGATATGAAAGCTAATTTGATCACTAGCACTCATTTTTTTCTGCTATGGGTTCATTCTTGCATCCAGTTTTCTTAAAGCTTTTTTACTAATGCATATTGCTGAGTAATTTTCCAAAGGCAATTGTAAATTTCTGAGTGTTTACTTTGAAAGCATTAGTATGTAATTTTATAACTAGTCAATATAGACCAATTTTGTGATGCTACTTTTCAAAACTTCTGAGGATTCTATTATCTGATGAGAAGAGTTAGTTTGTTCTAATAAAAAATTAGCATGTGTTTATTTTCTACTTTTCCTGGATATTATAACCTAAGACATTTATAATATATTATATCAAGTTAAAGAAACTTCAAAAAATATTTTTTCACCAGGAATCCATTGTCTGAATTACTTATAAACCATCACCATCAAATAGTGTTTATTGAACATGCACGTGTGTCTGCTACACCCCAGATTACTGTACCAATAAAGTCAGCTATGCTTTCCAGATTGAGGCAACACACAGTATCCTGTTTTTATGGTTCTTTTCAACTTGGATTTGGTATCCCTCTAATTTTATTTGTGTAGAATTCTATTTGCTTTAAAGTTAAACATGACTTTTAGTTATTGTTTCTTCCTTTGTCACTTTTAATTTTCAGCATACATTCAGTTTGTTTGCTGGAAAAAAGCATTTTCTTAGCCATGTTTGCCCTGAGTCTCTTCCCCTGCCCTTTATGTTTATGTGGGCCAGCCAAATTTCATGTCCAAACTTTCATCCTTTCTTTAGGTAGGTATGCAGGTATATATATATATATATATATTTTGAGACGGAGTCTTGCTCTGTGGCCCAGGCTGGAGTGCAGTGGCCGGATCTCAGCTCACTGCAAGCTCCGCCTCCTGGGTTCACGCCATTCTCCTGCCTCAGCCTCCCGAGTAGCTGGGACTACAGGTGCCCGCCACCTCACCCGGCTAGTTTGTTTTTTTTTTTTTTTTTTGTATTTTTTAGTAGAAACGCGGTTTTTCACCATCTTAGCAGGTAAGGTCTCGATCTGATCTCCTGACCTCGTGATCCGCCCGCTTCGGCCTCCCAAAGTGCTGGGATTACAGGCTTGAGCCACCGCGCCCGGCCAGTATGCAGGTATATTAAGGAATCATCTGACAAGACACAATTATGTTATAATATAGCTTTTGTGTTTTGAGAGGGCTAGGGGATGTGATCCAAAATATGAGAAGTTTCTATTTATAATGGAGAATATTGGGAGATTATGTTAGTAATTGAGTCCAGCTATGTTATACAGCTTTGAAAAGATTATGTAATTTTTCTGAGGCTTGGTTTTCTTGTCTTTAAAATGTTGTGAAGGTTAGAAATAATGTTCTTTGAGCATCTTGCACAGCTAAAATACAGTAGGCACTAAGAATGATGGCTGGTAACAGAATCTACAGCTAAAGAAAAGGTAAAAAATTGTCTTGTTTGTGAATTGTTATCTATGTGGTGTGTATGCAGCTGCTCACATTTATGTTGTCCACAGCAGACCCTACGAATCAGTCAGCACTCTTTTCCATAGAGTCTGGATGCAGCTTATGAGTTACAGAAATTAACTCATAGGCAACTATTGCCAGTTAAACCAAGAAAGGAAATGAGTTGCATCCCATTTTTTCATCCCTCATGTAGCCTCATCCTTTCATTTTACAGAAGAGAAAACTAAGACTCAGAGAAATTATGTAATTTCCTCAAGATGACACATTGAGGCATGGTCAGAACCTTGTACTGGAAGCCAGAACTCTTAATTCAGTTCTCCATCAGCTGCAACATCTGTCTTTTTTGTTCATCTTCTTTCATAACTGGGGTAGAGATTCATATAATTTACCATTTTTTTCTAGAGCAAATAAATTAACCCACGATTCTCTTGAGGTGATATTTGTGGGTTCATATAAATGAGCCACACTGACCACTATACACTGGTGATAATATGTTTTTTTAAAATCAAAACATATTTTTGATTCAAACCTTACGTTCTCTTGCCTTTCAGAAAAGAAAAAGGAAGAAGCAGAGGGTCAGCAGATGTTGAAGGAGGTATAATCAAGGTAAACACTTAGCTAGGAAGTGGTTTCCTAAGCAAGGGTTGCTCTAAAAATTTCCCACATACCCTCCTTTGATCGTTGAACTTTTATTTTTTTTTTCTGATCTAAATATTATGCTCTAAATTTTGGGTTGGAATCCACTGAAGCTGGCAACAGTTAAATTAATCCTTCTTTTCACTGAAAACATGCTTATGCTTGCTAACAACTGCAAGATTAATTTGGACTTACTTAGCCAAAGGAAAAACAGGATGTGAAAAGACAATGTGAAGTTTCTGTCTCATCACTTACTCCCTCTGTCCCTACTGTTTTTGTTTGTTTTAGTTACATTTTCAAACATTCTCTCATTTTCCCATGTTCTGTATTCGCCTTAGAAAATCTTCTAATAGCACAGATGACAAACAGGAGTTCCAAAAATGCTGGCTCATCACAGCAGAAGCCCAGTGGTTTGGCAGGAATCTTAACTTGAAAATGTTGAGACTGGCCCTTTTAAAAATAAGTCCATGGCAGCAGATGTCACTATTGGTCTATCTTAACTCTGGGGCACTTGTTGACAAAGCAAATGCCATGAGCATAGAAGCCCAGTAATCCTAGATTTTAGACATTTCATGATGGCCTGTGGCACCAATGTAATGGTCAATTTCTTATACCAGAAACCTAATTTAATTATATAGAACTTTTAATATTATGATTATTGTATTTTAACATTTGTGTCATTTTCCTTTTTTAATATAAATCTTTTCCATGAAGTCCCTAGTTTCTTTCTTACCTCCCTCTTTCTGCTTTCTGTTCCTAATCATGGGACAGCTTTCTCTTTTCTGCTTATAATATTTGTTCATGTAAGGATCCCCATCATTCTCACATTTTGCAAGATACTTTTTTCAGTGTTCATTTTTGTTCTATTAACTACAATGCAATTAACCTTTACTTTTCTTTAAAAGCAAAGTTGTGCAAGTAATTTGCCTGTTGTCTCTCGGCAACATATCCTTCTTTTTGACACTAGTTTGTAATGCTAGGGCTGTGACTTTGCAGATTTCATACCTTTGATTCCCTTGGCAGCTTTTTGAAAGTATTAGAGACTTGAAGTTACTGAGGAATGGGGATTGGAAGAGGAGACAAGGCTTCCTTCCTGTTTTAAAATTTGTTTTATTCTTGCTGTCTTAGACTCTAAAATGGCAGTTCTCCTAAGCGTTAGGTGGTGGCCTCCACTGTGGAAGTGGCTCCAGCCTCCAGCTCCTGTTGGCATTTCCAGAAATGCCTGAACATTTCCCTCAGAGAACCAGCACCAGCCAACCCAAGCCTCTTCCTTAGAGCACCAGGGCTGGTGGCTCCTCCTCCTGTTATCCCCATCTTTTCCCATTTGTTTCCCTAACCTCAGGCATTGTAGCTACTTCCTGAGTTACCTCTGTGTGACTTTACTTATACAACCTTCTGACACCTGTGAAACCAATTTCTTCCATTAAATCCTCTCTGTTGGAAACACTTCGGTTTCTGTTTTCTTAACGTGTCTAATATATCTGCACATAGTCATATATATTTTAAATTATATGTAATGTTAAAAATAGTAAAAGCAAATAGCAAATTCATTGTGTTTCTGATTTATATTTTAAAAATGCTTTTTTGATTTGGGCTTTTAGCATGTCATATATATGTGACGATTTTGATTGCTTGATATGGAATATATCTTGTGAAATGTATACATAGCTCCAAATGTAACCAAAGCAAAAATTGGTATGAACATTGAGGTAATTTTCCTTACAAAAGATCTTATCCTGGGGTTCCAGTTAGGTTTTACAATTACTGAAATGACTTGCTGTCTATTTTCTATCCTTGTTTAGCCCATACTCCATTATATAGAGAGCAAACTAAGAGCTGGAGAGATGAAGAGACTTGCTCAACATCATACATGTGAGTGGTTGGAAACCTGAGGTGGAACCCAATCCAATTTTCTTTACTTTGCCTCAAGCTGCCTATACTTGTTCATTATTTTAGTTGTATCCATTGCAAGGATTTGCTAGCATTTGGCAAGAAATGAGCATAAATGAAATAACTAATCCAGGATTTTTAAAACTAATCATCATTATATTAATGTACTATGCTGATAAACTTAAGTTGGAAAGGAGTGTTGGAGAACTTGTTACCTTTCTATTAAAGTCAATTACTTCTTTATAATTAATATTTATTGATTCATTCACACTCAGTCAACTAACACTGGTATGCAGTAATGTAATATAATGACTTAGGTCAATGTATTAGTGTCATTTTGACTATCTTAGCTCTGTCACTGTTCTCTCCTTCCATTCATGGGAGTGCTTGCATAAATTGGGCTACATTAACTATCTTATTTTCTCAAGTCTTCTCTATTCAACCTCTACAATCTGGTTCTTGCCCCTTCTCTATTGAAACAACCAATGGGTTCCTGAATGACCTCCATATTGCCAAATCCAATAATTATTTTTATGATTTTGACTTGACCCACTTCTATGGCAATTAATACTGTTTGACTGGTCCTTCCTGCCTGAAAATTCTCCCTTTTTTTCCTAAGATACTTCTCTAATAAGTTACCCTTCTTTTTCTCCTACTGCTATTCCTCATATCCCTTAGGTATAATCTTAAATATCAGGGGTCTTCAGAGCTCTGCTCCTGGTCTTGTGACCTTCTTGCTATATTTTCTCCCTCACATAATCCTATCTTAGCCCACCTTCAGGCCTTCTGCCTCTATTTATGTTCTGAAGACTCCTAAATCCATATCTTCAGCCTAGACCACTTCCATGAACTCCAGATCGTTATGTCCAGCTGCCTGCTGGAAAGCCACTGCATCCACACATATCTTGCTTGACTTATACCAATGTGAAACTGGCCCAATTGTTCCATAGAATTAATGTTGGAAATTGACCCTCTCAGTCTTAAAACTTGAGGAGCTACATTTGTCTTATCTTATGCATCTAAAATTGTAAGACCAATAATCAGGCCTCTCAAATAATACAGAGGAACTGAATCATAGCCCCTCACCTGTCATAACTGACTAACTGACTGCCTGCTACCTGTTGACCAACTCCTCTTTCTTACCCCTCCATAATTCCTTTTGCAGCACATGCATAAAGCCTTTTTCCAGGCAATACTTGTCTTAGAAAATTGTTTTTTTGTATGGTGAGTAGCAGGACCTAGACTGAACCTCTGGTGTTTCAGTAACACATTTTGGTTCCCTGACCAGGCACACATCGCTTGTGGCTTGGCTGCCACAGGCCCGAAGGGTTTCAGAAGGCCTACTAAGCAGCTACCTGCCTATTTTTGGCCGGAGGTGGGTCTTGGTCTCTCTTTCTTTGGTCCTGCTGCTGTCAGCCCCAACAGCATTCCTAATTGCCTAGGAAGAGTAGCCTTTGATATTTGACATCTGCATCTGGATGGGTTAGTGTCTTTTGTGGGTACCAGACAGGGGGATGTGCTCTTCTCAGTCTGGGGAACTCCAAAAGAATTTCCATTTGCAGGATGAACAAGCCCAACCAACGGAGAGAGGAGGTATTCCGACTGTTTCAGTTTGAATACTCTTGGGACTTGCTTGTTGCTGAAGCAGGTGGATTGTGCTTTGGTGATTGTTTGTTTATGTGCGTGCGTCAGTATAGTTCCCAATATTCCTTGGTGTCTGGGGCAGTTTGGCATCCCCATGAGCCTCATTGTTATTGAACAGGAAAGTGGGATGGAGTTCTGTGTATCCAGGCTTTTATGCTGCTATTCTAAGCAGGGTCAGGTCTGCTTAGTAGATGAGGTTCTTCTGTGATGCTGTTTGATCCCAGAGTTTTTTGGAGTCTGGGAAGGTTTGGCCTTTAAAAATCAAACTGCAATGGAAACTGTTTCATCCAACATTCTTGTTCACATCCTTCATTGGATTACCTCTTGGGGCAAAGTTTAGCCATGTAAACATGTTCATAAAACAGTGAGTTTGTATTGCTCTCTCATGGCTGGAGTTCTGAGGTAAAAGCTATTGGATCTTTGTTTATGTGTGTGTATACACATTTCGATGTGTTTATGTGTATGTACATTTATTATGTTATATGTTGTGTCTACTAAATTGGCTTATAAATAAAGAGGGGTCATAAATTAAATAAGTCCAAATATTTTTCAAGTTCACATGATTTAAGTAATCCTTTAATAAACAAGCTGGCTTTAAAATTATTAAGGTAGAAATAGAAATGTCTTTGGAGTTGTCAGCATACATTTTTGTCTAGGTTTTATATTTGTCTCTGCTAGATATTTTGAGGTGTCAGGGTTTGACACAGAAGGTATAAAACTATAAACCCAGCCAAAACACAAATAACCTTTGTGTGAGTTTTTGGACAAATTTAATGTTGTTAGTTTAATAAAGACAGTTGAATCTTCTGAGTTATTATCAAAAATATCCATGAATTTAAGGTTCTTACTTAGGTGAACACCTGATATTCTCAGGTTATGAAATGGTTAACAAGGAACTAACTGCTAGCTTTGTCTAATATCTCAGTTTTCAGAAGTAATCCAGATAAACTTAAAAAAAAAAAGAATTGAGTACATGTAAATAGGATAAATGCTTGTAGGTGAACTTTTGTGTAATTTAAAATCTCGATTATTTTGATGATGAGTCATCCAAATTATTTTGGATGTCTGGTCATTTTCAATTAAAAAAGGTTTTGATACAGAGAAAAGTATTTTTTTAAATTGTAGAATGTTCTCAAATATAAAATACTAATATCTGATAGTTCAGGATTTCTTACTTCCTAGTGGTTTTCACAAAAATTTAAGGTTACTAAGAATAAGAACTGTAGTTAACATATAATTCTGTATATAAAATGTGCCAGAGAATTTCTGTCCTTATGAAAAAAAGAATAATTTTGTCTTAAAAAAAGAATAATTTATCTAAAAGAATAACTTTAGATAAATTCAGAATTTATCTAAAGGTTGTTTCAAATCATGAACTATGGTAAATTTTTGTCCTAAAATAAAATGACTTTTTTTTTTTTTTTT
>NW_016804135.1:1843033-1871599 GCF_001698545.2 Rhinopithecus bieti | reverse complement strand
CTTTTTTTTTTTATTTTTATTTTTTTTTTGAGGCAGAGTCTCGCTCTGTCACCCGGTCTGGAGTGCAGTGGCCAGGTCTCAGCTCACTGCAAGCTCCGCCTCCCGGGTTTACGCCATTCTCCTGCCTCAGCCTCCCGAGTAGCTGGGACTACAGGCGCCCGCCACCTCGCCCGGCTAGTTTTTGTATTCTTAGTAGAGACGGGGTTTCACCGTGTTAGCCAGGATGGTTCTCGATCTCCTGACCTCGTGATCCGCCCTTCTCCGCCTCCCAAAGTGCTGGGATTACAGGCTTGAGCCACCGCGCCCGGCCAATGATTTTTAATCTCAGGCTTTTTATCACTGTTAGTGTGTGTAGTTGAAAACAAAATATGTTTAAGTGTTGTCCTGGTTTGATGATTATAGTCGTGAACGTCAACTAATCACTTGTTAGTGCTGCAGGTAGAAACCAGCCCTGGAAGTGATGATACTCTTTTAAATAGCTGAAAACAAATTATTGGGTGCTTGTTCTTATTTTGTCCCTGTTTTGTTATATAGTGTTTAAGTGGAAGGAGATTATTTATCTTCATATTGAATTTCCAAAACTAATATTTGCTTTTACCATTTTTTTTAATGATGGAAAAAATGTTAACTGTTGCACATTGATAAGTTTGTCATAGGACTTATCACATTTTTGGTGCCTTTGCTCACAATTGCGTCACTAGAATGCTAGCAATTAGACATATGCAAGAAGTAACCTAACCACTTTAATACAATGGTTTGAAGTGCTGCAGGCAGCAACTACTAGACACCAAATGGCATTGTTTTAATTTGTGACATGTTAGAATCACGTTAGTGACTCTACATGTTAGTCACTCTACACGACATCTAGAGTCATGTTAGAATTGTAGGACTTTCTGCAGTGTTAGTAAACTGAACCACAAATTTCTAGATGTTCTTTTATATGTCCGTAAACATTTCATTAAGCTTTGGCTTCTGTTCTTATCATAAATGCATATACTATACTTGATCATTTATATTGTAGATAGAAACTTATTTTATACCAAAGTAGTCTATCTGCATATTATAGGTAAATTGCTCATATACTGTAACTTTATTTTATGTTAAAAGTCTTTTGATTTAACTTTGGTTAAATGAATAATTATTATTTTACAATGGCCTGTAATTCTGTTTTGACCAAATATTTTGAGCCTTTTAACATCTTTGGAAAACATCCTGTTAATTAATCCTTGTGCTGCTAAGTTACAGGACTTTGACTCCTGGGTTTGCAAATGGCACTGACACCTGCTAAATCTTGAACACTGACATCAGTCAGAAGCTCATCTTCAGAAACCCAGGAGAGGTGACAATCAAAATGAACTGCTTTTGTGAGACACAGGGCCAGAAATGAAAACTATTCAATCCCTGTAGGCCAGGGACTATTGTGGAAAAGGTGGACGTATAAGATTTTGAGGACTAAAATTAGTTATATATTTTATTTTATAATGGGTTGATGTGCCCTTACCTAGACCTTAAAAAGAGCTCACCATTCTAGGCCAAGGTTGAAGACACAACTCGCTGGGCCTCCCAGGCCAGAGTGTGGCCTCTTAATGGCAAAGGATATTCCTTTGAGTTGTAAACAATACTGTAACCTTACTTTTGGCTTTTAGTTTTTAAGTCTTATATTGCTTAAATAGTTTTAAAGAGTATGAATATCTGCCCACCTCCAGTTCCATCTGACCTAGAACATTTAATTTGCTCTAAGTCTTGACTCTAATTCCTTTGGCCATAGAGGTCTCACTGAGGAACAGGGTGAACCTGGGGCATGTAGCACACTACTCCAGCAATGGTATGGGACAAAAAGTCCTAAGCCCCCCACTGACTGAATGGAGCCACTTGTGGCCAAGAGGAACCTAGTTGTCGAGAGACCAGTCTTGTCTGGGAAAAGGTCTTGCCCCTTACCCTGCTGATGGTCTGCAGAGCCCCAGAAGTGGGTTGACTCTTAGCCTTATCCCATGACACACCTTCTCAGCATGAAACTGTCAGAAAGATTGATGACCAGATTCCCCATGATTGGGAAATTCATAAATAGAAAGAAAGAAGGAGCTAAAATTGACCCAGTTGTCCCATAGAACTGATATTTATGATTTCTTTTGAATAAACATGGAAATTGACCCTCTCAGTCTTAAAACTTGAGAAACTTACTTTTGTCTTATCTGAGTTCCTTTGTCAGAAAATCAACCATCAGGCCTCCCAAATAATATCAAGGAACTGAAAGTTAGGAAATTACTGCATCTGGACAATGAGATGTCAGACCCTACCCCTGTCGTGATTGCCTAACTGACCACCTGCTTCCTGTTGATCAACTCTTTTTCCTTACCCATCTCTAATTCCTATTTTCTGACACATAGTTACATTTCTTTCCTGCTGCAAAACCCCCTAATTTTAGTTGGTTGAGGAGATGAATTTGAGACTGATCTTCCATCTCCTCAGCTGCAGCATCTGAATAAAGCCTTCTTCCTTGGTTCAGTGATTGGCTTTCTGTGTGGTGAGCAGCAGGACCTAGCCTGAACCCCTGGTGTTTTGATAAGAGATGTTGCTATGCACAAATGTAAATCTGGAGTTGGATGATCTGAGCATCAAGTGAAACTAGAAATCTCTATTTTTAGGCTCAGTTTTCAGTTTTCCAATTTTGAAACTGTTAGCAAATTGAAAAAACACTTTTTTTTTTTTTGAGACAGAGTCTTACTCTGTTGTACAGGCTGGAGTGCAGTGGCTCAATCTCAGCTCATAGTAACCTCTGCTTCCCTGGATCAAGCAATTGTCATGCCTCAGCCTCCTGAGTAGCTGAGATTACAGGCGCACGCCTCTGCACCCAGCTAATTTTTTGTATTTTTGTAGAGATGGGGTTTCACCATGTCGGCCAGGCTGGTCTTGAATTCCTGGCCTTAGGTGGTCCGCCCGCCTTGGCCTCCCAAAGTGCTGGGATTACAGGTGTGATCCACTGTGCCTGACTGAAAAAATCTAAAATGCTGTGTAAGTCACACTAAACATGTGTCTAGGCTAGATCTATTTTGCCATATCTGTGCAGAGTCTGATTCACAACAGAATCAAGGGAGGTATGGATGTGGAACCTGGGAGAGCAAATTTTTTTTAAAGATAGCATGTTTGAGGGAATAGCCAAGAGTCAATGAGAAATGGAAGACTGAGCTTGGTTGTAGAGCAGCAGCAGCAATGAGTCACTTAAGGAGTCAGGAGAGATCAGTCTTCCTTCTATTAACATGCCAATTAAATGAAAGAACGGCTTTTACTGGGATAATGTTAACATGTTTTATAGTATTATACTTTATCTCATATCCATATCTTTATCAGTTATTATCAGCAAAAGCCACACATGACCTTATGTAAATGATGGCAACTGTTAAGAACCAGGTATTTTATTATTTGGGGCCTTGGAGAGAAAAGAACCTGAAGAATGGGGGAGCTGGCTAGGAACGGAGAAGAGGCCTTGGGAGAATGAAGACTACTAACCTGTAGTGTAGTGGAGCTGGTTGGGGGTGGGGAGAAATGTAGCTCATGAGTGGTATTTAATGCTTAGAAGGAAACAAGAGAGCTAGGGTTAGACAAAAGTGGAGATTAGCCAGGAATCAAGTTCTCATGGGATGGGAGGTGACTTGGCAGTGTTGGTCAAAGTAGAAGCCAAGGTGGGATATTGAACTGGGTGGCCAAGATCAGAGCCAGAGCTACGGAATACAGAGCCAGGGATCTGGAGGCAGTTTGGAAGGATATGCAAGAGGGACTATGCCAAGAATACGTACCCCCTGGTTTGGGAATTTTCAAATGTGAAAGTTGCTACGTTTGTAATATATATTATGTGACAGTAATTTTTTCTTAGGCTGTTCTTTTAGTCAATGTTGAATTAAGAGTTAAACAAATTTAAAATCTGCAATTTTGTTTAAAAAAATTAAAACACCCAAACATATCATCTTTCCAACAAATGTTTTTTAAACAGATCTTTCAGCCAAGTTGCCTAAGAACAACAGTTGATTAGAACTGCACGTCTTCCTTCAAACACTGTCTACTGCAGAATGGAAACAGGAACCTCTGGGAATATCTGTGAGTCATAAATGTTGCAGGGAACTTTCCAAAACCATTTTTTTTTTTTTTTTTTTTTTTTTTTTTTTTTTTTTGCTAGGATGGAGAGTTCTAATCTCATATTGGCAGGATCTGTTGGCTGCAAGGTACATTGTTTACTTTGATTTCTTCTCAGCTGTTCTGCATGATCTTGGATCATCAAGTTTTTGATATATTAGAACAGAAGAGTTGGATAATATTACAAGATTGTAACACCTTCTCTTCTTCCATTCTCTTAAAATAGATAAAAATCATGATTCTAATCTATGCTTCCTCCATGAGTATGTTTAATTTACTTGTCTTTGAAGGAAGTGGTTTGGATTATTCCCACAATTCTAAAAGTTTATAGTACTGGTAATTGGAAACATTTTTTATTCAATTAAAAAATGATGTCAAAAAACACTTCATAATGCTGCCAGAAAGGGGTATTTCTGAATGTGTATGCATGTGTGCACTGGGGTCGTTTAATCTAGTTTAAATATTAGTGCTTGTATTGAGCAAAATACATACACAAAGGCATATCTTACAAACACGGTATTTATGTAAAGAATGAATAAAAAAGTAGGCCAGAAAAAAATAGTTCCTAATCTTTTGGCCATAAACTCAAACTGAATCTAAACTCTTTGATATTTAATGGAGTCTGGATAACTTCTGAATTGATTTATTGTTTAGGTTTTTATGTTTTTTCTATGTTTATTTAATGTTTAAAGAGTGGTGTACTTAGAATGTGAAAGGTCTTAAGTTTACAATTTCAAAGATTTTGACTATTGTACAAACCTGTATAGTTGCCACTCAAACCAATATATAACAGTTCCATCACCCAGAATGCTCCCTGTGTTCCTTCCTAGTCACTTTGCCATTACCCTCCTCCAAACACCAGAGACAATATGGATTAGTTTTGCATGTCTTTGTCTTCATATACATTGATTCATACAGTATGTATTCTTTCGGGTTTGACTTCTTGAGTCAAAATCTATGTAAGATTCATCCATATTTTTGCATGGATCAGTTTTTCATTTTTTTACATTGTAATTGAGCAATATCCTGTTATATGAATGTACCACCATTTTCCTTTCTCTTGATGATGAACATTTGTGTTATTTCCAGTTTGGGCTATTGTAAATAAGAGCACTAAGATACTCTTGTAAAAGCCATTTTATGGACGTAATGTTTTTATATCCCTTGGGTAAACTGCTGGCAGTGGGATTGCTGCATCACAGAATCTTATGTTAAATTGCCAGTATTTCACAGTGGTTGTACCATTTGACAGTCTCAACAGCAATGTATGAAAGTTCCATTTGTTCCACATCCTTGCCATTATTTGGTATTATTTATCTTTTTTATTTCAACTACTCTAGTGAGATTAAAATTTCATCACATTATGGCTTTATTTGCATTTCTCTGCTTAAGAATGATGTTGAGGAACTTTTTGTGTGTTTATTGGCCTTTCTGTGTCTTCCTTTATGAGGTGTCTCTGACATTCTTCTGCCCATTTTTGATTTTTTTTTGTTTTTATATTGTTTATTTTTAGGAATTCTTTCTATATTGTAGAAGATCTTTGTCAGATAAATGTTCTTAACATATTCTCCCAGTCTTTGTCTTGTCTATTCATTTTCTTAATGATTTCTTTTTTGGAAAAATTGAAATGTAATTCACATGCCATCAAATTCACTCTTTATAGTGAACAATTCAGTGTTTTTTAGTATATTCACAAAGTTGTGCGACCATCACCACTATGTAATTCTAAACATTTTCGTCACATCTCAGATATACCCCATATCTATTAACACTCCTCATTTTCCTCTTCCCCCAGACCCTGGAAGCTGGTAATTTACTTAAAAAAATCATGCAGAATTGCCTATTCTGGACAGCTCATATAAATGGAATGATACAATCTGTGGCCTTTTGTAGGTGGCTTATTTCATTTAGCATGATTTATGGCTGCATAATATTTCACTGTATGGATATACTACATTTAAAATTCATTCATCAATTGATAGGCATTTGGGTTTTTCTATTTTTGTCTACTACAACCAATACTGTTATAAATATTAATGTTCAGGTTTGGGGTAAACTTAAGTTTTCCATTCTCTCAAGTGTATTTCTAAGAATGGAATTGCTGGGCTATATGATAGCTCTATTTTTCACTTTTTTGAGGAACTGCTTAACTGTTTTCCAACTGCACCATTTTACATTCCCACCAGTTATCCAGACTCCATTAAATATCAAAGAGTTTAGATTCAGTTTGAGTTTATGGCCAAAAGATTAGGAACTATTTTTTTCTGGCCTACTTTTTTATTCATTCTTTACATAAATACCGTGTTTGTAAGATATGCCTTTGTGTATGTATTTTGCTCAATACAAGCACTAATATTTAAACTAGATTAAACGACCCCAGTGCACACATGCATACACATTCAGAAATACCCCTTTCTGGCAGCATTATGAAGTGTTTTTTGACATCATTTTTTAATTGAATAAAAAATGTTTCCAATTACCAGTACTATAAACTTTTAGAATTGTGGGATTAATCCAAATTAGGTTTCCAATTTCTCAATATCTTTGCCAATATTTATTGTTGTCTGCTTAAAAATATCTGTTGATTGTGGTTTGTGATTTGCATTTTCCTGATGAGAAATGGTTTTTTGATTATTATGATGAAACTGATATAAAGTGTTAACTTTTTTCTTTAATGGCTTGTGTTTTATGTTTTGTTCAACAACTATTTAACTACCCTCAAGGTCATGAAGATGTTCTCTTACTTTTTTCTTCTAGAAGCTTTATGATTCTAGCTTTTACAATTAGATCAATGATCAGTAATGAGTTAATTTTTTTTACATATAATATGAAGTAAATGACAAGAATTTTAAAATATGGATAGGCAGTTCTCATATGATTTTTAGAGTAGGTTATAATTTCCCCTATTAAATTATCTTGACACCTTTTCAAGAAACCAGTTGACCATCTGTACGTTGTGTTTTTCTGAAATCTCTATTCTGCCCTATTGGTAGGCATGTATATTTTTATGTCAACATCACCATCACATGATAGTTGTAGCTTTATAGTAAGCCTTGAAATCAGGTAATGCAAGCCATTAAACATTTTTTTTGTTCTCTTTTAACATTGCTTTGGCTTTTCTAATACTTTTTCATTCAATAGAAATTTTGGAAACTGCTTGTATTTTGTCCGAAAACACCTGCTTACGTTTAACTGAGACTGCATTAAACCTATCTATCAATTTGGGGAGAAAGGAGATCTTACAAATTTTAGTCTTCCAATTTTATGAAATAGTATATCTTCACATTTACTTAGATCTTTAATTACTTTGAGTAATAATTTTTACTTTTGAATGTAGATCTTGAACTTTGATTAGATTTAGTCTTTAGCATGTAATTTTTAAAATGCCAGTGTAAATGGTAGTATATTTAAACCACAATTTCTAATTGTTGGTAGTATTTTAAAAGAGTTAATTTTTGGATACTGATTATGTACTCTGAGACCTTGCTAATTCACCTTTTATTTTTGGTTGAGTTCTGGAGACTCCCTAGGGTTTTATTCATATACCATAATGTTAACAGCAGATAATAATGGTTTTACTTTCTTTTCAATATTTTGGCTATTTTTCTTTTTCTTGATTTTTTGTACTAGCTAGGACTTAGTGCCATCAAGTGATGAGGGAAGACACCCTACTTTGTTCCCAATTTTAGGGTGACAGCCTTCAGTGTTTTACTGTTACATAGTATGTTACTTTTAAAAAATAGATGCCTTTTATTATATTTAAACAATTCCTATCTATTCCTAATTTGCTAAGAATTTTGAATTATGACTGGGTGTTTAATATTGTTAAATATAGTTTAAAAAATCTATTGAGATTACTGTATTGTTTCTTAATTTTTGTGCTGAGATACATTGTATCATTATATCAAATATATTGAGATGACTGCATTTTATTTTTACAATCTTCCTTTCATTATCAGTAGTATGATGTATCAGTTTCTAGGAAAGCCATAACACAGTCCTACAGACTGGATGGCTTAAACAATGGAAATTTATATTCTCATAATTCTGGAGTCTAGAAGTCTGACATCAGTATGTCAGCAGGATTAGTTTCTTTTGAGGCCTGTCTTCTTAACTGATAGATTGGTGTCTTTTCTGTCTTTTTACATGCATTCCCTCTATGTATATTTGTGATTTTATCTTCTTATAAGAACATCGGTCATATTAGGTTAGGGCCCAACTTAATGACATCATACTAACTGAATTACCTCTTTAAAGACCCGATATCCAAATAAAGTTACATTTTGAGGCACAGGGGGTTAGGACTTCAGTATAGAATTTTGGGGTTAGACAATTCAACTCATAACATTTAGCTACTCAGATTTTGTTTCTTTTCTTGTGTGAGTTTTAAGTTGTATTTTTCAAGGAATTTGCTCATACTATTTCAGATGTCAAATTCATTGGAATAAAATTGTTTATAATGCTTTTAATATCTACAAGCTTTGAGGTGATGTCCCTCTTTCATCTGTTATATTAGTAATTTGCACTTACTCTATTTCTCCTCTTGATCAGTCCTGCTAGAAGTTTAGCAATTTCGTTAATCTTTTAAAAAGGATGGTCTTTTGACTTTGTTGATTTCTCTATTGTTAGTGCATTTTCTGTTTCATTGATTTCTATTTCTATCTTTAAACTTTCACCTTTCCTACTTTCTTTGGCTCTAATTTATTCTTCCTTTTTCAAATTCTGAAAGAGTAAGATTAGATCATTCAATTTAAACTCTTCTTTTTTCCCCTAATATTCTCATTTAATTACTATAAATTTTCCTGTGAGATGTGCTTTATGTGAAAAACTGATGTGTTGTATTTTCATTATTATTCCACTTGAGATAATTCCAATTTTCTTTGTGATTTCTCTTTTGATCCATGAGTTTTAGAGAAGTGTTACTTAATTTCCAAATATTTGAGGATTTTTAGATTAACTGTAGATTTAATAATGTTGTCTCCAAAACATAACTGTTCCAATCTCTGCCTGTTACCCAGTCCCAAAGTCACTTCCACATTTTTGAGTATCTTTTCAGCAGCGCCCCACTCTACTGGTACCAATTTACTGTATTAGTCCATTTTCACATTTCTTATAAAGACATACCTGAGAGTGGGTAATTTATGCAGGAAAAAGAGTTTAATGAACTTATAGTTTCATGTGACTGGGGAGGCCTCGCCATCATGGCAGAAGGCAAGGAGGATCAAGTCATGTCTTACATGAATGGCAGCAGGCAAAGAGAGAGCTTGTGTAGGGAAACTCCTCTTTATAAAAACCATCAGATCTCATGAGACTCATTCACTATTATGAGAACAGCATGAGAAAGACCTGCTCTCATAATTCAGTTACCAACCACCAGGTCCCTCCCACAACACATGGGAATTCAAGATGAGATTTCGGTGGGGACACAGCCAAACTGTACGGTTTCAATTCTTTGAAATATATATGGACTTGATTTATGTCCCAGTATATGGTCTATCATGGTGAATGTTCCATTTATTCCTGAAAAGAATGTGTATCCTGGAGTGGTTGGTTATAGTGCTCTATTAATGCCAAGTAGGTCAAGTTGGTTGATAATACTCATATTATCTATACCCTTAATAATCTGTTTTTAACTGCTTCTATTATGATCAATGTCAAGAGAAGGTTATAATCCTCAAATAATTTGTGATTTTATCTATTTCTTCTGTTAGGTCTCAGTCTTTGAATCATGTGCTCCGGTGGCTTTATTATTATAACATACACTATTGTATTGCTGAATCTTCTTGATATTTCTACATTTTGTCATTTTTTCTGTTTATCTCTAGTCACAAAGTCTACCTCATCTCAGAGATTTATACAATCTCACTAACTTCCTTATTTTCACCATTTTTAAAATTAGTATATATACGTATTAGTTTGTTTTCATGCTGCTGATAAAGACATATACAGGAAAAAGAGCTTAATGGATTTATAGTTCCACATGGCTGGGGAGGCCTCACAATCATGGCAGAAGGCAAGGAGGAACAAGTCATGTATTACATGGATGGCAGTAGGCAAAGAGAGAGCTTGTACAGGGAAACTCCCATTTTTAAAACCATCAGATCTCTTGAGACTTATTCACTATCATGAGAACAGCAAGGGAAATATCTGCCCCCATTATTCAGTTATCTCCCTCCCACAACACGTGTGAATGCAAGATGAGATTTGGGATTACAGGCACACACCACCATGCCTGGCTAATTTTTTATATTTTATTAGAGACGGGGTTTCACCATATTGACCAGGATGGTCTCTATCTCCTGACCTTGTGATCCACCCACCTCTGCCTCCCAAAGTGCTGGGATTACAGGTGTGAGCCACTGTGCCTGGCCTGGTTAATTTTTTTGTTTCAACTTCACTGATTCTTTTCCTTCTCACATTCAATCTGCTATTAGGTCATCGAATGACTGCTTCATATCTAATTTTATAAATTTTGTATTTTTTAGTTCTATAATTTCCATTTAATTGTTTTCTATTTTAACATTTTGCTCAAATTTTCTGTATTATCATGTAAATTGACTATGTATTTTTCTCAATCTCATAAAATATTTATTATGTTATTTTTAAAACCCTTGTCTGCTAATTCTGACATCCATCTCCTCTGAGGGTTGGATTGTGTTGACTACTTTCCTTTTGATTCTGGATCACATATATACTCCTGGTTTTATGCATGTCTCATAATTTTTGATTGTATAAGATAAATTGTGTCAAGAGTTGAAATTGAAGATAATATTTTCTTCAAGAAAATGACACACTACTTCTGACAAGTTGTAAGGATGAGGGGCTATGTCAATGTAGTCTGTAATTGCAATGAGCCTGTGCTCTGTTGCAGCTTTTATACTTAATTTAATCACTAGCTTCACATGGTTTTGAGGGGAAGATCAGGAATTTCCCTAAATTATGGCTTGGGACCTGAGCGTTGGCAAGACTCTGGAGATCACTGTGTTTTTCACTTGTGTTGTCAGATTTCTCAATGGACAGAGATTTCTGTCTACTTCACAGGCCTGCTGCCTATATTTTGAGATACTGAAGAATTTTCTTTACTCTCCAGCTCTGCCCCTAACTTTCCATGTCTCAGAAATAAATCTATATTATTTCAACTTTCTGGGTTTTGCAGCTTTGCTTTTGGTAAAAGCCCTGTGCACCTCAGGGGAATTTCTTTCAGTTATCCTGCCCTGTCTCCATCCTTTGGTAGGCTGCTGTCATTGCTCTACCTACCCTATGAGAGTTGGGGCGACCTCTATCAATTTTCATTCCCTGTGTTTAGCCTTTGGTGTTCTTCTGCTTTGCAATCAGTGACGGCCCATCGTGGCTCAGAGGATTTTTTACTCTGCTCTCTTCCTACATTTTGAAGTGTACTTGGTTAAAGCCCAGTGCATTTCAGGAGGATTTCTTTCTTTTTTTTTTATTTTTATTATACTTTAAGTTCTAGGGTACATGTGCACAATGTGCAGGTTTGTTACATATGTATACATGTGTCATGTTGGTGTGCTGCACCCATTAACTTGTTATTTACATTAGGTATACTTCCTAATGCTATCCCTTCCCCCCACCCTCCCCACAATAGGCCCCAGTGTGTGATGTTCCCCTTCCTGTGTCCAAGTGATCTCATTGTTCACTTCCCACCTATGAGTGAGAACATGCGGTATTTGGTTTTCTGTTCTTGTGATAGTTTGCTGAGAATGATGGTTTCCAGCTGTATCCAGTCCCTACAAAGGACACAACCTCATCCTTTTATGGCTGCCTAGTATTCCATCTTTTTTTTTTATTTTTATTATACTTTAAGTTCTAGGGTACATGTGCACAATGTGCAGGTTTGTTACATATGTATACATGTGTCATGTTGGTGTGCTGCACCCATTAACTTGTTATTTACATTAGGTATACTTCCTAATGCTATCCCTTCCCCCCACCCTCCCCACAATAGGCCCCAGTGTGTGATGTTCCCCTTCCTGTGTCCAAGTGATCTCATTGTTCACTTCCCACCTATGAGTGAGAACATGCGGTATTTGGTTTTCTGTTCTTGTGATAGTTTGCTGAGAATGATGGTTTCCAGCTGTATCCAGTCCCTACAAAGGACACAACCTCATCCTTTTTATGGCTGCCTAGTATTCCATGGTGTATATGTGCCACATTTTCTTAATCCAGTCTGTCACTGATGGACATTTGGATTGATTCCAAATCTTTGCTATTGTGAATAGTGCTGCAGTAAACATACGTGTGCATGTGTCTTTATAGCAGCATGACTTATAATCCTTTGTGTATATCCCCATTTCTTTCAGACCTCCTGCCCTGCCTCTGCCCTTTGCTACACTATTGACATGATTTAGTGAAAGTCAAATGGGGAATTGGTTTGTGGCTGACTTGTTCTTTTATAAGGCACACCAGAATTCTAGACTGTTAGACCAGCCCACACAGTACTGTTAAAAGTTTATTAACACTTCAGTAGTTTTTCCTTATTCCTATTAATTATGAGTTTTTCTTCCTCCTATGTTTCCAGGGATCATTTAGATTTTTTTCCTCTCTCTTACCTCTCATAAATAAATAAAAAAAAAAACACATTATTTAGTAGCTTTTCTGTCTTTGTATTGGTTAGAGTGAGAATGACAATCTCTTCTGACTACACCCTAAGTGAAAGTGGACATTCCATTATTTATAGATTTTTGAAGTGTTTTGTTTGAAAGAATATTTTATTTCTTTCTCTACCATATTTAAGGGCTGAAGCAAATAAATACAGCAACGAGAAACACACTTTAAACTTAATTGAGGTTTTGAGAGCTTAAGAGATTTTATTCTATTTTATCTTATTTTTTAATGTTTGAGATTCGCCTTTTTCCCCCGTAGGTTTATTGAGATAAAATTGAGAAATAAAATTACATATGTTTATGCTATACATGTTTTAAATATATATGCATTATAAAATGATTACCAAAATCAAGCTAATTATCAAATTCATCACTTGACATAGTTATCTTTTTTTGGTAAGGAAATTTAAGATCTATTTTCTTACTAAATTCCAATATACAATACATTATTTTTAACTATAGTCACCATGGTGTACAATAGATGTATAAAACTTGTTCATCCTATCTGACTGAAACTTTGTACCCTTTGCCCAGTATCTCTCTATCTCTCCCACCTCTTGGTGACTACCGTTTTATTCTCAGCTTCTCTGAGTTCTATGAGTTAGACATTCTTACATTCCATACTTAAGTGAGATCATACGGTATTTGTCTTTCTCTGCCTGACTTATTTCACTTACCATAAGTTTCTCCAGGTTCATGCATGTTGTTGTAAATGACAAGGTTTCCTTCTTCTTAAAGGCTGAATCATTTTTTATCATGTATATATCCCACATTTTCTTTGCTCACTTCCCCATCAATAGACACTTGGTTGATTCCATATCCTGGCTGTTGTGAGTAATGTTGCAGTGAACATGAGAGTGCATACTGATTTCATTTCCTTTAGATACATACCCAGAAGTGGGATTGCTGAATCATATAGTAGTTCTATTTGTAATTTTTTTGACTTCCCAGCATTAATTAATGAGGTTCAACCATCACATTTCTGTAAGGCAAAAGCTGTATGAAGTTGTCAATCACTTCCAAAACTTAAATACTTTACCACATACTATGTGACAGTCACCACTTACAGGCATAGGCTTTCAGTGCTGGCTGATAGTTCACCAGGCTTTTACATTTCTGTCTTCCATGATGACCAACAATTTGACATTGGGATGACTGGCTGAGACCAAGTTGACTTTATTATAGCTGTAGGGCAAACAAAATCCTGTTCTTATGCATGTATTCCACATATCTAAGATGTTCTGGCAGCTGGTACCTTTTGTGCTGGCCTCTATTAAAGGCTTGACACACTGGTAACAAGTCTGTGGGACAGGGAGGAACCTGGATCTATTTCCACATGGAAGGGGAGAATTAACTGGTATGTCCAAAAAGTCAAACTATCTCCTGACCCTTGTTTTCTGGAGGCTTATCAGGGCCTCTCTTGCTTGCTGAATTGCCTGGGCCTGAGGGAGGTGCTGCCTGCTGGGACTTCAATAAAAATTTTGTACAATGATTTAGCTCTCTGGGAATCAAAGCTGCATCTACTTGCTGCCAAAAAACATGTGTTTTTAACTTTGGACTTGTAACTTTTGAATACAGTTTTAAAGATACATTGTGTAGAAAAGCAGAAAGTTTGGTTAAGTAGTTTGCTCATTGACATATTATTAGTTACATATCAGTTAGTAAATGTGAATTTCTTGGCATGGGAAGTGAAACATGATAAGCACTCAAAATGGGTTCATTGTTATTTTTTGTTGGAATCCCATAACTACAGGATGCCAGATTTGTTGGATAAGGCACAGGGGAACTTAGTTGAGAGCATTGCTATGAAATAGAGAAAGAATGAAGTTGGCTCTTCGTATGGACTCTGCAGGAATTTCTGTGTTGCATATGCAAGCTGAATATCTCAGAAGATAAACATGCCATTAAATTCCAAAATTTTAAATCACATTAGAAGTATTTAAGTGGCTTGCAAAGAGTATAATGGTTTGGAAAATTACAACATATTTCGTGCTGTGATAATTCAGAGCCCTAAATTGATTCAACATGAACTCCATCTTGAAAATAACACATGAACATTCCAATTATGTAGGATCAAGATTTAACTATAAATTTCTAAGTCTATAACTCAGTATTGTTTTAAACTTCCACCTGAAAATAACTGATCATGTTTAGTTATATGGTTATTTCTATTTGAGTAATTTCTTACATATGAGTGGCCATCAGTAAATTTTCATCAAGTTATATGACAGCCTAGTTCAAGTTATCTTTCAACCCTTTATTTGATTCTTCATCAAATTTGATTGTTTCATTTAATGCACCAAAAGGAAGCACCACAGACCATGGATTTCGCACATACCTCTTTAATTGCACATCTCCCCCTCTTCTAATTCTTCTTCAATTACCTAAGAGCTTTCCTCCTTTCTTCAATATGTGCTTTTTCTGTTCTTGTCCCCTTTCTCTCTAATTCTGTCTTCTTCTTCTTTCTCCCCCTTTTCCTCTTCCTCCTGTTTTCTCTCTTTCTTTCCTATTCCCATGCCCAACCCTCAACAATTTTTCTCCTTCTTGCTATTTGTGAACTAAAACATTCATACAGACATTACAAAACATTTAAAAAGTAATGTTAGTGATTCCTAAGTATGGAGGAAGGAGAAAGCATATGTTTTAAGTGAAAATCAGCATCATTTAAACCTCCTATAGTCAGATATACAAAGACTAGAAGAAAATCTGAAAAAAGTGAATATAATTCAAATTATATTTACTTACCCTTTCATTTTGACTTTTTTTTTTTTTGGAAACAGCATCTTGCTCTGTTGCCCAGGCTGGAGTGCAGTGGCATGATCTCTGCTCACTGCAACCTTTGCTTCCCGAATTCAAGCCATTCTCCTGCCTCAGCCTGCCAAGTAGCTGGGATTACAGGCGTGCGCCCTCACGCCCAGCTCATTTTGGTATTTTTAGTAGAGATGAGGTTTCACCATGCTGGCCAGGCTGGTCTTGAACTCCTGACCTCAAGTGATCCTCCCACCTCGGCCTCCCAAAGTGCTTGGATTACAGGTGTGAGCCACCGTGACTGACTTCATTTTGATTTTTATAGATGTTATTATTATACTTTTTCTAGTGGGGAGTGGGTGAACTCTCCCCACTCCCCACCAGAAAAGGTATAATAAATTTTTTCAGACAGGATCTTGCTGTCACCCAGGCTGGGGGGCAATGGTGTGATTGGCTTACTGTAACCTTTAATGACTGGGCTCAAGTGATCGTTACACCTCAGCCTTCTGGGTAGCTGGGACTGCAGGCGCACACCACCATGCCCAGCTAATTTTCTTATTTCTCATAGAGACAAGTTCTCACTGTGTTGCCTAGGTTGGTCTCCAGTTCCTGGCTTTGGCTTCCCAAAGTGCTGGGATTACAAGCGTGAGCCATTACAACCGGCCTAAATAACCTTCTTGTCTATATATCTTAGAAGTCTCTTTTACAATCGCCTTAAAATTTTCTTTCTAAATCTTTGCCTCTGAGGCTGCTTCCCTCCCCACCGTCATCCTACAAATTAAACTTTTAAAATAAATTATTAATTGAATTGCTTGTTTTTGTCTTCTTCATAATCATCATTATAATAAACTGGTTTTATTCAACATTGCATTGAAAATATACTTTAACTGCACAATGTATTGAATATGCTGTTGTGTTCTCATATACAATTCTCATCACCATTTCTAACTTTTTTTTTTTTGAGACAGGGTCTTCCTCTGTCGCCTAGGCTGGAGTACAGTGGCGCCATCTCGGCTCACTGCAACCTCCGACTCCTTGGTTCAAGCAATTCTGCTGCCTCAGCCTCCTGAGTAGCTGGGATTACAGGAGTCTGCCACCATGCAGGACTAATTTTTGTATTTTTAGTAGAGATGGGGTCTCACCATGTTGACCAGGCTGGTCTCAAACTCCTGACCTCAAGTGATCCACCTGGCTCGGCCTCCCAAAGTGCTAGGACTACAGGCATGAGCCACTGCGCCCAGCCGTCTAACCTTATTTCTATGGTAAATGTTTTTTGACTTACAAACAGACTTTTAGAGGAACACCCATGTATAGTTCTGGAACTTTCTGAATTGAGTTCTCTGGAAAATTTGAAGTGTTAGAGTGAAAGTATAAGTACATTTTTCCTCCTTTGATGTTGCTATCAATGAGAGAAACACTCTCAAATATATACAAACAAACAAGAGTAAATAACAAGAAAAATCACTGCAGATTACACACACAAACATATGAATGATTAATTGCTAAGGTAGATCACGAGAATGTCTCTCTCTCCCTGAATGTGTGTGTGTGTGTGTGTGTGTGTGTGTGTGTGTGTGTGTATGTGTTTTGGGAGGTATAGAATAGTTCACGTATGTGCTTTTCAGACATTTTTTGTGGAAGGACCACTAGGAACAGAGGAGAAGGAACATGGAGGATGGGGAAAAAGGATGAAGTGACCCAAGCAGTCTCCTTCTTTAACATGTCTTGTTTTATTTTAACAATTTATTCAAAATTTCATTTAATTTCATGCCACATCCATGTTTGTTTTAATATAAAAACAGTAACGGGCAAGGTATTTTTTTCTTAAATATATCTAAAATAGACATCCCTGGCAGCTGTTATGTTGAGCCTTGCTTCTGAGTGTCTCCTTGGCACAGTACCACATATCCTGGGGATAGGAATACTTTGGGAAGTGCAGATGTATAATGATAATAAACTAAGCTTAATCAGATGCAGGGTGTCCATATGGAGGCAGCCGTTTGACTCTGGCAGAGGTTTATTTGCAGGTGACTAAAGCAGCTGTGTCAAATTCAAAACTACTCAAAACAGGTGTAGCAACTGACACCCCCAACCCCCATGTTATCCTTGGCTCTTCTCTCTCTTCCTCCAGATCTGAGGGAGGAGATGAAGTGATGATATTTGCTTCACAAGTTAATTAAAAATAAAAGTTGTTAAGAAAAGTTTAATAATTTTATTTTTAATTGCTTCAAAGTGTTCTCATGTCAAAATGGCTTTGTCAAAATATCATTTACCTATCAGGTACTATTAATTGGAGGAGTTTGTGGAGAATGAGAAGCTTTAGAAAAAATAATGCTGTGGAGTCCAACTGAAAGGGATTCTTGTTGAGGGGAATACTATCTTATAAGCTCATGGCAATGAATTAGCCCCCCTTTTAAAACAAATTTTGAACCAAATAACTAGAAGAATAAGGCATGTAGAGGGAGTTGGCTAATTCAAGGCTGACATAGAAATCAAAGGCTAAAGTGAGGCGAGAGAAGGAAATATAGTAAAATGGGTGATGGAATCCTTGAGGATAAGTCAGCGTTATATAGGTTGACACTACAGGTGAGAAAATTTAATTGGTATTTTTTATCCCCTTGTCATACTTTAACTTATTTCTTAAGTCAGGACATGCCAACTCTGTTCTCAGATATTGCAGTGAATTGAAAGATTAATGCAGTTTGAAGTCAGCCCTGAGTGGGATCACCCATATCAATATTTGCAGACACAGGTGTTCTACAGTGGTCAGATACAGAGTTTAGAAAAACAGCATGATAATATCTCAGTTCTGTATATTGTGCACTTTTTCTAGAGAATTCCAGAGCTCTGAGAGTAAAAACAAACAAACAAAAAACTTTCCTAAAATTAGTACTAAAGAGGAAAATTTTGTCAGGAACAAGTGAGTGCTTGCATTTTTATTTCATTAAAATTGTACCACATTTAGTGCTCCTGTATTTTGGTCAGTCAAATAATTTTGAATACCAGCCAATTTTACCTTTCAATTTCAATTTGAATAGTTTTGATTGTTGGCATAGCTGCTTTCATCACCGGCAAGTAAGTTTTATCTATAATGCAATCTGACTGAATCTGTACGTCAAACACAAAAAACATTCTTAGTACATTAAAGCCACACACCTAACTTTTAGATTAACTACTCTTGGGAATTATATACATTTTTCCCTATTTCAATAATGTAGATGAAATAAATTCTTGGCTTTCTAAGTAATAAAACTGGCATATTGAGTGGTTTGGTAAATTTGGTAATATGTAGAAATAAGTTATTTATTAATCTCATATATTCTTTTAAATCAAGAATATTATTAAGAGTCCTTGCTAGTGATTAGAAGCATGGATTCTTAAACCAGACTGTCTCAGTTCAAATCTCAGAACCTAAAAGTACATAGAAAATATTTGGAACACTATCTGGCATATAGGAAGAATTATAGAAGTGTTAACAACTCTGGCTTTCAGAGAAGAAAATCTGTTAAAAATCGGAAAACCTGAAAATATGAAATAACATTGAAATCAAATGAGTGTTTCTTATAATTTATGTAGAGGAAATACTGCCAGGATAAGTCAAATTACTTGAAAATCTTATCTCTGACAAAATTCTAGAAATTTTGATTTCAATTTCAATCAAAATCAAAATTTTGATTTCCAGAAAGAAAATTGATATTTGAAGTATATAGATATACATCTCCATAAAGTAATCTTAGGAACCTGAACTCTGTGACGTTTTGATTGATAGAGAACAGCATTATCTTATGCTATCGAAATGACTTCACAAGTTTTCTTAAAATAATGTACCTTTGGCTTTATATAAAGATGAAAATGAATAAAATATGAATGTACCCTTTTATTTTCTTTTAATTTTGTGGGTACATAGGTGTATATATTTATGAGATACTTTAGATGTTTTGATAAAGGCATGCAATGTGAGATAAGCACATCGTGGAGAATGGGGTCTTCATCTCCTCAAGAATTTATCCTTTGAGTTACAAACAATCCAACTACACTTTTAAGTTATTTTAAAGTGTGTAATTAAGGTATTACTGACCATAATCACCCTGTTGTGCTATCAAATAATAGGTCTTCTTCATTCTATCTTTTTTTTTTTGTTTGCTTTTAAGTGACTAAAAATAAATAAATAAATTTTGACTTACACTTTAAGTTCAGGGGTATAAGTGCAGGTTTGTTATACAGGTAAACTTGTGTCATGGGGGTTTGTTTTACAGATTATTTCACCACCCAAGAATTTAGCCTAGTGACCATTCATTATTTTTCCTGATTCTCTCCCTCCTCCCACTCTTTACCCTCTGAAGGGCCCCAGTTTGTGTTGTTCCTCTCTGTGTGTCCATGTGTTCTCATCGTTTCGTTCCCACTTTTTAAAAAAATTTTTATTTTTTTCCTTCAGGACATGCAGATTTGTTACCCAGGTAAACATGTGCCATGGTGGTTTGCTGCACCTATATACCCATCACTTAGGTATTAAACCCTGCAGGAGCTCCCATTTATAAGTGAGAACATGTGGTATCTGGTTTTCTGTTCCTGTATTAGTATGCTAAGGATAATGGCCTCCAACTCCATCTATGTCCCTGCAAAGAACATGATCTCATTCCTTTTTATGGCTGCATAGTATTTCATGGTGTATATGTACCACATTTTTTTAAATCCAGTCTATCATTGATGGACATTAAGGTTGGTTCTATATCTTTGCTATTATGAATAGTGGTGCAAAGGACATATGTGTGCATGTGTCTTTATAACAGAGTGATTTATCTTCCTTAGGTATATACCAAGTAATGGAATTGCTAGGTTGAATGGTATTTCTGTCTTTAGGTCTTTGAGGAATTGACACACTGTCTTCCACAATGGCTGAACTAATTTACACTCCCACCAACAGCGTATAAGCATTCCTTTTCTCCACAACCTTGCCAGCATCTATTATTTTGACTTTTATTAAAAGTCATTTATTAAATAGTCATTCTGACTGGTATAAGATGGTATCTCATTGCATTCCTCTAGTGATCAGTGATATTGAGCTTTTTTCCAATTATTCTTTTTGTGGCAACTGTGAATGGGAGTTCATTCCTGATTTGGCTCTTGGCTTGACTGTTGGTGGTGCATAGAATTGCTAGTAATTTTTATACAATAATTTTGTATCTTGAGACCTTCCCGAAGTTGTTTATCAGCTTAAGAAGCTTTTGGGCCTAGACAAGGGGGTTTTCTAGATATAGGATTATGTCATCTGCAAATAGGGATAGTTTGACTCCCTCTCTTCCTGTTTGTATACCCTTTATTTCTTTCTCTTGCGCAATTGTCCTGACCAGAAATTCCAATACTATATGGAATAGGAGTGGTGAGAGGGCACCTTTGTTTTGTGCTGGTCTTCAAGAGGAATGCTTCTAGCTTTTGCCCATTCAGTATGATGTTGGCTGTGGGTTTGTCATATATGGGTCTTATTATTTTGAGGTATTTTCCTTCAATACCTAGTTATAGGTAATTTTTAACATGAATGGATGTTGAATTTTACCAAAAGCCTTTCTGCATCTATTGAGATAATCATGTGGTTTTTGTCTTCAGTTCTGTTTATGAGATGAATCACATGTACTGACTTGTGTATATTGAACCAATCTTGCATCCCAGGGATGAAGCTTCCTTGATTGTGGTGGATCAGCTAGCTTTTGATATGCTGCTGGATTTGACTTGCCAGTATTTTGTTGGGGATTTTTGCATCAGTGTTCATCAAGGATATGGGCCTGAAGTTTTCTTTTTTTGTTGTATCTCTTCCAGGTTTGGGTATCAGGATGATGCTGGCCTCATAGAATGGGTTCAGAAGGAGTCCTTCCTCTTCAGTATTTTGGAATAGTTGCAAAGGGAATGGTACTAGCTCTTCTTTGTACATTTGGAAGAATTCATCTGTGAATCCATCTGGTCCTGGGTTTTTTTTGGTTGATATGCTATTTATTACTGCCTCAATTTCAGAACTTGTTATTAGTCTGTTCAGGGATTCAGTTTCTTCCTGGTTCAGTCATAGGAGGGTGTATGTGTCCAGAAATTTATGTTTTTTCTAGATTTTCTAGTTTATGTGCATAGAGATGTTCATAATATTCTCTGATGGTTGTTTGTATTTCTGTGGAGTCAGTGGTGATATCCCCCTTGTCATTTATGATTGTGTTTATTTGAAACTACTTGTTTTCTTTATTAGTCTAGCTGGTAGTCATCTGTTTTATTAATTTTTCAAAAAACTAGCTCCTGGATTTATTGAAGCTTTGAATGGTTTCTTATGTCTCAATATCTTTTGGTTCAGCTCTGATTTTGGTTATTTTTTGTCCTCTGTTAGCTTTGGGATTTGTTTACTATTCGTTCTGTAGTTCTTTTAGTTGTGATGTTGGGTTAACTTGAGGTTTTCTAACTTTTGATGTGCGCATTTAGCGCATTTAGTAAATTTCCCTCTGAAAACTGCCATAACTGTGTCCCAGAGATTCTGGTGTGTTGTATCTTTGTTTTCATTACTTTCAAAGAACTTGTTGATTTCTGCTTTAATTTTATTATTTAACCAAAAGTCATTTCAGAGCAGGTTATTCAATTTTCATGTAACTGTATGGTTTTGAATGAATTTCTTAGTCTTGATTTCAAATTTGTACTGTGCTCTGAGAGACTGTTTGTTATGATTTCAGGTCTTTTGAATTTGCTGAGGAGTGTTTTACTTCTGATTATGTGATTGATTTTACAGTAAATGCCATGTAGTGATGAGAAGAATGTATATTTTGTTGCTTTTGGGTGGAGAGTTCTATAGATATCTATTAGGTCCATTTGATCCACTGCTGAGTTCAGGTCCTGAATATCTTTGTTAATTTTCTGTCTTGATGATCTGTCTAATATTGTTGGTGGGGTGTTAAAATTCCCCACTATTATTTTGTAGGAGTCTAAGTCTCTTTGAAGGTCTCTGAGAACTTGCTTTATGAATCTGGGTGTTCCTGTGTTGGGCGCATATGTATTTAGGATAGTTAATTCTTTTTGCTGAATTGAACCCTTTACCATTATGTAATGCCCTTCTTCATCTTCTTTGATCTTTGTTGGTTTAACATCTGTTTTGTCGGAAAGGAGAATTGCAACCCCTGATTTTTTCTGTTTTCCATTTCTTGGTAGATTTTCCTCCATCCCTTTATTTTGATCCTATGTGGGTCATTGCATGTGAGATGGGTCTTTCGAAGATAGCATACTGATGGGTCTTGGTTCTTTATCCAGCTTGCCACTCTGTGTCCTTTAATTGGTGTATTTATCCTATTTACATTTAAGGTTAGTATTGATATGTGTGGGTTTGATCCTGTCATCATGATGTTAGCTAGTTATTTTGTAAACTTGTTAATGCAGTTGCTTTATTGTGTCACTGGTCTGTGTACTTCATTGTGTTTTTGTAGTAACTGGTAATGGTCTTTACTTTTCATATTTATTGCTTCCTTCAGGATCTCTTGTAAGGCAGTTTTGGAGGTAACAAGTTCTCTCAGCATTTGCTTGTCTGAAAAGGATCTTATTTCTCCTTCATTTATGAAATTTGAATGTTGGCCTATCTAGCTAGGTTGGGAACGTTCTCATGGATGATATCCTGAAGTATGTTTTCCAAATTGATTCCATTCTTCCCATCTCTTTTAGGTACACTAATCAGTCATAGATTCAGTCTGTTTACATAAACCCACATTTCTTGGAGGTTTTGTTTATGCCTTTTCATTCTTTTTTCTCTATTTTTGTCTGCTCCCATCTTGTCAGACAGGCAGTCTTCAAGCTCTGAGATTCTTTCCTCTGCTTGATCTATTATGCTATTAATACTTGTGATTGCATTATGAAATTCTTGTAGGGTGTTTTTCAGCTCTGTCAGGTTGGTTACATTCTTCTTTATACCAGCTATTTTGTCTGTCAACTCCTGCAATGTTTTATCAGCGTTCTTGTGGTGAATCTTTCTCTCATCTTTGTATGCGTATCTACCTTCTATCTTTGAGGTTGCTGACTTTTGGATGATTTTTTTTTTTCCCTTTAACAGTCTAACTACTTTTCAGCAGGACTGCTGTGGTATGCTGGGAGTCTTCTCTAGTCCCTAATCAACTCAGATTTTCCAGTACATAGAGGCATCGCCAGTGAAGGATGTGAATGAGCAAAGATGGCAGCCTGCCCCTTCCTCTGCCCCTTCCTGTTCTCAGTCTCCAGGCTCCTCACTCTGTCCAGGTAGGAGGCCAGGTGGTCATTCAGGCTTTGCATGGTCTCCTTCTCATTCTGGATGTCTCCCATTCCTGCCAGACCCCCGGCCATCCCCACAGCCAGGCCCCGGGATCCCATGCCACCCTGGAAGCCGGTGGAGTGGGACACAGAGATCCAGGAACCACAGCCCCCAGCACCTGCATAGACACTGGCTGCACTGCTGACCATCTCATCTCAGGGAGGTACAGACTTGTTGCCAGCCTGAATGCACCTGTAGGAGGTGGCTGAAGACTCCAGATCTGAGGTCTGACCCAGTCAGGAGAAATGGGATCAAAGGCCTATTTAAAAAAGTTGTCTGGGTCGTCAGCAAAGCCTGAGTCCTGTCCTCTTGCTGTCCTCCTGGGAAAGCATGAGCTTCACCACTCACTCTACCTTCACCAACTACTGGGCTCTATCCAGGTGCCCAGCTATGGCACCCGGCCGGTCAGCAGTGCAGCCAGTGTCTATGCAGGTGCTGGGGGCTGTGGTTCCTGGATCTCCGTGTCCCACTCCACTGGCTTCCAGGGTGGCGTGGGATCCCGGGGCCTGGCTGTGGGGATGGCCGGGGGTCTGGCAGGAATGGGAGACATCCAGAATGAGAAGGAGACCATGCAAAGCCTGAACGACCACCTGGCCTCCTACCTGGACAGAGTGAGGAGCCTGGAGACTGAAAACAGGAAGCTGGACAACAAAATCCAGGAGCACCTGGAGAAGAAGGGACCCCAGGTTAGAGACTGGAGTCATTACTTCAAGACCATCGAGGACCTGAGGGCTCAGATCTTCGCAAATGCTGTGGACAATGCTGGCATCATTCTGCAGATCAACAATGCCCGTCTTGCTGCTGATGACTTTAGAGTAAAGTATGAGACAGAGCTGGCCATGTGCCAGTCTGTGGAGAGTGACATCCATGGGTCCATAAGGTTACTGATGACCAGTGTCACTTGGCTGCAGCTGAAGACAGAGATTGAGGCTCTCAAGGCGGAGCTGCTCTTTATGAAGAAGAACCACGAAGAGGAAGTAAAAGGCCTACAAGCTCAGATTGCTAGCTTTGGGTTGACCCTGGAGGTAGATATCCCCAAATCTAAGGACCCTGTCAAGATCATGGCAGACATCCAGGTCCAATATGACGAGCTGGCTTGGAAGAACCGAGAGGAGCTTGACAAGCACTGGTCTCAGCAGACTGAGGAGAGACTACAGTGGCCACCACGCCGTCCACAGAGGTTGGAGCTGCTGAGATGATGCTCATGGAGCTGAGACATACAGTCTGGTCCTTGGAGATGGACCTGGACTCCATGAGAAATCTGAAGGCCAGCTTGGAGAACAGCCTGAGGGAGGTGAGGGCCCACTACACCCAGCAGATGGAGCTGCTCAACGGGATCCTGCTGCACCTGGAGTCAGAGCTGGCACAGACTCAGGCAGAGGGACAGTGCCAAGCCCAGGAGTAGGAGGCCCTGCTGAACATCAAGGTCAAACTGGAGGTTGAGATCACCACCTACCGTCGCCTGCTGGAAGATGGCAAGGACTTCAGTCTTGGTGATGCCCTGGACAGCAGCAACTCCATGAAAACCATCCAAAAGACCACCACCCACCAGATACTGGATGGCAAAGTGGTGTCTGAGACCAATGACACAAAAGTTCTGAGACATTAAGCCAGCAGAAGCAGCATACCATTTGGGGAGCAGGAGGTCAATAAAATGTTCAGAGGTCAAAAAAAAAAGTAGTCTGACCACATTTTTGTAAAGCAGCTATGCAGTGCTGGGGGTCCACTTCAGCCCCTGGTTGCTTGGATACTTCAAAAGCTGTTAAACAATTCCCTAGGAATGAGGCTGAATCCAGGGGGCTGAGTAGCAAGAGTCTGTGGGCCCCACTTCCATGGTGCCTCACGGCATAAGACCCACTGGCCTGGAACTCCAGCCAGCCACTCCTAACTAATTGTTTTTCGTACTCATTAAACATTCCCACCTCCCCCTGCTCCCCACTACCCTTCCCAGTCCCTGGTAACCATCCTTTTACTCCCTATCTCTATGAGTTCAATCGTTTTGATTTTTAGATACCAGAAATAAGTGAGAACATGTGATGTTTATCTTTCTGTGCTTGGTTTATTTTGCTTAACATAATGATCTCCAGTTCCATCCATGTTGTTGCAAGTGACTAGATCTCATTCGTTTTTTATGACTTAATAGCACTCCATTGTGTATGTGTACCACATTTTCTTTATCCATTCATCTGTTGATAGTCACTTAGGTTGCTTCCAAATCTTAGCTATTATGAACAGTGCTGCCACAAACATAGGAGTGCAGTTATCTCTTCAATGCACTCATTTCCTTTCTTTTGTATATATACCCAGCAGTGGGATTGCTGGATTATATGGTAGCTCAATTTTTAGTTTTTTGAGGAACTTCCAAACTGTTTCCCATAGTGGTTGTACTAATTTACATTCCCACCAATAGTGCACAAGGGTTTATTTTTCTACTTCCCCTCCCTCAGGAAGACTGTCATCTTGTTTTTGGGGGTTTTTCCCTCCCACGACTTGACTGAAGAGTGGGGATACAGTTTTACCTTTCTTCCTTTCTTTGTTGTACTAAACACAAAGCTTCTTTGTTTCTCTACATTGGCTGCATTATTTTTTTATTTTCAAATACAGTGAAGAAAATATAGATGATAACAGAAAACCTGGATATAATAAAAACTTCCAGTTTTACACAGTCTCTCTAGGTGAATCGTTTCTGATGTAATTTCTGATTCTCTTCTGAGAATGTATAGAGTGGATTTAAAAAATATAGTCACAGAGAGAAAGATAGAAACATCCATAAAAATATGTCCACCCAACTTTTCTTGCAGGGAAAAAAGATAATTTGTAAAGAAAGTATAATATGCTGACTGGCAAGGAAAATATATTTTCAGTCAGAAGACTAATTATTATTACTTGGTCATGAGAAGCTTGACCCTGCTTGGCTCAAGTATCTGTGTATAACAATCCCTAAAGGGGTTCTCTGACTTGGAGATTGATGCACACTATGGAATGACTTGCTGAACAGGCTATTCTTTCTTTTCTTTCGTGGGAACTGCCGCCAGTACCTACTTACTTATGATGAATTTTAAAGGCCATAGAGGGTATCCTTACACACATCTCTAGTTCCACTTTGCACAGTAGGTTAGTTCTTAATAATTCTGGGTGTTGCTTTTTTTTTTTTTTTTTAAGATGTAATGGGGTCTCATCTACATTAAGAAAGAACTTCTTGATTTAGGATCATTTTTTAAATTAACTTTTTGCTTAAAGCCAATACTTAAATGCAATATGCAAGCACCATGACTTGCTTTGGAATCAAAACAAAACAGATAGATTGTTCTCCTCCAACACTGAAATATGGATGCTGTGAACTTCGTTAAACATCAGCCCAGGAACAGCACAAAAAGGGCAATGCAATTTAATCTTCATCTTTCCCATAACTTGTTGGTATCTTCAAGTAATATTTGACAGATACCCATCATATTTCATGTCCTAAAATGACTATATTGTACCATTAGGGAGTACACTCCTAAAATACTAAAATATGTTTTCCCCACAAATTATAGGCAGAATGTTGATATCAGATCTCAGCAGTTCTTCTTCTTTGCAGGTTAGTTAGCATTTGAGCCATGTATCAAGGTGGGCTCATGGGTCTGGGGTGCAGATATTTCCTAAACCTGATGATATGTCTATATGACAACAAAAAAGATGGTCTTAATAAATGATAGCCTTAACGCAATCAGGACCTCTTTAAATTAATACAGTTTTGAAATTACTGCTGATTTTTAAAAGTCAATGGAATTGTATATCTGAATATGAATATTAAAAACTAATGGTTTAAAACTTTGGCCTAAAGCCAGCAAAAGAGTAAATATACTTCTTGGGTAGTAGTCTGGAAAATTCAATTATTAGTTGTATGCAAATAACTGTGGGTTTAATACAATATTTATTTTCCTGACTGCTTTTAGAAAAACAAAGCTAAATAAAACTCTAGAAAAGGGTAGACAAAAGCTGTGGGATAGCATTAAAAATGTTAAATTTTGCTTTCGAAGCAGTATATTCAGTGGGATTCAATGTTTAATGTTTAGGGTCAAAGCTGAAAAATCTGAGGTATTAAGGACCCATAATTTACACTTCCTTCAGAGTCAGTAGTAAGTGACAGAACCAACCCTTTGTATTATCCTATATGAAGTGAAATGAATAGGTTACATGAAATGAATGCACTTATATGAAATGAATAGGTTAGAGTAGGTTAGAGAGATAGAAAGTGCCATACATGCAGTGATTGTGTTAGAAAAAAGCCCTTGCTCCTCCTTAGGGGAGAAATGGAGATTCTTTTCTTTCTAAAGCCAAACTGGGAGGAAGAGGGGCTCCAAGAGAGTCACTCATAAAGAATGGAGGTTCCTACCAGAAGGAGAAACTGGCTGGGATTGTATTTCCTGTTTGAATGTCTGCTTAGCCAGTGTGCTAATCTGTCTCCTGGTCTCTTTCAATGAATGAGAATACTATAAGAGATTGTTGGCAGAATGGAGAGAGACTGCACCCCCACCATCTGGTGTGGCAAAGATGAAGTCAGGCATATATCATAGAAGGTAAGCAGACTTTGGCCACCCTACTTAGCTTCTTGCTGATCAGGGAAACCCCAGCAGGAAGAGGCAGTAGAGAAGAGGCAGTAGATGTATAGCCATGGGAGAGAGATGGGATTGCAGAATAAAGTTGACCTGGAGCTTAAGCTACTTCAGCAGAGAATTGTGCTATAAGGGAACTCTTCAAGGCTTTTTTTTTTTTTTTTTTTTTTTT
>NW_016804135.1:1824553-1842555 GCF_001698545.2 Rhinopithecus bieti | reverse complement strand
GGATGGTCTCGATCTCCTGACCTCGTGATCCGCCCGTCTCGGCCTCCCAAAGTGCTGGGATTACAGGCTTGAGCCACCGCGCCCGGCCCTCTTCAAGGCTTTTCTAAGAACTCATACAACCCCCACAAGAGAGTCAGGATTTGGATGGCTTCCATGCATAAGGCATCAATGTCCAGCCAGAGAAGCAGAGAAATCTGTCACAGAGAGGGTTATAACAGCAGCCAGTTAAATAAAAAGGCACTTGTTTCTCTCCCTCTCCCTTTTCCCTACCCTCAACCCATTAAAGGAGCTAGGCTTTGAAGAGAAAGAGTGATGAAGGGAGAGAATAATACATACAGACAGACTTGTCTCTGTCTCCTGCCCCATCATTACCTCTAGCAGTCAAAGTCTGTCTTCATGTTTGGGGCTGATAAAGTTTAGATTGAGTTTGAGATTGCAACTTTACATTGGACTGGATTTTAATAACCAAAAGTTACTAGAAAGTTATGGAATCTACCAAATATAACATTAAGGAATGAGTAAAATATTTGACAAAGTATTATTAAAAACAGTGGTTGAAAAAATAAGTGATATTATGTTTAAATTCCAACTGTTGGAATTCACAGTGGTATTCATTTTTGAGAAAATGTCTTTCATTGGTTTGGCAAATAGAGTGGAGAAATAACATGGGAGCAATGTGCATTGAGGGGCTGCCTCTACTTCACTTCAGCTTCTGGAAAAAGCAAGTATTTCGAGACTGTAGGTATTTAGTTACAATCAAAGATGTGAAGGACATTTTTGTGGTTGTGGTTTTATATGGGTTAGACTTCTATGTAAGAACATTTAAAAAAAAAGCTCACACAATATGAAAGCATCTGGATTTCTCTTCATCAAATAATAAGTAAGTTGTCAGTTATATGAGTACAAACGTGAATCACTGTGAATCAATTTTTAAATTAAAAAAGTTAATTTTTTGAGTACATAGTAGGTATATGTATTTATGGGATACATGAGATATTTTGGTACTAGCATGTAATGTGTAATAACGTATAAAGTGCAGAGACAAAACATACACAAAAATCATCCTCATTTTAGAGTTTTTAAAAATGCCCTAAATACAATGACAAATTTAATGTAGCCATAAGACTACGTTATGAATGTAGTCATAAGACTGCATTGACTATAATGTAATAAAATTAGAAATAAATAGTGAAAAGATATTTCAGAGGTACAGTCTGGTTTCCAGTAGTGGTGCAGTAGCTTGTATTGAACTAATTATCCTAGTGATAATAATTACAAACTGCATATAAAATTTTTTAAAAATCTTTGAAGTTACTGGAAATCAATCAAAAGCAGATAAAACTGGAGGAGAATTGTTTCTTCAAAGATCAGCACCACCATGGTTGAGATCAATGTTTATATGACTTTTCCACTGGGAGCATTTTCAAGACAAATGGCACAGAGTATATAGAATTTGATCAGAAGGTCACAGTTTTACTAGCCAGAAGAGGCAGAGGATGGGGGCTACCAGATTGGCTAGAAATTGGTAGCAGAATCCAATAACTGGAAGCCAAAGAGGGAAATCATTAAAATCTATACAAATTCCCTACTCTCCTCAACTATTTGGCTTACTTTTCAACTGCACATATGCAGAAGTCTTACCATATAGTGCAAGAAGAAAGCAACAGCTGAATATTTGAAAAGGATGAGCAGATATTTTGAGAGAGACAGAGTTTGGAGTTCCAGTCCTATCAGATTTCAGAATCTTGGTAAATACTTCAGGATTTTCGCTGAAACCCAAGAAGGACTATACTTTAAAAAATAACTATATCCCAGGCATAAGGGATTTACATTTGGAGTAAGGCAAAACTTTTCTACTCATAATTTAATTGCTTTCTGAAACAAAACTAACACTTTTCAGAGGAAGATAATACAATGAAAGACCTCTACCATTTATAATCAGTAATGGCTGGTTACAATCTAGAATAACTGGACAAATGAAGAAACGACAAATGTGATCTATTGTTAAGAGAAAAATTGGTCACTAGAAACAGACCTATAAACATAGATGTTAGTAGAATAAGCAGAGTGACTTTAAAATGTCCAACAGGATAAATACATAAAAGAATAAATTTAAAAGATGGGTATAATGTGTGAAGAGATAGGGAATTTGAGAATTTGCAAACTGTAAACAAACAAAAAACAATAGAAGTCCTAGAAGAAAAAAGTATCATATCTAAAACTTAAAAAAAATTTTTCAGATGGCCTTAACAGTAGATTGGAAGCAGCAGCAAAATTTTTGGCTAAACTTGAGAAATACCTACATTGAAGCATAAAGATAAAAAAAGAATTGAGCCTTAGTGCTTGTGGAGCATTTTCAAGCATCCTAGAATAGATGTAATTAGAGGCTCAGAAGAGAAGAGAATGAGGCTGAAAATTTATGTTTTCTATTTTTTTAAGTTTGATTAAAAAACTGCAGTAACCTGTAAATCCTGGAAGCTCAAAAAAAATCCCAAGAAAAATAAATACAAAGAAAACCACATCTGTGAGCATCAGAGTCAAACTGCGGAATAAAAAAGATGATGAAAATGTTCTGTCTTTGATTGATGTGGGATTTCACAGGAACATATGTGTGTCAAAACTTATAAAACAGTACATTTTCATCTATCAATTTTACTCTTTGTATATCCCAATTTTAAAAAAGGAGGCTCACGGAATTTAAGTTTAACTCACCCAAGTTTATACTGCTAGAAACGGTGGAACCAGAATTTGTATATTTTTGTGTATGTTTTGTCTCTGTACTGTATACATCCACATGGCTAAATCAATTTAGTCAAACTAAGTTAAAAAATTTTTTTTTCTTCAGGACCTCTGGGAATCTTTCTTTTGAGACTGACTGAGTCTCATTCTGTCACTCATGCTGGAGTGCAGTGGTGTGATCTCAGCTCACTGCAACTTCTGCCTCCCGGGTTCAAGTGATTCTCCTGCCTCAGCCTCCCAAGAGGCTGGGATTATAGGCACGTGCCACTACAGCTGGCTAATTTTTGTATTTTTAGTAGAGACGGGGTTTTGCCATGTTGGCCAGGCTGGTCTCGAACTCCTGACCTCAAGTGATCCACCCCGTTTAGTCTCCCAAAGTGCTGGGATTACAGGGTTGAGCCACAGTCCCCAGCCAGGGAATCTTTAGTATGTTAATTTGGACTCAGAATCTTTAGAGGGATAAACAGAAACATTTCTCAAGCTTAATTTGCCACAATGTCCTTTGCGTGGAACATTTTGAGGTAATAATATTTCATATTCAGAGGAACATGCTTTCAAACATGCCCACTTGGTAATAAAACTTTCTAGGAATCTTTTCTATTCTAGAAAGAATAAAAGAAAGTGTGTAGCTGAGTGTGGTGGTTCATGCCTGTAATTTCATGACTTTGGGAGGTGGAGGCAAGAGGATCGATTGAGCCCAGGAGTTCAAAACCAGCCTGAGCAATAAAGTGAGACCCTGTCTCTACAGAAAAATTAATAATAATTAGCTAGGCATGGTGGTATGTACCTGTTGCCCAGCTACTCAGGAGGCTGAAGTGGGAGGATCAGAGGATTACTTGAGCCCAGGAGATCGAGGCTGCAGTGAGCCATGATTGTGTCACTGCACTCCAGCCTTTGTGACAGAGCAAGACTCCATCCCAAAAAACAAAACAAAAAAGAGTGTGTAATTTGTTAATTGAGGCCAAAAATGTGGAAGACATATTTTTATTCATAGATACTTAAGGGTATCTTTGTAGAAACGAAAACATAATTGCAATATAGCTTTAGTTCTTCTCTTGGCAAACATTTGAAGTGCCCAGTACATAATGAAGACATATTTGGCTATTGCTTTGAAATTTTCTAATGAGTTTTTATGAGTATACTCTACTTAAAAAATGAATTCCATTTTAGAAAGTGATTATGTTAAGAACATTTGATTGCACTGACAAATGTGATAAATTCCAAGAATAACAGGTTATTAGGAATATAATAAAGCCTCTGAAGTAACTAAAAAGGGGTATCAGATTTTTCCTCCTCTAATCGACTCTGATCAAATGTTAAGAGTTGATTAAGGTAAATGTGATGTGGCTGTTTCTGCCTCATTATATAGTACATGTATTTTCACAGGGTCAACTGACACAGGCTATATAAATACAATTTTCAAAACTAGAGGAAGAGAATATCAAATAACCTTCATTTTATTTTATGTTCCCTCAACAGCAGACCTGGAAACAAGGTTGATAGTGCAAGTTTGAATGCCGATTCTAGGAAACACTTGTAAGGGAGTGAGACACTGAAGGGAAGAAAAGCAACAGGGTGCTTGTCAGCCTGTTCAGGCTGCTCTAATAGACTACCATAACTTGCGTTGGTTTTTTTTTTTTTTTTTTTTTTTTTTTTTTGAGACAGAGTTTCACTCTATCGCCTAGGCTGGAGTGTGATGCGACCTCGGCTCACTGCAAGTTCCGCCTCCCCGGTTCATGCCATTCTCCTGCCTCAGCCTCCCTAGTAGGTGGGACTACAGATGCCACCACGCCTGGCTAACTTTCTGTGTTAGAGACAGGGTTTCACCGTGTTAGCCAGGATGGTCTCGATCTCCTGACCTCGTGATTCTTCTGCCTCGGCCTCCCAAAGTGCTGGGCTTACAGACATGAGCCACCGCGCCCAGCCCTCTGGGTTGCTTTTAATCAATAGAGATTTAGTTTTCACAGTTCCACAGGCTGGGAAGTCTAAGAAAAGGCAGCAGTAGATTCAGTGCCTGGTGACGGCTGGCTTATGGGTTCATGAACAACTGTCTTTTTGCCTGTCCTCATGTGGCTGAAGGGGATAGCTAGCTCTCTGGGGTCTCTTTTATGAAAGTACTAATCCTTATCATGAAGGCTTCACCTTCATGACTTAATTCCCTCTTAAAGGTTCCACCTCCTAATCCTAACTTTGTGGGTTAGGATTCAACATATGAATTCTGGGGAGACGCAGTCAGATAATAGTGTATTATTAAACCAGTTACCACTTGTTCTGTCCTACTGGAAAACTCTGGGGGATAGCGTAGAATATCTCAGACTTATCCTAGCTGAGGGAAAAGTTAACCGGGATATTTATGTACCGATTCCTATCAGTCACCGGTTGAGAATTGCTCCCATGGGAGTATTAATTCTAAAGCATTTCTGGTCTGACATCTGCACAGTGCATGCAGGCTCTAACCAGTAAAGCCCTCAGCCTTTGGAAGCAGCAGAATGGCCAGTGTCAAGGTGTAAGGGTAAGATGTCTTCTGTAGTCTCAGTTTAGCTCTTAATTTTTTACCTAAAATAGATATTAATCGTGAGCCAATTTTCCTAAGTAGATTTTTTTTCTCACTTCAAAAGTAAATTATCAACTAATAAACTGTGGTCTTCCATACAATATATGTGGCTTAATCTACCCATGGTATATATTGACAATGATATCAAATTAGTTTACCAAGTTGCCAAGAATCAGATCACTTAGTGGAGTTCCTTGGGTTGGAGTAGACTACTTTTTTCTCTCTAGGGAAATCCAAAATTCCATTTCATAAGAGTTGGAGCTATCCATTGCATAAACTGATTTCCTTCTGGGTTATAAATTATGATCACATAATAAAATGAGTACATGGATTCCTTGGAATTAGACTCTCTATTTTATAACATAGAGAAAATCCAAAATATCCAGATAGGTTTTACAGAAGATACATCAAAGATGCTAAATTAATACATTTTCAGTATAATCCTAGAAATGGAACAAACCAGTATAGAATATAGCAAGTTCTTTAAAAAAAAAGAACCAAAGAGCTTAATTTTCCACAGGAAAAAAATAACAGACAAATTTTCACTAGCATAAAATGAGAAGAATTTTATCCAGATATAAAATTCAAGCTGTGATGAAGAGAAATGATCTTGCCCATATAGTAAGTCATAATTTCCAAATATGGCTTATAATCACCACATTGTATGGTATGTCTGAAGTACTTCTGCCATGAAAATAACATTTACTCTGAAAGAATTTATCCATGATAAAATTTATGTAAAAAAATTTAACCTAATATCCTAATAAAGTTGTGGGGAAAGATGCCAGGAATGAAATAATCAATTTCAAGTATAAGGGAGTAAAACCAAAAAACTGAAAATGAGTCTCACAATTTTATGAATTTGTCATTTTATTCTTATAAAATTGTAGGAATTAATGAATGGTGAAATAACATGTGTAGTAAAATGGTTTTCTGTTTCTTGCCAGGATATAGTTAAGATTATAGAGCTAATAATGCTGATTCAGAAACCAGCAGCGAAACTTTAACCTTTCAGCTTTCTCTGTTGAGTGAATATAAAGATATCTATTAGGATACTTGCATCTATTTAAATCTCTTAAGCAAGAAGACTATCTATACCCAAAGTGCATAAAATCAAAATGTTTATTGAGATTTATGGAATCAATCCATGGGAGTTAGATAAAAGTCACTATGACTGTCCTTAAAAGAGCATTCTTAGATGTATTAGTTAAATATTTGGGGATTTTAATTGGATGTGTCTTTGAGATAGTGTTATAACTTCTTGACATAAAGAAGACCAGTATAGAAAACTTTGAAACATTTAAAATTTACAAATATATGCCTATCTCCAAGAATGAGGTCCAGTATTTTAGAACCTACAATGAAGACGTTCTTTCATAATTTTTACATTTCTGATGGCTGCCTTAATTCATCAAGGTCTTTCTTACAAGCAGAGATATTTTCCCTTGTCTTGAGATATTATACCATTCACATATTTGTTATGTTTAACATACCTCCTTCTAAAATGTATTTGAGGTTTCCTTTCCCTATATATGATAATGTGTGTGTGTATATATTAACAAAAATCTTCCAGTATTTCTGTCTTACTTCTCCCTTCAGTAAATCCTCCATCAGGTAAACTTGAAAAAGTTGTGTACATGTGTTATCTCTTTTTTTTTCATGGCAAATTCACTCCTTGATTCACTCTAATGTGGTTATTTTGCTAACAATTCTACCTCAAACAACTCTTGCTCTATTTATCACTAAGTCACAAAACCCAATGTATAATTTATGTCTTCAACCTATTTGACTACTCAGCAGCATTCTATATTACTGGGCATTCTCCATCTCAGCAAATGCTTCTTTGGCTGCCATGACACTACACTCTTGGTTTCCTTTCAGAAAATTCCTTTTCAGACTTCTTTGTCAAATTATTCACTGTTGGATTTTAAATGTTGTACAATCATATGTTGCTTAAGGATGGAGACATTTTCTAAGAAATACATCTTTAGATAATTTTGTCATTGTTCAAACATCATAGCGTGTACTTACACAAACTTAGATGTTCTCATTGTGTGTTCTTGGTGTCTTTGTTGAAAATCAATTGACTGTAAGTGCATGGATTTATTTCTGGAATCTCAATTCTGTTCCTTGGGTTTATGTGGCTATGTTTATGCCAGTACCATGCTGTTTTGATTAGTATAGCTTTGTAGTGTATTTTGAAGTCAGGCAGTGTGATGCCTACAGTTTCAGTCTTTTTGCTCAAGATTGCTTTGGCTTTTCGAGGTCTTTTGTGGTTCCTTATGAATTTTAGGATTTCTAGAAATGTCTTTGAAAAATGTCATTGAACTTTTGATAGGGATTGCATTGAATCTGTAGATCACTTTGGGTAGCATGGACATTGTAATTCTTACAATCCTTGAGCACAGAATATTTCTGTTCAGGTCTTTCACCTCCTTGGTTAAGTTTATTTCTAAGTATTTTATTACTTTGGCAGCTAATATAAATGAGGCTGGATTGATTGAATCAAATCAATCAGAAATACTAAGTTTACAAAGCTAGGTGTTCGGAAATACTACTAATATGTTTATGTTTATTTTGTATTTTGCAACTTTACTGAATTTGCTTAGTTCTAGCAGTTTTTTTGGTGGAGTCTTTAGATTTAAAAAAAATATATATATAAGATCATGTTTTCTGCAAACAGGAATGATTTAACTTCTCTCTTTTCAATTTGAATGGATTTTATTTTTTTCTCTTGACTAATGCTCTTGCTAGAACTTTTAGTACTATGTTGAATAGAAATCGTAAGAGTGGGCATCCTTGTCGTGTTCCTCATCTTGGAGAAAAAGCTTTCAGCTTTTCACAATTGAGCATGATGTTAGTAGTGAGCCTGTCATATATGATTTTTATTGTTTTGAGGTACATTTCTTTTGAGATAGGTCTTGATTGGGTGCCCAGGCTGGAGTGCGTGGTATAATCTTTGCTCACTGCAACCTCTGCCTCCTAGGTTCAGGCGATTCTCCTGGCTCAGCCTCCAGAGTAGCCGGGATTACAGGTGTGCGCCACCATGCCCAGCTAATTTTTGTATTTTTAGTAGAGACAGGGTTTTGCCATGTTGGCCAGGCTGGTTTCGAACTCCTGACCTCAGGTGATCTGCCCACCTCAGCCTCCCAAAGTGCTGGGATTACAGATGTGAGCCACTGTGCCCAGCCATGTCGAGGTACATTTCTTTTATACCTAATTTGTTGAAACTTTCAGCGAAATGGATGTTGAATTTTGTCAAATGCTTTTCCTGCATCTATTGAGATGATCATATGATTTTAGTCATTCATTATAATGTGGTATATCACATTTATTGATTTTCATTTTTTGAATGTCCTTGGATCCCATAGATAAATTCCTGTTGGTCATGGTGAATGATCCCTTTAACATGCTGTGGAATGTATTTGTTAGCATTTTGTTGAGTATTTTGAATTTTTACAGGGATACTGGCCTGTGATTTTCTTTTCTTGTAGTGTCTTTGTCTGGCTTTGGTATCAGGATAACGCTGGCCTCTTAAATTGCATTTTGAAATATTCCTTTTCTTGTCCATCTTTTTTTTAGAGAAATTGAGAAGGATAGGTATTTGTTCTTAAACGTTTGGTAAAAGCAGTGAAGCCATGAGGCTCTAGGCTTTTTTTTGATGGAAAACTTTTCATTACTGGTTTAATCTCTTTACTCATTATTCATCTGTTCAGATTTTCTATTTCTTTATTATTCAGTCTTGGTAGGTTTTATGTGTCTAGGAATTTATTCATTTCTTCTAGGCTATAGAATTTGTTGATGTATGCTTATTCATAGTCATCACATTACTGACTGCCTGATACTGCTTGTAGTGCTTTTTAAAACTATACAATCATACTTAAGAAAATACATCATTCTTTACCTTGAGGGACTTAACAAGTCAAATGAGGTCAACACAAGTAGATAGAAAAAAAAACCCTAATACCTTTATAATGTGCAGGAGAAAGACAAAGACTAGACTTGTTTGCAATAACTTTAGTTAACATATACATGGTTATAAACTTGTTATAACATGCTGAAATCAGGATCTAGGAAAGTAGAGAGAAGCCAAAACGTCTTTTTTTTTTTTTTCTGGCTTTGACTCATGTATTCAGATAATTACTGTGAGACCTCTTTTCATTCCATAAACAGCAGGTGGCATACTTTCTTTTCTGATCTTTTTCTTCAGTGTAGCTGTTCTTGTCATCTGTTGAATTCTCCAGTGCTGTTGCTCTTTGTTTCTTGCATGTATGTAATACACAACTCTGGAAATCTTTAAATAGTTTGGGCACAAAAGGGTGAAATATAGCCATAAGTTTTGAAATGTGTGAGACATTAAAATATAAATATTACATTTAAAATTCAGATAGATAAAACCAAAGTGGATTTTCTGCTTAATTTAAAAAACTAGATGTCTAAAATAAAGTAACAAAAGAAGTCAGGATTTTATCTCTTTTCCAGGCACACTAGTAAAATATAACATTTTTAGATTATCTTAAGAAGATTAGTTACAATGATTTTTACAGGTGGTTTTATATGTGTATTGCTCTAAATCTTGTAATTTAACATGGTTTGTTAGTAAGTAGTCATTGCATAATCCCTATACTACTACTAATTTTTGTACCTCATCATATATTTCCTTGTTCCATGGGTAAAAGTCTTGTCTCACCATCAGAAGTAGCCTCTTAAAGGAAGTGATAGGCATCTTTTGAGATGACTGGGATTATAGTGGGAACTCATCGAATATTTGTTGAACTGAACAGAGAAAGGGCTTTTTCACTTACATCATTAAATCTTCCCCCAACCTCCCTACCTTCCAAGTCACTGATCCTGTGTCCATTGTGCTTGTGCCACTTCCATGCCCATATCTCAGTGATCAGGAACAAAATTGGAAAGCAAGTAACATTTTTAATTCTGTCATTAGGCTTTTTGTAAATTTTTTTTTGTAATTTTATACCTTTAATGATAACTACCATGATTATGTGCCAAGTACTTCACAGATGCTATTTTACTTCAATCAACAATAACTCTCAATTTGGTACTATTTTTTTTTATATTTTTATATGGAACTCTGAGATTTTAAGCTACTATGTGACAGAACCAGGATTTGTTCTGCATTCTTAACTATTGCATTCCATGGCTTCTCAGGGATGCAACTGATACTTCTTAAATTTGGGCAGATTGTCTCAAAAGTATAAACCATATCTTTCCCAGGAGATAGGTAATAGATATTATGACATTACTCTAAATTAATATCCACAAGGTAGATGTTCATTCTTAAGCTTTTTTTTTGCTTCTGACATTTTGCCTTGGATTTTTGAAAGAATAATAGGTAACAATTTCTTCCTACAAAGGAAATTATGAATCTAAAATTATTTCCTATGTTAGAATATTTTCTCCCTTGTTAAATATAGACATTCTAAGATTTTAAAATCACAGACAAAACTAATTCCATATTGTATTTATGAATTGAGAAGTAAATTAAAATAATTTAAAAGCTACATTTTGCTCATTTAGCAGAATTCTTTTAAGGATTTAGTTCACTTTTGAAATAGTGCCATAAAGTCTCTTAAAACCATTTAAGACTATAAGTCTCTTCTGTGCTGTGGCATGTCTTCCACTTATGCCTGTATCTCACTACTTTTAAGATAGGCCTTTTCTGTCTGTGGTCAAGTCTGACCACCTCCCGTTTTTCCTTCCAAGTACCTCCCATGGAAATTCTTGAAAAATAAAGCAACACTTCAACCCACACTTTAATGAGTGGACTGGAATCCCCATCCTTTTAGCTATCTTAGTAGTGACTCATAGAATTGTCTAGCCCTTGCTTTCCTAACATTTTCCATTCACTGTAAGTTATTTCTTCATCTTCTTTTGGTGCTCAAAAGTGCTTTTCATGTGTGCCAGCTGAAAAACTAGAAATAAATAAGATCTATAGTTTCAAATTGGAGTGTGCTATTTGAACTTTTTAATATAGCCCTAGTCATCCAGTGTTTGGCAGAAGTACCACCTGAAAATGGACAGTTAGGATGCAACTAAAAGCCACTTGACTATAATTTCTTAAATGTGATGCCAAACTGTGCAATCTGAACTGCCTATGTCAATTTAGTACTCTCTTGTCTTCAGTCTTTTTTTTTTTAACCACGTATGAGCTTTTCTAGAGGTACCCTTAGGCCACCCAGAAATCCAGACACTTAATTTCAAAGTATAATTAAATAATAGCTGCTTGGTGGAATAAGGCAGTGTCAGAGACACATGTCAAATGTGATATTATGATGTTGATCCAAAATATGCTTATTGGGAAAACTTGAGGAGATAAGCATCCTAAATGATTTGTGCAACCACAAGTATTCATGCCTCATCTGGCCACTCATTTGCTTCATGGTTATAATTAATAAAAGATAAAAATGCAAAAATATTATAGAAAACAGAGAAATTAATCTCTAAAGCACATTCTAGTTTATCAAAGGCATCTCCTCAGGGATACATTATCTTTAAAAACTTGCCTTTTACTTTAAACGGCCACTTTTATCAGTCAGAAATTATGTCTTTGATATTGTTCTTGACCAGAAGCAGAGCTGCTAGTGGGAAAGTATCAATGACCTGGGATCTTGCTTGTTCTGCCGTGGTAGCTGTGGTATGTGACCTTCTGGGAATCAGCTGTTTCATCTCAACTTCGGTTTTCTCTCTATATAAAATAAACATTTCTTGCCTTGCTCATCTTGTGAGATTTTTGTGAGCACCAAATGAAATAATACCGATGGGAAAGTGCACTGTAGATGTAGATTATTATTAGTCAGAATTCAAGGGGCCTTTTCAGATTGTCTTAACTTTCTCTGGAGGTACAGGTCCTGGAATTAGGAGCAATGTTTAGGTATTGGTGGGTTCAGGGCTTTAACAGGTAAAATAGAGTTGTGATTTGTCAAGCCTTAGGGAAAGTTTTGAAATATGGTCTGGCATTAGGGGAACAATGCCAACTTTTGTCACAGTGACCTGTCTCAGAAGAAGATGCTCACATTTGGGGGCAGGAATGAGCAGAGAGGTTCATACTGCCTTGCTCTGTGTTTTTATCTTTCTTCCTTCATAAAGAATATAGCCTCAAGAGAACTCGTTTCTAATCTCACACACACACACACACACACACCATGTGCATGCTCACACAATAGTACACTGAAGGCTGACTCAGGGGTGTCCATATGGATGTTATAGAGGTAGGGAATTCATAAAATAAAAACAATGACAAGAAGAATTACCCTATATCAAATAATTAAACACCCCAGCAAAGTACTTGTTATCCAAGCATACCTTATACAGTCATGTGCCACATAAGAAGGCATGAACAGTAGTCAACAATGTACTGCATGAACAACAGTGGTCAGAGCAATGGGCTATACCCTACAGCCTATGTGAGTAGTAGGCTGTACTATCTACATTTGTATGAGTACACTGTATAATGTTTTCACAGTATCAAAATCACCTACCTGTGCATCTCCAAGAAAATATCCCTGTTGTTAAGCAACATATCCTCTATATCAGTCAATTAGTCAATACTTGGTGATATGGTTTGTCTCTGTGTCCCCACCCATATCTCATGTTGAATTGTAATCCTCCATGTATTATAGGAGGGGCCTGGTGGGAAGTGATTGAATCATGGGGGCGGACTTCCCCCTTGCTGTTCTTGTGATGGAGTTCTCATGAGATCTGGTTGTTTAAAAGTGTAGCACTTCCCCCTTCTCTCTGTCTCTCTTGCTCTGCTATAGTAAGATGTGTTTGCTTCTCCTTCACCTTCTGCCATGATTGTAGGTTTCCTGAGGCCTCCTAGCCATACTACCTACATAGCCCGAGGAACTGTGAATCAATTATACTTCTTTTCTTCATAAATTTCACAGTCTTAGGTAGTTCTTGATCGCAGTGTGAGAATGGACTAATATACTTGAATTTGCAAGAACTGGCTATATTTGGCTGCCATGTTAAACATAAAAGTGGTCATTGATTAGGAACATTTGATAATTAAAAATAGAATTAAATCATTTTTGTATTCCAACTAATTGTTACCTATTTTGCTTTGGAAGAACTATAAATATCGATATATGACATAAGCAGTTTATATGTATGATATAAACAATGTATGATATGAGCATATAAATATCAATAAATATCAATATGCTTATTCATGACCTGCATGATTTCTTGCCATCTACTCTAGGAAACTTGATTCTAATTCTGACTAGTTAGGCTAAGCAGCATTATTTTTTGTAACATGTAATTTTAGTACATATTTCCAGATTAATGGTGAATGTGGTTCAGATTGGAGACCAACTCTGGATTCATGTGGTATTTTTTGAAGTTGGTAGAGTGAATTTTAGGCTCATATTTTAAAAGTAAACTTCTAATTTTAGAATTATTCAATTTAATTTATGGAAGATTTGTAAAGATAGTAGTTTCCATATATCCCACACTTAATTTCCTCTATCTTTAATGTCTTTTATTAACATGGCACATTTGTCACAGTTAATGAACCAGTATTGATGCTTTATTATTAAATAAGTTCATACTTGATTCAAATTTCCTTAGTTTTTACCTAAATCCCCCCTTTTTTGTTTCAAGATCTCATCTGAGATACCACATTACATGTAGTCATCAGATTTACTTAGGTTCCTTTTGACTGAGACATTCTCAGATTTTCCCTGTTTTTGATGATCTTTATAGTTTTGAGAAGTACTAGTCAGGTGTCCCGTAGAATTGTTCAATTAGTATTTGTTTTATTTTTGTCTCATGATTAGACTGGGGTTATATAGAGTTCTTGGGAGGAAGACCACAGAGATTGAGTTAAGCTCACTTTTTGCTCTTTCAAAAAAATTACATAGGGTAATGTTTTTTCTTTTCTTTAAATTTTATCTTTTCTCCTTTGCTGCCTTTGTTCTTTCCTTCCCTGGTTCCTTTTTTCTGTATCCTCTCTCCTTCTTTCCTTCTCTCTCCCCCTCTTCTTTCCTTCTTTGCTCCCTTTCTTCCACCTTCCTTCCTCTTTATTCTCAAACAAGTCAACAGCATTTACTAATTCAGTACTATATTTCCCCTTATGAAGACTCCATAGCTCTTTATCCCTTCATATTTAACTAAAAATACTTACCTATTTTGTTGCCACAGGAGGAAATTTATGTATTTGTTAAATTGAGTAGACAGTGATTGAATGTTGCTTATATTCCCAATTGGGGTATAATAGTAGTCTTTTATATTCTTGAAGTTGATTTTAACAGAAAATATGATACATGTTATTTTGTAGCACCTATAGTAAATATTTTGAATTTACCCTAGATTTTAAGTATTTCTAGAGTATTAAAGGTCATGAGGCACAAAAGCTCTATTGAGCCTAGCAATTTAGTTTGATCTCACCCACTTGTTGTAATCTCTTGTGCTCAATATTCTACTCACAGATCAAAATCAATGACCTAGAAAAGATGAACCCAGGCATCAACACAGACAGACAATATGAAACAAGAATGGAAGGCAACATGTCTATAAGTAGTATGCTAAAATGAATACATTTCATTTACATATACTAAAGATGAACACATTCATTTTGTATGTTGTCATATGAAATTTCTTAGTGTGTCTTCTGTTAGCCTCTCTGCCTAATAAATTTCTTTTCTCTGATCAGTATTATTATTTCAGTATTACAAGTGCAACATTTGGGAGCAAGTAACTGCATCAGAGAAGCTGGAAGATACAGAAATGAAGTTAATGGTTCTTATTTCCAACATTTCTACTTGTTTTATATTATCATGCTTCTTTTGAAATGTTTAGCAGAATTTTACCTTTGCACTAACATTCCAGTCACTGGGAAACAATTTAAATATTTTAAATACATGATAATATACTATATATTTCTAGAGTTGAATAAAATGCTAGCATAGAGGCATAAAAATTATGTTGAATTTTTATTTAATCTTTCTTTGTTATATTTTTATATTTTGATTATTAATAATGGCTCTTCTCTCTCTCTCTCTCCCTCTCTCTCTCTCTCTATATATATATATTTGAGACAGAGTCTTGCTGTGTTGCACAGGCTGGAGTACAGTGATGTGATCTTGGTTCTCTGCAACCTCTGCCTCCAGAGTTCAAACAATTCTCCCTGCCTCAGCCTCCTGAGTGACTGGGATTACAGGTGCCTGCCACCATGCCTGGCTAATTTTTGTGTTTTTCGGTAGAGATGGGGTTTTGCTTTCTTAGCCAGGCTGGTCTTGAACTCCTGACCTCAGGTGATCCACCCGCCTCGGACTCCCAAAGTGCTGGGATTACAGGCGTGAGCCACCCCGCCCAGCCTATAATGGGAATATCAATATGTTTCATAGTGTAGGGTTCCAATTCCTGCCTCTGATGTGTAAAGAATTTACTCTTCTTAATGGCCCTTATGTATTTATTAGTTTCTTACTTGTTGATGCTATCAGAAGAATATAAGTCTGAAATATCGGGGACTTTGTTTTGTACATTGCTACATCTCCTTAGAGTAGTCCTGCTTGTAGTACACAGTAAATATTTGTTATATGAATTAATTTTTTAAAGACAGTTGAACTTACTGTTTTTAGAGATGATATTACTGGCAGTCGTTCTGATCATAGAGAGTAGTTATTAATCAAAAGATTTCTTTGTCTCATGAATCAAACATAAAGATGAGTTGGTGACAACTGCCATATTATTCTTCTTTTGTCACTATTTGGAGAGTCTGACTTTTTGAGACACTGTCTGTTAAATATCCAGTAAACTCAAAGTCTATTACTCGTATAAGCAACTCCATTCATTGCAGTTTTACACTAGGCAGGCCACATAGCCATGGTTCTCTCCTAATTATTTATAGCCATGTGGCATTTTTGGGTCAGTGGTTTGATGCATTAAGTCCAAGTTCTTTAAACTCTTACTGCTTATGATGAACTGTTTTGACATTCAATCTAATTTCTGTTTAAACATCTTGCCCAATTCCACCATTTACTAGTTATATGACAGGGAGCATAGCACTTGATTTAGTTACATTTTAGGTTTTCATTTGTAAAATGGAAATAATAATAAAAATCCATTCTGACAATCTCATAGATTTTTTTAAAGATTGAGATATAATAAATATTCAAATTTATGGTAAACCATGCAAATTAAACACACAATGTGCAAATATATATGTGCAAATATATTGTTAAAAATTCACTTTTATGCATTACATAAGAAAAATAACATATTAGATTGGTGCAAAATTATTGTGGTTTTGCTGTTACTTTCAATGGCAAAACTGCAATAACTTTTGCACTGACCTAATATTTTTTAAATAGTGTTAGAATTATTGGTTAACCATAAACTATAACCCTGTGCTTTCTTAAGTGGAAGAGTGCAGGTGACTCCAAAGTAAAATAGTTGCTTCTTCTCGATTGAGAATTGTATTCTTGCTGGGAAATTGTTTGCTTAGGTCTTATCCCTAAGATGCGTAGAAGTTATTAAGGCTATGAGCCTCAGTTGATCTATTTGACTTATTCAATCTAAGAAATATTTCACAGTATTTGCCCAAATGTAAAATGTATATTCCTTGTCCTGGAAAATGCAGAAATGATTGAAACAACATTGGAGATATTCATTTTGGGGCGATAATGAATTAGAAAATTCTCTGAAACAAGTCATGCTCCAGGTCTCATGCTTTGTTCTTTTATGATTTATCACTAAAGACCTGTATAATATAAATTCCTATTGTATATTCATTGATATTTTGCAAAATGTAAGAAACAAATAAGATACAAAATGGATTTAGAGAGTTTGCACAGTAATTTCAAGCATAGTAGGAAGTAGCAGCACCTATACCTACAAGAGTGAGCTTGACAGGGTATTTATAGTATAGCAAAATAAATGCTGTAAAAATGTTTAAATGAAATTCATTAAGTTATTATTGGAAAGAACATGGATCATGAAAGTTCAGGGAAAAGAAAATCTGTGCTGCAATGACAAGCTTAAATTAAAATAACTAGTTTAAACTTTCTGTTTTAGTTCATTTAGGCTTCCATAACAAAATAAGATAAACTGAGTGACTTATACACAACAAAAATTTGTTTCTCACAATTCTGGAGGTTGGGAAGTACAAGATCATGGAAGCAAATTTGGTATCTGGTGACAGTCTCCTTCTTGGTTCATAGACCACTGTCTTCTCTCTGTAACTTTACATGCTTTAATGGATGAGAGAGTTCTCTCAGGTCTCTTCTTTAAGAGCACTAATTTTATTCATGAGGGCTCCACCCTTATGACCTAATGACATCCCAAAGGCCCCACCTATAACTGCCACTACACTGGGGATTAGATTTCAACATGTGAATTTTGGAGGGGCACAGACATTCAGTTTATAGTAGTTTTTATTTGAATAAACTTTTGCATCAAATCTATTTATAAATAATTTCAAGTTTTCTCTTGCCCAGTAGTATATCTTCCTAACTGTCTTGTTCCTTTAAAATATTTTAGACATACTGCATCCTGGTACACTTGCAATGACAAAAGTTCAATTCAGCAATTTTTGTAGACTTTAAAAAATAAACTAGCTTATAATACTCTAGCTATAAAATAATACATCTTTAACTTTTAAATTTTGTTTTGATTTACTTTTTAAAAAGTAGGTTTGATGTTTGGTCTGAAAGTGTTTGTGGCTTTTTTTTTTTTTTTTTTTTTT
>NW_016804135.1:1776620-1824535 GCF_001698545.2 Rhinopithecus bieti | reverse complement strand
TTTTTTTTTTTTTTTTACAAAAATGCTATATTCACTGTACAATAACTACACATACTAAAGATTTTGGCCAACATTGTGTATATCTGTGTCAATATCTATATCTATCCAACTTTTGTATATACCACACTCAATTGAAAATGATGGTTTTTCTATTAATATGACATAGGTTTCTTTTCTAAAATATCTTTCATTTAGATTTCTCTTTTAGTCTATGTTTCTTTTTTTTACTCTCACTTTACAAGCTTAATTATTGCCATTCCTTTTATCTTGAATACTTATCTTTTCTTCAGTCTATGTTCCTTCCCTTTCCTTTATCAAGTTCTTGCCATATGCTAGTTTGTCTTGTTCTTTCTTTCTTTCCTTCTCATCTTCCTTCTGTTCTTTTACTTTTTAAACTAGGATTTTTAAAATATAAAATTAAAATAGAGTTGGAAAACAAAGGTAGTGCATTTAATTTAAGGATATTCATATTTTCTTGATGTTGTTGTTTTCTTGAATAACACATGATAGAGGAAGAGCAAATCAAACAGATAAAAGTAATTTAAAACAAGTATAATGGGTATTTTCAGAGATCTAAAGAAATGTAATCAAAATATAGGGCAAAAAAGAACTCTTATGAAGAGGGACCAATTAGAGATGATAGGTATGAAAACATGACTGCTAAAATAATAAACCAAAAAATAGATATAGCTAAAGAAGTAATGAGCTAAAATATTAGGTCAGTGAACCCTCCTAGAAGGCATTAAAGTAATAGAATGATGAGAAACTAGTTCAGTGATATGGAGAACAAAAGAAGTATTAGTATCTAAGAGCAGTCCTAGAGAGAGAAAACGAAAAGAAGAAATAGAAATATTTCAAGAAGTAAATACATGGGATTTTCAAAACCAAAGAAAATGAAAGAATTCAGGTTGAAAACTCAAGAGTGTGCCAGACAGGATATAAGAAAATCTAATGTTAGACTCTTTATAATGGATTTTAAGAGTAAAGGCAAAGAAAAAATTCTAAAAAACTATTTGAAAACATGGTTTATGACTTCTGATGTTTAATTTTCTGTTTCTTCCAAGAAGTATGCTTTGCAGATTGCTGATATACAATACGTTTTCTTGACTGACTGACTGAATATTCTCCTTAATTATTAACCAAGCAAGAAGGTAATGCCATTCACTATCCTCCATCAAAGTTTCCTGGATAAAACCAATAAGATGAAAATCTCTACGGTAATTGAGAAATACTTAGTTAATTTTCCAGAAATTAAAAAAGTTTTAATTCTCTAATGGGAGTAAAATATTTTTTCCTGAAACTAGCTACCGCCCAGTGTCTGAACAGATATAGAATAATATCTGGTTCAGCTTATCAAGAGAAGGAATATAAGAAAACACTATCAGATTGTGATTTAGAAGAAATGTGGTAGAAAATATCCCCTAAAGTTGTTTTGTGTCGACTTAGCAGTGCATCTCCAAGGTTTCTATGGTTTTTTGTTCTTGCCTGAATTCTAATACTTAATAGTAAAGGTAACATTTCTGGAGGCACTATTGACTTCCTTGTTCCCACTCACTTTGGAAACCCAAATAGATTTCGATTTTCCTGAAGAGAAAAGAAAGTCCCTGACTACCAAACCCATATGCATATACTGCCAAAGGGGACTTGCACATCACCACTGTTTTGCCCAGTGTATTTTGTCAAGTAATACATAGAGGCATTGACAACTGGCTATTCTTTTAGAATATTTTAGTGATTCGGTGGTGAAGACATTGGATCTATGAGTATCTGTATTTGATAACAATATGGAACAATATACTTTGATTTTATTTAAAATATATTGTGCATCCATAGAATCCCTGTATACTTTGTGGCTAGCAAGGCTTTTCTTGTTTCTAAAACCTAGTGTCTTCCCAAACTGTATCCTAAAAGACTCCTGCATCCTCTGATTCTTAAGTCTAAGAAAATGGCTAGGTGTGCCTTTGTAATGTCTGTGATGTTTGGCTCTTAAGGGGTATAGAGAGCAGCAAGAATTTATGGTGATTGACCTGAACTCACAGGTAATAATTAACCCAGCCTTTGAGTTTTCAACCTGTTATTTTATGAAACAAGCCATACTTGTTTTGCTTACTTGATTTACCTTAATTCTCTGATGTGCTTCCATGAATCTTGGGGTCATGTTAAGAACAGTTTGATTGACTTACATTTGTATATAGTCCTTAGATAATTGAAAGACCTATGGTCAGAGGGCTTCTTCTTTTGGATTTTGTGTAAACAATATTAATACTATTAATAATGACTGATTTTATTCATCACTTAGTATAGGTTGGTCCCCAAATTATGTATTTTATATGTTGCCTGGTTTCATTTCTACATATAATTTTATTATCTTCATTATACAAATGAGAAAACAGAGTTGGAGTGGCGAAATATTGTCCCCAGAGTTTTATAGTTGATGCATGGCAAAACTGAGATTCAAATGCAGATCTGTTTTACTCCAAAATCAATTTAGGTTACAATGATGAGCATTCATAAAATATACCTTTTCTATTAGCAAAATAAGAAAACTAAATGCCANTTAATTTAAGGATATTCATATTTTCTTGATGTTGTTGTTTTCTTGAATAACACATGATAGAGGAAGAGCAAATCAAACAGATAAAAGTAATTTAAAACAAGTATAATGGGTATTTTCAGAGATCTAAAGAAATGTAATCAAAATATAGGGCAAAAAAGAACTCTTATGAAGAGGGACCAATTAGAGATGATAGGTATGAAAACATGACTGCTAAAATAATAAACCAAAAAATAGATATAGCTAAAGAAGTAATGAGCTAAAATATTAGGTCAGTGAACCCTCCTAGAAGGCATTAAAGTAATAGAATGATGAGAAACTAGTTCAGTGATATGGAGAACAAAAGAAGTATTAGTATCTAAGAGCAGTCCTAGAGAGAGAAAAACGAAAAGAAGAAATAGAAATATTTCAAGAAGTAAATACATGGGATTTTCAAAAACCAAAGAAAAATGAAAGAATTCAGGTTGAAAACTCAAGAGTGTGCCAGACAGGATATAAGAAAAATCTAATGTTAGACTCTTTATAATGGATTTTAAGAGTAAAGGCAAAGAAAAAATTCTAAAAAACTATTTGAAAACATGGTTTATGACTTCTGATGTTTAATTTTCTGTTTCTTCCAAGAAGTATGCTTTGCAGATTGCTGATATACAATACGTTTTCTTGACTGACTGACTGAATATTCTCCTTAATTATTAACCAAGCAAGAAGGTAATGCCATTCACTATCCTCCATCAAAGTTTCCTGGATAAAAACCAATAAGATGAAAATCTCTACGGTAATTGAGAAATACTTAGTTAATTTTCCAGAAATTAAAAAAGTTTTAATTCTCTAATGGGAGTAAAATATTTTTTCCTGAAACTAGCTACCGCCCAGTGTCTGAACAGATATAGAATAATATCTGGTTCAGCTTATCAAGAGAAGGAATATAAGAAAAACACTATCAGATTGTGATTTAGAAGAAATGTGGTAGAAAATATCCCCTAAAGTTGTTTTGTGTCGACTTAGCAGTGCATCTCCAAGGTTTCTATGGTTTTTTGTTCTTGCCTGAATTCTAATACTTAATAGTAAAGGTAACATTTCTGGAGGCACTATTGACTTCCTTGTTCCCACTCACTTTGGAAACCCAAATAGATTTCGATTTTTCCTGAAGAGAAAAGAAAGTCCCTGACTACCAAACCCATATGCATATACTGCCAAAGGGGACTTGCACATCACCACTGTTTTGCCCAGTGTATTTTGTCAAGTAATACATAGAGGCATTGACAACTGGCTATTCTTTTAGAATATTTTTAGTGATTCGGTGGTGAAGACATTGGATCTATGAGTATCTGTATTTGATAACAATATGGAACAATATACTTTGATTTTATTTAAAAATATATTGTGCATCCATAGAATCCCTGTATACTTTGTGGCTAGCAAGGCTTTTCTTGTTTCTAAAACCTAGTGTCTTCCCAAACTGTATCCTAAAAAGACTCCTGCATCCTCTGATTCTTAAGTCTAAGAAAAATGGCTAGGTGTGCCTTTGTAATGTCTGTGATGTTTGGCTCTTAAGGGGTATAGAGAGCAGCAAGAATTTATGGTGATTGACCTGAACTCACAGGTAATAATTAACCCAGCCTTTGAGTTTTCAACCTGTTATTTTATGAAACAAGCCATACTTGTTTTTGCTTACTTGATTTACCTTAATTCTCTGATGTGCTTCCATGAATCTTGGGGTCATGTTAAGAACAGTTTGATTGACTTACATTTGTATATAGTCCTTAGATAATTGAAAGACCTATGGTCAGAGGGCTTCTTCTTTTGGATTTTGTGTAAACAATATTAATACTATTAATAATGACTGATTTTATTCATCACTTAGTATAGGTTGGTCCCCAAATTATGTATTTTATATGTTGCCTGGTTTCATTTCTACATATAATTTTTATTATCTTCATTATACAAATGAGAAAACAGAGTTGGAGTGGCGAAATATTGTCCCCAGAGTTTTATAGTTGATGCATGGCAAAACTGAGATTCAAATGCAGATCTGTTTTACTCCAAAAATCAATTTAGGTTACAATGATGAGCATTCATAAAATATACCTTTTCTAAATTAGCAAAATAAGAAAACTAAATGCCAATAAATTAAGATCTTATTTTTTAAATAGAATTTATGGCAATTGAGCAGGAAGTTTAAGTGATACATCCAAGAGAAATGAGATGAGAACTCAAAAATTTTGAAAACTACCAGAAAGTATGAAATAATACATCATTGCAAAAGAGAAAACAAATCTAAGGTTTTAAAAATATATTAAATCTAAGTTCTGATGCTATTTTCCAGAAACAATATAGAATTATTCCAACTTATTTAAATATATTTTTTATAAGATAGATTTCTAAAATGCTAGATCCTTAAGTGAGTCAAACTTACATAATGTGACTCATAACTGAGCAATTCCTACGGAAAATTTAAATGTGGCAATCAGACAATAATTTTATGCAATATGGTCAGCATGCACTTGAAAACTCCAGCACATATTTAGCAGTCATTTGGAAATCTGATGTCATTCATAAAACCAGAAAAATATTCCCAGATTTTTCTATGCCCTTAACCTCACAGGACACAATTTACTGTAAGTAAGCAACAGGGGCTAAGACATCTCAGCAGGCACGTAATCCAGTAAGTATATGACATTAAATAGCATGTGGTGGTTATTACACATAGTGAATAAAAGCCCTAACACGATCATCTTCATCTCTGTTCTCAGAATACACACTGCCTAATTTGGAGAAAACAAATGTAGAACTTGGTTGATGAGACAAAAATTTGAAATCATAAGCATTCTGTGTAGTATATGTGAGACAGATTACTGCAATTTCCTAGCAGCTTTTTGTGTAACTGATAGGAAGAAATATGTATCAATATTTTGCTTCTGGAACAGAAAGATAGTTATTAGTCTAAACCATATTAAATTGCTGATATTCAGCTACTTTTCATAATGTTAAACCTCATGCAAACACGAAATCAATTGGTTCAGGATGTTGGGTTGTTACAAACAATAAAAAAAAAATAGTATTATTTGGAAAAGAAGCTTTCTGTATTTTATGTATTTTAGTTGACCAGTTAGTTGGGGGGTATTTAAAAGGAGGTTTAAAATGAAAGCACAGTAAACTAATAGTAATCTGTAAGATTTGCCTCCAAATTATGGATGGTAGAATTAATTCCAGAAGATTGGAATTTTAGAAGAAAGCATTCTCTTTTATTTGAAAAATAATGTGATTAGGCCAGGCACAGTGGCTCATGCCTGTAATCCTAGCACTTTAGGAGGCTGAAGCGGGCAGATCACGAGGTCAGGAGTTTGAGACCAGCCTGGCCAATATGGTGAAGCCCTGTCTCTACTAAAAATACAAAAATTAGCCAGCGCGGTCGCGCACGCCCGTAATCCCAGCTACTGGAGAGGCTGAGGCAGAAGAATCACTTGAATCCGGGAGGCAGAGGTTGGAGTGAGCTGAAATCGTGCCACTGCACTTCAGCCCGTGCAGCAGAGCAAGATGCCATCTCAAAAAAAAAAAAAAAAAAAGGAAAGAAAGAAAGCTAATGTAATTAAAAGATAAAAGATACTCCATTTTAAATTATTATATATACATTTACTATATAAATAATGGTATTTTGAAAAAAGATGCCCAAATGGCAAATGAGAAAACTATGCTGCAGAAATTTAGAAGGTAGCATTTTCCTTTTATGAGAATCATTTAATGCTAATAAAAATACTTTGCTAACATTTAAAATTAGGTAGTCTAAGAATCAAATATCATTCAATATAATTAATAACTTATATGCAAAAGTAGGCAGGCATGTGATAGAAAGATAAGTAAATCGAAAAACTGTATTTCTGTTAATCATCTCAGAGCTTCAATAAGCTTCACTGTTATATGGCTCATGCTTGATTTACTATAGCCAAGGGAACTAAAATCCTCGAAGAGCTTTCCCAGTTAAGGATCCTTTTTTCTGGAAATAACTAAGTCACCAAGCAGAGCAAAAGTGGAATATCATAAGTAAAGAAAAGATTAAAGATAAAATAATTATACACAAACTAAAAAAATGAAAAAATTGTGCTCATTCAGTAATTGCCCACAGGTTTTGCATTGAAGAGTATCAATGCATTATATTTTATTTTTTATTACTGAGTAGGTTAACCGTGAACACTAGAAATATTTGAAACAATAAATTGTAAACCTAGAGAACAAAAGTATAAAGATAAAAATATATCATTATTCAATATTTGTTATTTTTTTTTTTGCCTTTGGCATGAAATACTAATTATCTTTGGTATAATTTCCCACAGGGATGAATGAAAAAAAGTAACTTTCATTAAGCACTTTATCAAGAAAGTTCTTTCCTTATATAGTAGAAAAAAAGCCAAGTTAGCTATAATTCTCCAGTGTGTTCTGTAATTTGCTGACCACTTTGCTAGAGAAAGGTCTATGTTTTTAGCGCAGAAACTGAGGCTGGGCTGAATTGTTCATGTAACTAAGGGTGGGAGAATTCAGGCTGTGAGGGGGATGCCAGAGGAAGGAAAGGAGCATTTGCAAGGCTGAACCCAAGGTTAGGAGAAGACAGAACTTATGGACAAAACATACAGAGAACTATAAGTGAAATGCTATGTGTTGTGTGATGTGACACCCTCAGACTTCATAAATCTTCAGTAAAAATACCCAAAGTACAATATACTTGCTATAAATGGATTTTCTGTGGATGCTTGTGAAGGAGTTTAATTTTCTATCAGTGTCGTACCAGAGTTAGGCTGAGTAGATAAAAGGATACTGTATATCTGGGTTATACTTTATTTATCTTATTAGAATTTTACAACAATCTTAGGAAGTATATATCATTTTAAAAATATTTTTATTGACAAAATTATATATATGGTATATAAAATGATGTTTTGAAATATGTATACATTGTAGAACAGCTAAATCAAGCTATTTAACATATGCATTATGTCACATTCTTATCATTTGTGTGTGTGTGGTAAGAACATTTAAAATTGCTGTCAGTGATTTTCAAGCATACAACGCATAGCTATTAACTGTAGTCACCATGTGATGCAATAGATCTCCCGAACTTACTCCTTCTGCCTAAGTCAAATTTTGTGTCCTTTGACCAATATCTTCCCAAATCTCCTGGCTCCCAAAGCTCTGGTAATCATCATTCTACCCTCTGCTTGCATGACTTCAACTTTTTTAGATTTCATATATAAGTAAGATACCATGATATTTGTCTTTCGGTGCCTGACTTACTTAGTAAAATGTCCTCCAGGTTCATCTGTATTGTTGCAAATGACAGGATTCTCTTCTCTTTTTAGGGCTGAATAGTATTCTGTTCTGTATATATATCATATTTTCTTTATCCATTCTTTCCCTTACTTGATGGACACTTAGGTTGATTCCATGTCTTGTCTATTGTGAATAATCCTGGAATGAACATGAGAGTGTAGATAGCTCATCAACATACTGATTTTATTTCCTTTGGCTATGTATTCAGTAGTGAGATTACTGGATCATATGGTAGTTCTATTTTTAATTTTTTGATGAACCTTCATTTTTTTATAATAGCTGTATTAATTTACATTTTTACCAACAGTGTACCAGGGCTCCCTTTTCTCCACATCCCTGCTAACACTTTTTTTTTTTTGTATTTTTGATAATACCTATTCTAATAGGTATGAAGTGATAGCTCATTCCTCTTAAGTGGATTTGAGGAAAGTAATGCCCAGCGAAATCAAGTGATAAGCTATGGAAAGCACATAGGCTGTCACATATAGTAAGTGATACATTTTGAGTCAGATTTCACACATTCAAAACTTTCTATCCTTTCTGCCGTCATAATGCTTTCCATCATATAAATATGATTTTTTCTGAGACTTCACATACAAAAGCATCATATATTGTTAGGGATCAGAAAATAACCAGTGTTTTGATCTACCTACTTTGAAATCTGTCTTTCCATAGAATACTATAAAGAAGAGTTATTTGTACCTTCTTCTTGGTTTGTAGATGGTAGAGGAGAACTACCCGGTCATTTCCTAAGACATTTTTGGCTTAGGAAAGTTATAATCATTTCACAAAATTGGTGGTCATGCTATACAAGGAGTAAAGGTTTTCTTAGTTTCTGAAATATCTGGGTTACTTATCCATGCCCACAAACTGGTGGAGAATAACATTCACCTCTCCTCAGAGCTTTCATGAATTTCATTGTCTGGTTTTGAGATCCAGAGCTAAAATCTAAAAAACTTGAGAACAATCACAGGAAATCCACTACATGAGTAGTTGGAAATTGTTTCTAAATAGTTGGAAATTGAGATTTTTTTTTAAAAAAAATTATACTTTAAGTTCTGGGATACATGTGCAGAACATGCAGGTTTGTTACATATGTATACATGTGCCATGGTAATTTTCTGCACTCATCAATTCATCATCTACATTAGGTATTTCTCCTAATGCTATCCCTCCCCTAGCCCTCCACCCCTCGACAGGCCCTGGTGTGTGATGTTCCCCTCCCTGTGTCCATGTGTTCTCATTGTTCAGCTCCCACTTATGAGTGAGAACATGTGGTGTTTGGTTTTCTGTTCTTGTGTTAACTTGCTGAGAATGATGGTTTCCAGCTTCATCCATGTCCCTGCAAAGGACATGAACTCATCCTTTTTTATGGATGCATAGTATTCTATGGTGTATATGTGCCACATTTTCCTTATCCAGTCTATCATTGATGGGTATTTGGGTTGGTTCTAAGTCTTTGCTATTGTGAACAGTGCTGCAGTAAACATATGTGTGCATGTGTCTTTATAGTTGAATGATTTATAATCCTTTGAGTATATGCGCAGTAATGGGATTGCTGGGTCAAATGGTATTTCTCATTCTAGATCCTTGAGGAATCACCACACTGTCTTCCACAATGATTGAACTAATTTGCACTCCCACCAACAGTGTAAAAGCATTCCTATATCTCCACAATCCTCTCCAGCATCTGTTGTTTTCTGACTTTTTAATGATCACCATTCTAACTGGTATAAGATGATATCTCATTGTGGTTTTGATTTGCATTTCTCTAATGACCAGTGATGATGAGCTTTTCTTCATATATTTGTTGGCTGCATAAATGTCTTTTTTTGAGAAGTGTCTGTTCATATGCTTTGCCCACTTTTTGATAAGGTTGTTTGTTTTTTTCATGTAAATTTGTTTAAGTTCCTTGTACATTCTGGATATTAGCCCTTTGACAGATGGATAGATTGTAAAAATTTTCTCCCATTCTGTAGGTTGCCTGTTCATTCTGATGATAGTTTCTTTTGCTGTGAAAAAGCTCTGTAGTTTAATTGGATCACATTTGTCAACTTTGGCTTTTGTTGCCATTGCTTTTGGTGTTTTAGTCATGAAGTGTTTGCCCATGCCTACGTTCTGAATGGTATTGTCTAGGTTTTTTCCTGGGGTCTTTATGATTTTAGGTCTTACATTTAAGTCTTTAATCTATATTGAGTTAATTTTTGTATAAGGTATAAGGAAGGGGTCCAGTTTCAGTTTGCTGCATATGGCTAGCCAGTTTTCCCAACACCATTTATTAAATAGGGAATCCTTTCACCATTTCTTGTTTTTGTCAGGTTTGTCAAAGATCAGATGGTTGTAGATGTGTGGCGTTATTTCTGAGGTCTCTGTTCAGTTCCATTGGTCTATATATCTGTGTTGGTATCAGTACCATGCTGTTTTGGTTACTGTAAATTTGTAGTACAGTTTGAAGTCAGGTGGCATGATGACTCCAGCTTTATTCTTTTTGCTTAGGATTTTCTTGGCTATACAGTCTGTTTTTTGGTTCCATATGAAACTTAAAGTAGTTTTTTTTTTTTGTAATTCTGTGAAGAAAGTCAATGGTAGCTTAATGGGAATAGCACTGAATCTATAAATTACTTTGGGCAGTATGGCCATTTTCACCATATTGATTCTTCCTATCCATGAGCATGGGATGCTTTTCCATTTGTGTCCTCTCTTATTTCCTTGAGCAGTGGTTTGTAGTTATCCTTGAAGAGGTCCTTCACATCCCTTGTAAGTTATATTCCTAGGTATTTTATTCTCTTATTCTCTTTGTAACAGTTGTGAATGAAGTTCACTCATGATTTGACTTTCTGTTTGTTGATTATTGGTGTATAGAAATGCTTGTGCTTTTTGCACATTGATTTTGTATCCTGAGACTTTGCTGAAGTTGCTTATCAGCTTAAGGAGATTTTGGACTGAGACAATGGGGTTTTCTAAATATGCAATCATGTCATCTGCAAACAGTGACAATTTGACTTCCTCTCTTCCTGTTTGAATACCCTTTATATCTTTCACTTGTCTAATTGCCTTGACCGCATAACTGGAAGTGAAACACTCTTCAGCAAATGCAAAAGAATGGAAGTCATAACAGTCTGTCAGACCACAGACAATCAAATTAGAACTCAGGATTAAGAAACTCACTCAAAACCACACAACTACATGAAAACTGAACAACATGCTCCTGAATGACTACTGGGTAAATAATGAAATTTAGGCAGAAATGAATAAGGTCCTTGAAATCAGTGAGAACAAAGACTAAACGTACCAGAATCTCTGGGACACATTTAAAGCAGTATGTAGAGGGAAACTTATAGCACTAAATGCCCACAAGAGAATACAGGAAAGATCTAAAATCGACACCCTAACATCACAATTAAAAGAACTAGAGAAGCAAGAACAAACAAATTCGAAAGCTAGCAGAAGACAAGAAATAACTAAGATCAGAGCAGAACTGAAAGAGATCGAGACACAAAAAATGCTTCAAAAAGTCAATTAATCCAGGAGCTGGTTTTTTGAAAAGATCAATAAAATAGATAGAATGCCACCCAGACTAATAAAGAAGAAAAAGGAGAAGAATCAAATAGACGCAATAGAAAATCACAATGGGGATATCACCACTGATCCCACAGAAATACAAACTATCATTAGAGAATACTGTAGACACCTCTATGCACATAAACTAGAAAATCTAGAAGAAATGGATAAATTCCTGGACACATACACCCTCCTAAGTCTAAACCAGGAAGAAGTTGAATCTCTGAATAGATCAACAACAAGTTCTGAAATTGAAGCAGTAATTAATGACCTACCAACAAAAAAAAAAAAGCTGAGGACCAGATGAATTCACAGCTGAATTCTACCAGAGGTACAAAGAAGAGCTGGTACCATTCCTTCTGAAACTATTCCAAACAATAGAAAAACAGGGAATCCTCCCTAACTCATTTTATGAGGCCAGCATCATACTGATACTAAAACCTGGCAGAGACACAACGTAAAAAGAACATTTCAGGCCAATAGCCCTGATGAACATTGATGTGAAAATCCTCAATAAAATACTGGCAAACTGAATCCAGCAGCACATCAAAAAGCTTATCCACCATGATCAAGTCAGCTTCATCCCTGGGACTCAAGGCTGGTTCAACATACACAAATCAATAAACATAATGCATATATAATCAGAACCAACAATAAAAACCACATGATTACCTCAGTAGATGCAGAAAAGGCCTTCAATAAAATTCAACACCGCTTCATCCTAACAACTCTCAATGAACTAGGTATTGTTGGAATGTATCTCAAAATAATAAGAGCTCTTTATGACAAAGCCATAACCAACATCATACTGAATGGGCAAAAGCTAGAAGCATTCCCTTTGAAAACTGGCACAAGACAATGATGCCCTCTCTCACTACTCCTATTCAGCATAGTATTGGAAGTTCTGGGAGACTGAGATTTTTGAAGGAAGGTTTGGGACTATTCAGTCTGGAGAATAAAATGTGAGGAATAATTTATTAGCTATATTTAAGAATAGAATTAATTTTTTTCCATACAAGGGAAAATAACCCTCTGTTTTCTAACCACATAATGGAAAGAATTATGAGAAAGGCTTAAGATTTAGATTGGCTAAGATGAATTTCCTGACATTCAAAATGGTTAAGTACTGGAATTGGTAATGGTAATGGACCAATTCTATGGAATCTCTCGTTGCATTTCCTTAAGATAAGGCTCGATTTTGGTTTCAGAGTATTACAAAGTTTTAGAGACACATGCGATCATCTTATTTAGTATCCTTATTTTGCAAAGGCTTTGAAAGGTTAAGCAACTGGTGAATAGCAAAGCTGGATCTGACACTCAAATCTGATTTATGTAAAATTGTCTTCTTCACCAAAAGCTACACAATTTCTCCCTCTTTTCTAATATGTAGTTTTGTGTAAGAGATATATTATTTTAATAAAGAGTTTAATTGATATAAAATAGACACTAACAGTGGCATTTTTTCTAAATATTGTTTGTTAAAAGAGGTGATTTTACCTTTTGGCCAAAAGATGAAGTGCTTTTGTGTATTCTTTATATTTTATTCCTAGAAAAAGCATATTGTCTTGTATATGTTTACTTAACAGTTAAGAAACTTCATTTATTTTTAACTATTCATTAGCAGCAAATCTGCAGTTGTTAAACATGGATTTTCTTTGAATGCCAATTCCAATTGCTTCTTACTTCTCAGATGTAGGGTGTTTGTCTGAAAAATTGTTTCTGAGGGAAGAGTATGCTGAATAGAATTTGTTCTGATGACTAATATAAAAATAGCATGAGGTCTGGAAACAATTTAAACGTCTGCCACATATTCAGTTAGCCAGAGAAATGGTGCTGGAACTACTGACAATTTTAGGCAACAAAATGTTTTATCCAAAGAGAAGAGAATGTTATATCTTAAAAATGAAGTGATACCATTTGTTTCTTGTGGAAACAATTCCAATTTTCTTAGAACTCTAAGTTTGGTGATAGTAATTCTGACTAAACAAAGAGTTCATACTAATGAAGACCTTCCTTTTAAAATTTATTTCAAAAATACTGTGACCCAAAGGGTATGGGAACAAATAAAACCAGAACTCTATCTGAATACTATTTACTGAATGTAAAAACACAGTGGATAACACAATTTTTTAATGCCACTTTGGGATAGGGAAACATATAAAGCCCACATATCTGGAGATACATCTTTGTACTAAATAGTCAATAAAGATAATACAGAAGGAATCATAATGTATAAAAATATTTAATGAAAGGACAAATGGATTGATAAAAAAGCACTGGGCTATGAAACCAACAAGAATCTCTAATATATGCCAAAAATCTTTTGGTGGTGGGTTTGGTTGGCCTACTTGATTTGATGGACTTATTTTCATAGTTGGCCAAATGACTTTTAGTAAACCACTTACGTTTGACCCTAAAAGCATTTCTGTAAATATAAATGTAATTTCTGTAAATAAAAATAAGACACACATTGCCCGTATCTCCTCTGGACTTGGTAGGAGTCAGCCTGCCTTTGTGAATCATGTCTCCAGGAGCATGTAAAAGTCCAGACTCAGGCATCAACCCCACTGTGATCCACATTCAGTATCCTCATTCCCCAATTTCCTGGCCTTCTTATTCTATTGCTTTTGAAAAATGATGGGTACATTACATGAAAATAATTAGTTCTCTTTTATTCCTATATGTGTTGCTCCTATTTTCTTCTTCTTAGGCAATTATTTTAAAAATGCATTTAACGTGTTCCTTTTCATTTGTATGTGTTTTTGCAAAATGAATGTTTTGTGAATGTATTTTTAATAAGCAAATATATAGCAGTGAACTCCCAGGTTGCCTCCAAATTGCCAGTATCACGTATTACACTATAATAAATATTTTAGATATTTTATGTAACAGTCTAAGAATTTTGGAAAATATACCTTCTAGGCTGATCGTAGATTATCTGTATACTTCACCTGACTCCTACCAAGGCAAGAGTGTAGACGCAGGCAACGTGTGTCTTACATTATATTTATATTTACAGAAATGCTTTTAGGGTCAAAAATAATTGGTTTACTAAAAGTCATTTGGCCAACTATGAAAATAACTCTATCAAATCAAATAGGCCAACCAAACCCACCACCAAAAGATTCTTGGCATTATATTATATATTCTTGTTGGTTTCATAGCCCAATGCTTTTTATCAATTCATTTATCATTTTATTAATGTAATATGTATATTTGTTTTGATATAATATTTATTTTCATTAATATAACAAATATTTTTAGGGATTTTATGTTAACGGTGCAAGAATTTTTGCATATATATATACCTAGGAGTAGAATGACTGGTCATAGATTATCTATATATTTTGTTTGACTACCTAGTGACAGAAAGTGCTTTTGAAGCAGTATTTTAACCTATCTTTTATAACATCTTTTGAGGTATAAATTGTATACCATAAATTCACCTCTTTGAAGTGTAAAATTCAGTGTTTTTTCATATATTCACAGAGTTCAAGCATCCTAATACATAATTTTAGATATTTTCATCACCTCATCCCCAAAACACACCCTATTCCCATGAACAGTCATTCCCTATTTTTCCCTCATTCCTGCCTCTAACAACCACTAATCTACTTTCTGTATCTAGATATTTGCCTATTTTGGACACTTCATAGATTTAGAATCATATAATACATGGCCTTTTGTGTCTTCAGTGTTCTTGCACTTAGCAGAAAGTTTTTAAGGGTCATCCGTGTGGTTGCATACATCTATATTTCATATCTTTTTTTTTTTTGAGATGAAGTCTCACTCTGTCACCCAGGCTGGAGTGCAGCGGTGCAATCTTGGCTCACTGTAACCTCTGCCTCCCAGGTTCAGGCGATTCTCCTGCCTCAGCTTCTTGAGTAGCTGGGATTACAGGAGCATGCCACCACGCCCAGCTAATTTTTGTATTTTTAGTAGAGACAGGGTTTCACCATGTTGATCAGGCTGGTCTCAAATTCCTGACCTCATGATCAGCCCACCTCGGCCTACCAAGGTGGTGTATTACAGACGTCAGCCACCGCACCCAGCCTATTTCACATCTTTTTTATGGCTGAATAATATTCCCTTGTATGTATATACTACATGAATATTTATCCACTCATCAGTTGATGGACATTTGGCTTTTCACCTTTTAGCTATTATTAATAATTGTGATATAAACTTTGGTGTACAAGCTTTTGTGTAAGCATATGTTTTCATTCATATAAGAGTGGAATATTTGGGTCATATGGTCACTCTATGATTAACTATTTGGGGAACTGCCAAACGGTTTTTCAAAGTGGCTACAACGTTTTACATTCCTTCTAGCAGTGTATGAGAGAGTTTCAGTTTCTTCACTTCCTCACCAATACCTGTTTCTGTTTATTTTGTTTATTTTATGAGTCTAGCCACTTCTCTGAGTGTTAAGTGGTATTACATTGTGATTTTGATTTCCTGTTGGCTAATGAGCACTTTTTATACATTTATTAGGTATTTGTGTATCTTCTTTGGTGAAATTATTTTATCAAAGTTGAGATTCCTGAAGGTTGTATTACGTCCCCTAAAAGATTTGAAGTCTTAACTTCAGGTACTTTTGAATGTAACCACATTTGGAAACAAGGTCTTTGAAGATGTAATTAAGTTGAGATGAGGTCTTACTGGATTAGAATGGGCCCTAATCCAGTGACTGGTGTCTTTATAAGAAGAGAAAAATTTGGATACAGAACACACATGGAGAACGTCATTTGATGATGGAGATTGGACGGCTGTGTCTACAAGTTAAGAACACAAAGGGTTGCTGGCAAGCTAAAGAGAGTCAAGGAAGGAGGCTCCTTTGACCCTTCAGAGAGAACATGGCTCCACTGATACCTTGGTTTTGGACTTCTAGCTTTCCCAAATGTGAGAGAATAAATATCTGTTGTTGTAAGGCACCAAGTTTATGTTAATCTGGTAAATATTTTTTTTTCTTTTGCTGATTGTTCTTCTGATGTCACATAAGAAATTGCTTAATCTAAGGTCACAATGATTTACTCGTGTGCTTCCTTCCAAGAGTTTTGTAGTTTTGCTCTTATAATACTTAGTCTCTGGTTCATTTTGAATTAGTGTTTTTCATATGATCTTGGTCTCCCAGGAATTTTTGTAACCTTTGTCCCTTTCCAATTTTCTGAAGAGGCTCTCTGCCTGCTCCCTCATCATGCTCAAGCAACTGGTACCAATCTTACATATTCCTGGGTACCACTGTGGTTGCTTAAGTAAAAGATCAATTTTCTGAAATTCTTCTTTCACACTTCAGCTTGTGCAATAATTTAGCTAAGTGGAGATTTCTCTTTAGGCAATATTTTTCCTCAGTACTCTGAATAGGTTATTTTGTGATAAATGTTCTTTGTATGTCATCTGCCTTTTCTTTTGATTGCTTTAAAGATTTTGTCTTTCAATTTTACTATGAAATAACTTAAAATTTAAATTTTATTGTTTTTATGAGTCCAAGGATTCATATATCTTGTCTATTTTTTATTGGGTTGCATATATATTTATCTTATTGAAGCTACTTCTGATTATATACTGTCTGTTTCCCTCTAGAGTTAACCACCATTCTGATTTACTGTAACTGTCTCTTTGCTTTTCTTTATGGTTTTACCACCATGTATGCATCCCTAAACAATACAGTTTAGTTTTTCCTGTTTTTGAATTTACTATAAATATAATCAAACAATATGCATGCTTTAGAATTTCCCTTCTTTCTATAAACACGTTGTTTTGAAGATTTATTTATGTTGCTTCAAAAAGCTGTAGTTCATTCATTTTCATGACTGCATAGTATATCATTTGATGTTACACATTTATGTCACTTGAAAACAGACATGGTCAAAATACAATTTTCCTTTCAATATCCATATTAAATGTTTTCAATTATTTAGATTTTCTTTGATGAATTTCAATAAAATTTTATAATATGCCTCTTGGAATTATGTTACATATTTTGTTATATTTTTCTTTCGTTCTTTGTATTTTTGCTATTATAAATTGTATCTTATACACATATTTTCTAGCTGTTTGTAGCTGGTATGTAAGAATGCAATTGATTGTTTACATGCTTAATTTAAAACTTAACTTTGCTATTGACTTTCAATTTATTTTCTTCATAGTCAGAGAGCATACTTAATTTAACACTTACCTTTGTTGTTGACTTTTATTTTCTTTATAGTCAGAGAGCATAGTTTGCATATTCCACTTCTTTGAACTCGAAAGTGTAGTTATGTGTCACTTAATGATGAAGATGTATTTTGAGAAATGCTTCATTAGGTAATTTTGTCTTTGTGCAAATATCAAAGAGTGTACTTAGACAAACCTAGATAGTACAGCTTACTACACACGTAGGATACAATCCTTACAGCATGTTACTGTACTGAATACTCTAGGCAATTGTAACACAGTGGTATGTATTTGTGTATCTAAATCTATCTAAACATAGAAAAGGTATAGTAACAAACATGACATAAAAGATTTAAAAAGGTACACCTCTATCGGGCATGTACCATGAATGGAGGTTGCAGCACTGGAAATTGCTCTGAGTGAGTGAGTGGTGAGTGAATGTGAAGACCTAGGGCATTACTCTACACTTTTATGCAACTGGCAGCATAGTAGATTTGTTTCACCAGAATCACCAAAAACATGTGAGTAATGAGTTGTACTACAATGTTAGGAAAGCTACATCACTAGGGAATAGGAAATTTTCAGCTCCATTATAAACATATGGGACTACCATTGTATATATCGTCTACTGTTGACTAAAGTATTATGCAGTACATGACTGTATTTGTAGTGGCACACATATATTCTGTTATAATCTCCCCAAAGGAAACACTCCATGTCCCACCTTACATCCAATATGGGTTTGAAGTTGCCCAGCTATCTCCTTCTAGACCTGTGGTTCTCAAGGTTGGTGGTGGAGGATGGGGTACTTCTCTCTAGGGGAATTTTGGATGTTTTTGAGAACATTTTATTTGTTATAACAATTGAAATGACATCAAGTGGCTGGAAACTGGAGATGCTTTATTTCCCGGAATGCAGGGAAGAATTCTCCTATGTCCTGCTTGACTGAAGGTCTTGCCAGTCATTCATGTAAGTGAAAAATCCATTTGTAATTATTTGAGCGTAGGAACAACTTCATTATATATGCAATCATCAACTATTTTCTAAATAGTTTTAATATGTAATAAATTTCTCTGGAATGCAACTGCGACTTACATTTAATCTGACCATAACAATTTAGTTTTTATATCTAGATGTTGAATATCAAAATGCATCTGCAATAACCAGATGAATATTGTCCTACTTATTATAAATCCATATTGGTTGACAATGAGAATCTTATTATTCCCCGTCATCTAGTGTCATCATGGTTGAGCATCTGAATGTTGAAATGCTTATTATTTTATTTTAAATTCCTTTTTAATTTCTTATTAGAACAATATAGGGAATAATTAGATTATATTGTTCTTATGTAATTCGAACAATATAGGGATTTAAAATTAGGTATGTGTGTGTGTTATATGTTCTGAAAATTTCATGATAGTATAAGAATGTTAAAAAAATATTTTTTGTAAAGAACACTGAGCCAGACAGGTCTTAGATTCACTATTTTAGAGAACTAGTTGGTGAACCATAAATGCTGTTTCTCTTCATGATCAGTTTTAAAGTTTCAGCCAACCCCACAAATACAGTGGGCAATCATCGTATGCTTTTGTACAAGTGACTAAAAATACTTTGTCCTGATAAAAAGTTGGTAAGGTAGTGTGTGTGTGTGTGTGTGTGTGTGTGTGTGTGTCTGTGTGTGTTTGTTTATAATGGAAGGACCAAGAAAACTAAAAGCGTTTCAGAGAAAAAAACTGAATGAAGGTAGGGTTTGGAGGGTTTGGCAGGTTGACTGTCCTTTTTTCCTTTGTTGCTTATATTTGGTTACTGTCTAATATTGTTCTTTTCAACTGGGAGGCTAGATGGGAACAACTCTAAAGGAATGAAATCATTTCAGATTATTTGCATGTGATCTTATTTAAGGAGTCAGCATTTGGAAACTTTGGACAAGCGTTATTATTTTGAAAATTTCCTTTGAATTTGTAGCTCATTAGAAACTGAGATTAAGTCATTTAACAAATTCTTAGAAAGTAATATTGATAAAACAGTAGGAAAAATTATTTATATTTTCATCAAGATTGCCATAACTATGATGTGTATGCTCTTGATTTTCATATTTTAGGATTTGAGAAATTTAAACTTTCCTACCTCTCCGTATTTGGAATAGCTTACCTCTTCTTCCAACTACCTTTTAGATGGTCTGTTTAGTCTGTTGCCATAGCAGTCACTACTGTGCTTCCTAATATTTGGCTGGAACGCCAAATTTCTGCTGTAGGTGATAGACATGGCAATTTTGTCCCAGCAATTGGCCAAAATAAAAGATGGTGTGAATGGATCATTACACTGTACCCCAAATTCTGTGTGAGTGTGAGCTACACGTATTACAAGTTGAAAGAACAGGAAATCTAATCTGGGTCACAAAGCCAAATAAATAAAGCAGTTGCTGACTTTAGATTTGAGACCAAGAAAGAGAGCTAACAGACATCTGATTCATATGCATTGTATAATGGAAGAGATAGACTTTTATGATTCACATTTTTCCTGACCAACTGCCAACTCTCCTCTGACTGACTGACCAAATGTCAAATATTCTTTGGATGTTTTCCTGGTGTTTTAGTCAATCTGTAAATCTCATTACTTTTTAACAGTCTTTCCAGAACATCTTTTGTATTTACTTTTCCATTATTTTTTGCATAGTTTTCCAGAGTGTACTTACTTAGGATATTATTTTCAGCATATATATGTAGATATCAGAATCATTTTGCTTAAAAATATAATTTCAGTTAGGGCTGTATAACTTGATGACAACAGCTTGATGGTTTCAGTATTAATTGTTCTTAATACAAATTAATTAGAATGAATAAGAACACTAAAGATGCTGAATGGAGTCTGCATGATTATATTGATTGTGAATTACATCAAGCAATTCTTATTCTCAGTAATTTTTTATGGAAAAGTTTGGCTGACATGTCAGATTAGAGGAATTCATGGATTTAAAAATAACTATAAACATTTTTATAATGAAATAAATATCAAATAGGTGGATATGTCAGTCTTTCAAGGAATTTGAATATCTCCATGAATGCCCGACCTGAACTTTTGTTTCTGGAAACCTTATATTCAAATCTCTAAAACACACAAATATCTGTTCTGTTTTGAATAATTCATGGAAGGAGAATAATAGTGTCTGTCCATCAGTAACTAGGTCTCATGCTTTACAAAGTTCACTGGACGGAAGATTTTCCTTTTATATAACTTGAATTCCAACTACTGTAATGTAATTTCCCTTTTACATTCTGAATAGAGAACATCTGGTCACCATCTTTCTTTCTTTCTTTTACCTTTTGCCAAATGCCATTAGCAGAACCCTCTTCACTGACCTTTACTATTCATGCTTGACCCTTAGAAAAGCCCAACTTTATTTTTGTCTGTGGTGTAGGTCATGGTGCACAGGCAGTAGGTTTTTTGTTTACGTCAACCTCATCGAACACATCATTTCTCAGCCTTTGCCGGATTCAGCTTTCTAGAGCCAGGCCTACTGATTTTCATATCAAATATCTAAGCCCTACACCACTTTCTAGATCAAACAGGATAACTTCTGCTCCCCATGAGACTGACTTTACTAATTATCCTCCCAGTTCTAGAATGAGTCTCCCTCCAGTCATTGGGCTACCTAAATACTCTTAGTTGCAAACTAGCCTTGGCATTTGCAGGCACTGTACTCCTAGATTATCTTTAAAAGGTATTATCTCTGTTTGCTAAAAGTTTTGAATTGAAGTCTGTGGATGACTTTCTGGGAAGCTGTGACTCCCCTGAAATGAACTATACAATATTGTGTGTTTGCATTTTTTTTTCTGAAAGACTTTATAGCTTATAGCAGTTTTTTTTTGAAAGAGGAATATAATGCAGTGCAGTTTAAAAACTACTTTTATTTTGATCATGTATACTAAAGGATTTAGGAACACAGTGTCATGATGCCTATAGTCAATATATAAAAAAGTAATAAACATTTTCCTTTCTTCCATATATCGTTGTATCCAGCATTGGGCATTTCTGTGTAGTACCTGGGACCTCAGTCTAGTTACCAAGGTCTTGTGGCCCTTGTATATTTTTCCCAGAAGACAACTGTCAGCCTTTCTGGCTTCTTAAATTTAGTTGACTTCTTTTCCCTGATAGGGACCCTAGTATCTTCATTTGAAAATGCCACTAACAATAAAACAATCCCAACTTTTCTTTCCAGGCCTTCTAAACTCTCTGTGGTCAGTTAATGTAGCCAAATATCTCCTAGTATCTGTGTCTACTTAATGGGTAGATTTTCTGTGAGCCTCCATCTCTTCTGTCACCGTATCAGCTTGTGAGACCAGTTGCCAAGAACAAAGATGTGGAATATTAAAATCTGGGTCTCTCCTTACTCTTTTATTTTCATGTCAAATTTGTTATTGTAATCAAGAAAGAAAGACACAGACAAGGTATAATTAAATACATGGGTAATCATATTCCCTAAACTTACAAAAGGGATAAGTCTAAAATTTGGCCTGAATTAGGGACAAGTGAATTAAAATTGAGGCTGTCTTGGAAAATTGATGTTATATGGTTACCGTAGTGAAGTAGAACAATCATACTGTTACTAAGGTTAAAAATAACCTTGGAAAATTAGGACTTGAATGAATATTACTATAAGACTCTATAAATGGAAAATCTTATAACAGCATACAGTATTCAGTCACATTTTTGTTTTTCACATTTGGAGAAGGAAAGAAATAAGCATTTTTTACTTGCATAATTGTCTCCTAGTGCACTTTTTTCTTTCACTAGCCACTGTTCTACCACCAAAAGCATTTCTGGACTAGAGTGTACCAAAGGTACTGAAAGTCATGATTGACCTCTTTCCTACTCAGATTTGATATACTTCTCTATCTTCCCATCTGCTCTCTTGGGAAGAAGAAGTACAGGATGAAGGTTGGAAATGTCAGAATATAGATGAGAATATCAGAACTGGAAGTCTTAGAGAACATCTGGTGAAGCTTAACAGCTGAGAAAATGGGTGAAGATTTGGCAGGTAATTTGCCCTGGCTCATTGGCTGTCAGAGCCAAGGTTGACACCTGTTTCTCCTGGGTGCCTGGTAATTTGCCCTGGATCATTGGCTGTCAGAGCTCAGGTTGGCACCCAGTTCTCTTGGCTCCATGTTCTTCTCATTCCACCATGTTGCTGTCTGGCTATGTGGCTTTTTCTGGGCTGCTGAGGCTCCCTGTCCTTCCTCTTTTAAGTGAAAGAGGAATTAAATTCCATATATGAATGGAAAAAAAGAACCCTTCTAACATTACAAGTCTCCCACACAGACTCAAACACATCATATTCCTTACAATCTTTCATTTTGAGGACAGGACTTAGTTATGAAACTGTATAGTGCATTTTTTCAGCAGTTCTGGGACCAGAGTTATCATGTTAAGCAAAACTAGAACACTTTCACTTTTTACTGAACTAGTTATTATCTCTTGTTCTCAATAAAATGGTCAGATGTTTTTAGCTAAGATGTCCATTCAGAAAAGACTGGTCATTTAAAATTATGGGGAAAAAGCAACAATGTAAATAAGTTATGTTGGATATAAAATTAGATATTGTAGGGTAATTGTCAGCTGCAATATTTTAGTTTTTATGGACCAGTGGAAGAAAATATGAGGGAGATGACCACGCTGTCAAAATTTGTAGCATTGTCAATGTAATTATCTGGAATCATACTTTTGCATGGACAGAAATTAACTTCATAACACAAGTAATAGATATTAACCCAATAGAACTGATTTTCACACCAAGCGTAAATTTATTTCACAACAAAAGGGATTAGGTGTATTTTTTTTTACTTTTTTTTTTTTTGAGACGGAGTCTCTCTCTGTCAGCCAGGCTGGAGTGCAGTGGCACGATCTCGGCCCACTGCAAGCTCTGCCTCCAGGGTTCATGCCATTCTCCTGCCTCAGCCTCCCGAGTAGCTGGGACTACAGGTGCCCACCACCATGCCTGGCTAATTTTTTGTATTTTTAGTAGAGATGGGGTTTCATCGTGTTAGCCAGGATGATCTCGATCTCCTGACCTCGTGATCCTCCCGCCTCAGCCTCCCAAAGTGCTGGGCTTACAGGCGTGAGCCGCCGTGCCCAGCCTGGGTATATTTTAATAAGAGATAGTATTTTATAGGTAAAAAAGCTTTTCATTGGTTAAAATAAAATACTTCTCTACTTGGAAGTTGTCTTTTACTATATTCTGTAGTAATTATTAATGCATGGTAATTACTTTGAAGGCAGGGGTAACAGTTATGTTATTTTTCTTTCTATTCTCAAGATCTGGCCACTTCCCTGCATATCACACATGTTAATAAAATTGTTTAATTGACAATGATTACATTTGTTATTACACCTGTGGTAATAAACATTACATCTAAGTACGACATAGATATTTTGGCATTTCAAATTCCAATTCAGAAAAGCAAAATCTGTTTTAAAGCCATGTACTAGAATTGCATTTGACTATATTGAAGCTCAGAGTATGCTTTTCCATTTATTGAGATATATCTTAAAATATAAAAATTAAATAAATGAGGGAATCCATGCACCTTGATGTTCACATAATGTTTTTATATTTTAGAACCTCACAAATTGTTTAGGCAGAGAATTGCCATACATAGTAAGAAGAATTTTAACTTTCACAGTATTCCAAGATTAGAAAATGTTCTATAAAATACATTTTCTATAAGCTGAGGAATCTGAATAAAAATCTGAATATTGGGATGGCAAGCATTGTGGGGCAAATTGGTGCTCATATATTGCTGTACATAAATCAGTCCAACCTTGTGGAAGGCAATGAGCAATGTCTACTAAAATTGTGAATGTATATAGCCTTTCCTTCTAAGTACTTATATCACAGATAAGTGGATAAATATATGAAATGAGGTCTGCACAAGTCATTAACTACAGTTTTGTTTATAATAGGAAACCTTGCAAATAACTTAAATTTCCAACAGTAACATTAAGATGCATCCAAAAAGGGAATACTATGCAGGTATAAAAATATGAGGAGAGGGGCTGGGCGTGATGGCTCACACCTGTAATCCCACCACTTTGGGAGGCCGAGGCAGGCGGGTCATGAGGTCAGGAGTTCGAGACCAGCGTGGCCAACATGGTGCAACCCTGTCTCTACTAAAAATCCAGAAAAATTAGCTGGGCATGGTGATGTGCAGCTGTAGTCCCAGAATCGCTTGAACCTGGGAGGCGGAGGTCACAATGAGCTGAGATCGTACCAGTGCACTCCAGTCTGGGCGACAGAGCAAGACTCCGTCTCAAAAAAATAAAATAAAAAATATGAGGACAATCTTTTCTGATTTGCAAAGATTGCCAAATTTTCCTAAAGGTGAACTTTTGAATTAGCCAGCCTTACCCACCCAGTTATAGTCAGCTGTGGACAATTTGCAGCCTGGAGAAGATGAGCAGAACAGATCTCCAAGGTCAGGTGCTTTCCCAAGAGATCAGGAGGAGGAGTGATCAGAGCTCTATATGCCTGGTTGCTCTTTTGAAGTTCACCAATCTAGCAAATCATTTCTCCACATCACAGTGAGAAGAGAAGCCTTGGGTAATACTGCTAGTGGCCTTAATTCTACCAGGAGGAAAATAGCACTGCAGAGTATAAGTGTCCTCCAAGATATACCCCCCTTTCTGTTTTCAATCTTGTCCCTCCAATCTGTTTGATGTATTTTCATAGGATGGTGCTCTCAAAACACAGGCTCATTTATTCCATCTCTTTCCATGAGAACCTTCACAAACTTCTTGTTGCCTATGAAAATGAAATTTTACAAAATCCTCTCTACATAGGAAGGCAAGACTAAATATCAACCCTTGTTGAATCCTCAGTGCCAGGTACTCTGCCTGGAATATAACAGGCACAAGATAGAGACATCTGAATGTATAATAAATACCTGACATATAAATACTGAAGGTCATAATCATTTTCTAATCACCTTTGAGGCTCCATCTCCTATGCCAACTCCTGTGTCATGTCCTCTGGCCATTCCACACTATTTGTGAGTTTCTGCACCCACTTTGTACTTTTAAGGTATGATGCTTTAGAGAGTAGAAGATTCTTCGTCTTTTTTCTATCATAGTCTTACTCATCTTTCAAGGTGCTCATGTACTAGTTCCTTTATGAAACATTATCTTAATCCCTTCATCAAGATGAATAGTTCTTTCCATTTTAATCTTATAACATGTTTATAATTCACTTTAGTTCTTACATTATTCCATTTTAGGTTATAGTTAGATATTTTAATATCTATTTTACCCATTAGATTATAAGCTCCTTGAGGGGGCTTATATTTATTATATATAATGTCTAGAATTGGAACCAACCTATAGTAAAGTTAATTAATGTTTATCAGATTGAATCATGCTCACATTTTAAAAAGTGTTTATTTAGATAATAGTCTTTTGATGCACAAATAATTATTTTATCATGAGCAATATAAATGTAGTCTGTTTTGTGAGAATATTGACATTTTTCAAACAGTTGTCCAAATTTTAGTAGGTTTCAGCAAAAGAATTCCAACATCAAAGAGATTTTGGGTATTGAGGTTGGGGAAAAGAAGGTTGCCATTTGGATGGAGAAAAGCAGAAGTACAGAAGGCATTAAAATCATCCTATAAATTTTATTGTACATTGGAAAAAATGTTGAATGACTACACAAAGGTTACTGTGTTAATAATTAGAGAGTGCAAATTTTTGATATGCATGAAATTTATATTTGAATTGGACTTTTAATATGTTTGGATTTTAACTGTTTATTTTTAAATTAAGTATACATTCTATTAATTACTATTTGGAACTTATTAATTCTGAGAGTCCTATCAATCAAAAGTCTTTGGATCAGAGGCACATGTTTCTAATACATGGAAAAGAATGTGGATAGCCTGTTTTCTGATTGGTAGAAGTGGGAGTGATACATTGCTTTTGCCCTCTATAAGGCATACCCTTGGGAAGGGGTGTAGGATGCAATCTGCAGATGCTTGTTTGTGTGTCTGATGAATAAATATAACAACCACTTGTGGGTAGCAGAATAGAGGTTATAAGATACTGAATGACTATGATGTCTTTGGAATGAAGGAGGTGTGTGTTGATGCTTTCAAATGATAGGAGTTTTGTTCCTAGGTTGAGCAAGAAATCTGTGAGGTGGTTTGCTTCCCAAATTGGCCTCTGATTCACAATTTTCCTGGCATGCCTCAACAACATTTGCTTCAGATGCAGTGGAATCCTGTCTTTTGGCTCCTGGTGACAGGCAGAGGCAGCCTGATTCTGGCGTAATGTCAGAGTGAATGTTGTGTGCCACAGGGCCTGGAGTGGCTGCAGTCAGGACAGGCGTGCTGCCAGGGGCCCAGGCAGGGACACAGCACTAGAGCATAGGAGAAGTGACTGTGGGGTTGCTGTCTGCTCTGCGCATGCTCAGGCAGGTTTCCCTCTTTCCCACTCCTAGACTTGGAAATCTGGATGGCACATGTATTTGGCTGACTGCCCTCCCAAAACATTTTAAAGCCTTACCCAAAATATTTTAGTGGAACAGTGGTGGTGGTTTAGATCACTGGCCATAGCAGCCTTGTGTTTCTAAACTAAGTTAAGCCAACCAATATTTACACCCTTCATAACTGCTGTTTGTGAAACATTCAGATGCCTGCCCACACAGTGAAATGTGATGTGACTCAATCAGGATAAACAGCTATCATCTCTGTTAAATTATAGCACGACGTTTGCTTAAAAGTTAAAATTATCTTAAATTGAGAAAATTTGAGTTTTACTTTTTGGAAAGGTTTTGTAAGAATAATAAAGTGCCCAAGGGCAATCAACGGAGGACCAAATGGTATGAACTCAAGATTACTTAATGAGCACCTTTCAGAATGCTTTCCCACAACAGGTTCCAGGATGAGGAAACATTAGAAGGAAGTATTGACTACAAAGAGAATCGGTTTAGGGCAATAAGGTGTTTAAAATCTAGTTGATGGTTTTCCTTTGAATTATTTGTCACTGAGTGTGTGAGTGAGTGAATCATTAAACAGTTATGCTGAGACTTATCTTGTAAGAAACCAATCTAATTAGGTGAAAATCACCAAAAGAATTGTAGCGGGGCAGGGTCTCACAGAGCAATGAAGGGAGATTAGTTATATACATTAAGTCCTCAAATGCAGGATTATGTGTGGCAAGGGTCAAGAATGGTACAAAGTCCTGTGAAAGTTCAGAGGGTGAAAAAAACGTGTTTGGTGAGGTTTTCAGAGAACTTTGACCAAATTTAGTTGAAATCTAAAATGTGTTAAAGCACTGAGAATTAAAAGATGACTAAATCAAGGACTTGGGATTAGGTTGAATTTTGGCAGATGGAAATCGAACTGAAAGAGATGGCATGAAGAATGATTCAATAAAGGTAAACATGCAATATATCTACAGTATAAGAAATGCTCAAAAAGTTCGAAGACACACAAAGCTGGGAGGAAATGATGCTTCTGACTCTCCACGTTTTACAGCTGATAGCTAACATTCATAAAGCACTTCCTTAGCTAGCTTGTTGCCAAGAACTCGGTATGGAGTATTGACTTTAATTCTTATAGCATCTCTGGAGGTCAGTGCTATTTATCTCTACATTAAAAATGAATGTAAGAGAGATATGGTAACTTGACAAAAGGCATAAGCTAGTAAGTGGGCAAGATGGGTCTGAGACAAGGGCAATCTCATTCCAGAACCACATAACCATTAAACCGTTCTGCCAACCTGTCTCTGACCTTATTGATAATAGCTCTGAAATGTTTCATAGGAATAAGGCCCTTCGTGCCATGAGTTCCACTGCATTATTCATTTAGCTGTCACCATCTCTCATCATTATGGCAATATTCTCTTAGTTGCCTCTCATGACACCAGATATCTCTTCAAATTCATCCTACAACTGTCCCTAGAATTACCTTTCAGTAACACAGGCCTGATCATAACACTTCTTGGTTATAAAGGTGTTCACTTGTCTTTATGAACAAACTGAGACTTCTTAGTGTGGCATATAATAATGTCCTTTATAATCTGACTGGAGTCCAGTTTTCCTTCACAGTCCCATCATCTGCAATTCTTCCTTTCTCAAACTTCTCAAATGTCCCAGCTATACTAAAATATACTTTGATTCCAAAACTAGAGCAGTTCTAGAGTCTTTTTAAAATGTTATTTTTTTACTGTCTTTTGAGAGTTCATGTAGGGGAAAAGTTGAAGTACTAAGAAATTAAGTCAAAAAATGTTTTGAGCTCAAGAAAATATAAAAGACATTGAATGACAAGTTAGGAGGCTTGGAATTTATTAAGTAGACAATAAAGAACTATTTAAGACTTTCAAACAAGGAAATAAACCATCATGATGGTTCTTTAGAAGGATTAATCTGTTGGAGTGGGCAAAGTCAGATGGCAGAGAGATTCTGTCTATTTAGTTTACTACAAATCTCAAATGCCATGACCACTGCTAGGGACACAGTAGGTGTTTTATTAATATTTGCTGAATGAGTGAATTCTAGTGTACCTTTTGAGTATTAGTGTCTACACAATATCAATTCCTTCCCTATGATCTTGATCTGTTTCTCATTTACACACTGGCCCTATCTCCTTTTCATCCATTTGATCTTTATATTGATTATTAGAGGATAATTTTCTAACTTTATTATAATCATTCTAATTCATATTCAACAAATCTTTAATTTTTTTTTGTGTGTGTAGAGCCATGCCCCCCATCAATTTGAGGGCTTTTTCTACACTTGCTCACATGTAATCCTCACAAGAACCCAGTGAAATAGTGTCATTACTCCCATTTGGCATGTGATTGATGCCCAGAATTCATACCATTAAGCAGGGTAGACTTCTGGCTCCAAGTCCTATTCTCTTTACATCACAGAAATTGAAAAATTCACATCATGATTTCTTTTTAGTCTCCGACTAAAACATGGTGATTGATTTGGTCCCACTTTAGCCACTTTTCCTTAAAATGAAAATATCAAGGGTAAAGGAATGAAGATGGTATGGTAGCTCTATGGGGAAATAGAGTTGTGGGATTATTTCTTTTCTCAAAGAAGTAGAGATGCAAATATATAGTCTTGGGTGAAGAAAGAGATCCTGTGTAGTAGGGTGAGGACAGTTAAGAATCAAGGTTATTTAAAGAGTATGATAGGGGATGGAATTAAGTGCTGAAGTGGAACGTTCAGTTAGCCTTGGAAAGGAAGAGGGATACTTATCCTCAATGAAGGAAGAAAGTAGAGAAATCAGTAGAGGTCTAAGATAGATTTTCAAGTAAGGGAGGGAAGGAGGTTGCAGAAAATAATATCAGTAGTGTTAGCCACTATATTGAAGATTCTAGCTAAAGTGACTCCAGATTGTTTGGTCTCAGATAGTTGGACAATTGGCCAAGTATTACTCTCTAGAGATGCATAAGAGCCTGGTTAAACTTTGTTACTTAGCTAAGAGCACGGGTTATGAAGTCAAATTATTTGGGTTTTAATTTGGCTCTTTTATTTACCAAGTTCATGACCTTGGCAAGTTACTAGCCCTTTCAATGTTTTAGCCCTCATCTGTAAAATGGGATAATATAGTAGTAACCTCATGAATTTGTTGTGCAGATTAAATCAGTTCATATATCCAAAGCTCTAGGACCTGTACTCTGTACACAGTAAGCCCTATTTAAGTGGGAGCTGCTGCTGCTATGTGTTTCATTTCCCTAGCACTTTAAGCATCTTGATTATTGTTCATTCTTATCATATAGTAAATATTTTCATGGGAGATATGGCTTAGCTGTAGACCAGAAGTGAAAAGTGCTATTCTTCCTTCCTCATTTACGACTATACCCATGTACATGGAATAACACACAGATAGGCTGGGCACAGTGGCTCACGCCTATAATCCCAGGACTTTGGGAGGCCGAGGCAGGGGGATCACCTGAGGTCACGAGTTTGAGATCAGCTTGCTCAACATGGCGAAAACCTGTCTCTACTAAAAATACAAAAAATTACCTGGGCATGGTGGTGGGCGCTGTAATGCCAGCTACTTGGGAGACTGAGGCAGGAGAATCGCTTGAACCCAGAGGTGGAGGTTGCAGTGAGCCAAGATCACACCACTGCACTCCAGACTGAGTGACAAGAACGAAACTCCATCTCAAAACAAACAAACAAACCCCAAAACACAGATAATTACACTGGCCTTAATTCAGCTGACAGTTTGGGATTGAGTGGTGTCTGTGTTATTTGAATTGTTGTATGCTTTAATTAAATAATTAAGCAGGATTACTCAATCAAGATAATCATAGATAAAAGAACCACTTTTAACACCTAAATTTGGAACTCTGGAATAAAACTGCAGTGACCATTTATTGTACTTCAATTATATTCAAATCCCTTAATGACTTCTAAATTACTTTTGAATAAAGAAACTTGAATCCTGAATTACCATAGGAAACTATAACCAATCTACTCCTTATTTATAAATTAGTCAGCTGCTGGAGTTTTGCCATAACATACACAGTAAAACTCACACTTCAAGACCAACTGGAGAGAGAATTTAAGCTTTTCATTAATGATAGGTTCATTGCTTAAAAACTGCTACCTTATTTCAATATGACATGTAGACTATCTCAATTTTGGCTATTTTGGTCTATGCTTGCAATTAATGATAATTGCTGTTTTAAAATTTCAATAGCCATCTTAGAGGATTTTAGTGAGAAAAATAATCCTGAGATAATATATGCCTACTCTATATATTGCTAACTTCATTTCCTGAAAGTTTATTTTAATAAAACTTTTTTTGGTCTGCCAAAGAGAACTGCAGAATTGGCTACTCTTGTTACAAATAATTTTGAAAAATTATTGTACAATTTTGAGTTAAGTCAACTATTAATTTTTTCCCAAATCCTTTGAAATATTATAACAACCTATTTATTAGAATTATCTTTAAATACTTTAAATAGCCTTGTGGATACTTTAAAATTATACTAATGATATGGAAACATACCTTGACCAAGAATGAAATGAACATATGCAAAATGGCCAGATATGTTCAGAAACTTGAATTATTATTCCAACTACAAAATCTTTCAGAAATCATTGGAGAAGAATATTGGGTCATGAATTAGTCTATTTTCTCAAGTAGGATTAATTTGAAAGCTATAGTGTAAATTCAATGGTAGGGAAAAAAGGATAAAATCACCAGGCTTATTTTAAAAGCCACATATTACAAAAGCAGAAAGAATTTGTAGTTTTTTCTTCGATATACTATATGTATGAATGGATGCACAGAGTTTTATAGACTCAAACTCCTGATGATGAAATACAGTGTTTACTGAAAGATTTTTTCCTTGTTAATAAATGTTTCTATGATACACATTTGATAATACTTCTTTGTTTCATTTTAAATTATTTTCTTTCAAGAAAGTACATGCAAAATAAACTTGCCATTTTACAAGAGCTGTTCTTTTACTAATACTCTAATAGTTGCTGCCAAATATTTCTAAAATAGTTTAAAATAAATTTCATTATTCACCATTTGTTTCTTTTCCAATTTTTTAAAACATAGATTTAACTGTAGATAAGGGAAACTTCTCTGAAATGCCAGACTTTGTTGCACAAATATAAATTATGAAATACACAGCTGTATCTAACAAATGAAAACTACTAATTTGTGACACTGATAAAAGCACATTGCTATTATCAAAGAAACTATAACATTCTGTGGATTCGATACTTACCTTCCCTTTTATGAATATTTTAGAGCTAGTAGGAAGAACTATGTTTTAAAATGTGTAGCTTAAACTATTTTGGGTATAAAGTATTTCCATGTGAATTAATAACAATTAATTTTATTCCTAGAAAAATTAGAACATGTATTGACTTTAAAGCTTTTGAATATTCATGAAACATTTCTTAAGAACCTATCATTGTTTAATACATTGAGTTGCTTACTATATTGTGGTAGTTTTAAAACTTGAAATATTTTAGGCTGAGTGCAGTGGCCCATGCCTGTAATCCCAGCTCTTTGGGATGCTGAGATGGTTGGATCACTTGAGGTCAGGAGTTAGAGACCAGCCTGACCAACTTGGTGAAACCTTGTCTCTACTAAAAATACAAAAATTAGCAGGGTATGGTGACTCAGTTCTGTAATCCCAGCTACTGGGGAGGCTGAAGCATGAGAATCACTTGAGTCTAGGAGGCGGAGGTTGCAGCGAGCTGAGATCATGCCATTGCACTCCAACCTGGGCAACACAGCAAGACTCTGTCTCAAAATAAAATAAAATAAAAAGAAAGAAAATTTTTTTAGAAAAGACTTCCTAACCTGGTATGCCTTGTAATCTGTTCCTCAGTGTGACAGTGAGCATTGTGTGTGAGCACACTGACAGTGTGACAGTTTCAAATAAGAGTGCCCTAGGGGCAAATAAATGTGGTCATGTTGGGTTTCTCTGGGTGAAATTTTTCAGACTCTAATATGTGTTGTGAATCTTGAAGGGGAGTTGTGGGTACATGTTTCACAATTCCGTTTAACCACAGGGCTTCTTTTGGGGAGAAAGGAGGGGGTACACAGCACCTATTAACATAAGCATGTATTAATGCACATTTTAAAATCTACTCTGTATCCCTGCACCTTTACTTTTGTACCTGCCAGCTGCTTGTGCTGTTGGCATCTATCACTTTGCTCCTCACTTTTACACTTCTTGCACCATCTAGGTGTTCTCTTCTTGGCCCATCTGCACAGCAACCACAACTGGTCCATGCCTGTTGTTTCTCTATTACCTGTGCTTGGATCTCATCACCATTCTACCTGTCTCAGATCCAAGGTAATCTCTTTTATCTGACAGAAACATTTCCTCCATCTCAATCTTGCTTTTTTTGTTCTATGTGGAAGTAGAGGGACAGTTTTTAGTCCTCAGAAGAATTGGTTTGATGTAGCTCTTTAAATTTTAAAATTCATTAACTTTGGGTAGAATCAATAGTGTTGTTTCAGGTTACTACACAGGCTTCTCTTTCTCAGAGACCATAGGCAGCTCTCCTCAGTCCAGAAGACCGAGTCTTATGGCTTTAAATGCCTCTACAGACTGTGTCTTCAACCATCAGTTTTCCCCATGAAGAAGATGTTTTGCTGTATCTGGCTCATTGTGCCAAACTTATTCCCCACTTATGCTGATTTTTTTCTCAAGGGAACCCTGCTCTCTGTATGCCCATTATTTGGCTTCAATTACATTTTACCACATTCTCACGCTGCAGTCTATCACATCTGTATGTAACTAAAACCCAAATATGAACAGAGTTCAAATTCTTTTCTATGAGGTTTCTCAGCCTCTTGTAGTCAAGGTATGTAGCTCATTGCTATTGGGCTATCACCTATTTCCATTTGCTAAAATTCTCAGCTTCACCTCTAGCATGGTTAGGATGGTTCTTCTAATAAGTTATTCTGTGAAACAAAGATATCCAACTAGAACTTATGAGTAATTTACTAATGAGTAACCTGTCATAATCTGGATTATATTTCTGGGTGAGAACTGAATTTTTCATATATTGGTGAATGATTAGAAAGTTCCACATTTTGTAGTTTTTTTTTTTTTCTAGGAAGTTTGAAATATATGTTTTTTCAGAGATAAAATAATGTATTTCTGTTTACAACAACCAAATATGAAATCATGAGTATTTGCAATGGTGCCTAAGTAAAATTAACAATATCAACAAACTTCTGCTTATGGAAATCTAATTTGTTTTTATCATTAAACTGAGTGCTTTTTTGGATTCCACAGTATTAGCTGTGAAATAGTTCAACATCACATACCATGAATTTCTCCAGCCATAGGAGTTGTACTAAACACAAGTTGTAATGGCATCAATAGAAGAAGCATGGTTTCAACTCTTACTCTATCAAATGGTAAACAATCTTCTTAGCTAAATGAATTTTAAAATCTCCCTTGACCATATTGCAGTTAAGAATGTGACAGATCAAAGCATGGCCAAAGGGAGGGGAAAAAGAATAATCAGAGAGAAGGATTACATCTGTAGAGGAATAAAGACAAGGCATAGATCTTTGGGACATTATACTTCTGGAAAATGCCAATATTGAAAGACATCAATTGATAAAATTAAGCTTTGAGAAATTTCCTAAAGAATGTCTGAGAATAAAAACTATCCCAGTGGCACATGTGACATTCCAAAAGGTTCATATGGCGTTGAATAAAGCTTTGCACACAGAGAAGATTTTGGGGAAACCCAGGAAGAGGAATTCTCCTTTGACTTCCAAAGGAAAAACTCTGGCTAAGGATTGAAACTGTCTTGTTTGGTGGAGAGTAAGATGAAAGTTCATACTGGTTCCAAACTATATATTATTTAGTTGTTTAAAATATTTTGAGTATACCTTAATTAATCTTAGAATAAAACAGATATAATATGCATACCATAGTTTGAGCTTAATCATCTTAAATAACCCATCACTAAGTTTTGATTTAAAGCACCTTTTCCAGATGCTAGAGTTTATCTAACTGTTGCAATGAAATTTCTGTGTCTGGAGTGGGTAAAACCAAAGAAGTAGCATCTTTTTCTGAAATACTGCTAAATTATGGTTCTATTGTGGTCTGTTGAAATATTCAAATAAAAAAAAAAGAAAGCATGAACACTGCTCTCAAGAAACTTGGAATTGTTATAAATTATAAGAAATATTATTGTCATGAATCCTGATATGGTTTGGCTGTGTCTCCAACCAAATCTCATCTTGAATTTCCATGTGTTGTGGGAGGGACGCAGTAGGAGGTAACTGAATCATGGGAGTGGGTCTTCGCTTTGATGTTCTTGTGATAGTGAATAAGTCTCACGAGATCTGATGGTTTTAAAAGTGTGAGTTTCTCTGCACAAACTCTCTCTTTGCCTGCTGCCATCTGTGTAAGACATGACTTGCTCCTCCATGCCTTCTGCCATGATTGTGAGGCCTCTCCAGCTACATGGAATTGTAAGTACATTAAATCCTTATAACTTGTGTAAGTAGCCCAGTATAAGTAAGCCATACTTACTTCCTAGATACAATGGGGGTATAGGAATTGAGTAAATACAGCCATTCAAAATGGGAGAAATTGGCCAAAACAAAGGGGCTACAGGCCCCACACAAGTCTGAAATCCAAAGGGTGGCTTGCACCCTCTGAAGCCATAACCTGAGCTCTACGTTGGCCGCTTTCGCCATGGCTGGAGAAGCTGGGATGCAGGGCATCAAGTCCCTAGGCTGCACACAGCATGGGGACCCTGGGCCAGGCTCATGAAACCACTTTCTCCTCCTAGGCCTCCAGGCCTGTGATAGGAGGGGCTAAAGGTCTCTGTCATGCCCTGGATATATAGTATAATATATATACATTATATATATATTATGCTATACATTATAGTATATCATGGTTTTTCTCAGGTATGGCTTTATCGGCAGAGTGAAAACGGACTAATACAGCAAATTGGTACCAGTAGAGTGGTACGCTGCTGCAAAGATACCCAAAAATGTAGAAGCAACTTGGGAACTGGGTAACAGGCAGACATTGGAACAGTTTGGAGGGCTCAGAAGAAGACAGGAAAATGTGGAAAAGTTTGGAACTCCCTAGAGGCTTGTTGAATGACTTTGACCAAAATACTGATAGATATGGACAATGGAACCCAGGCAGAGGTGGTCTCACATGGAGATGAGGAACTTGTTGGAAACTGGAGCAAAGGTTGGGATATGGACAATGAAATCCAGGCTGAGGTGGTCTCAGGTGGAGATGAGGAACTTGTTGGGACCTGGAGCAAAGGTGACTCTTGTGTTTTAGCAAAGACACTGGCAGCATTTTGCCTCTGCCCCAGAGATTTGTGGAACTTTGAACTTGAGAGAGATGATTTAGGGTATCTGGAGAAGAAATTTCTAAGCAGCAAAGCATTCAAGAGGTGACTTGGGTGCTGTTAAAGGCCTTCAGTTTTAAAAGGGAAACAGAGCATAAAATTTTGGAAAATCTGCAGCCTGACAATGTGATAGAAAAGAAAATCCCATTTTCTGAAGAGAAATTCAAACCAACTGCAGAAATTTGCATAAGTAATGAGGAGTCGAATGTTAATCCCCAAGACAATGGGGAAAATGTCTCCAGGACATGACAGTTTTCTAACACTGCTATAACGAATGACCACAAATCTAGTGGCTTAAAACAGTACAGAGTTATTATCTTACATTTCTGGAGGAAGAAGTCTGAAATGTGTCTTATTTGGCTAAAATCAAAGTATGGGCAGGCTTTGTTCCCTCTGGAGGTACTAGGGGACAATCAATTCCTTGTCTTCTCTAACTTCTAGGTCCTCCTGCATTCCATCTTGTGTCCCCCTCTTCTGTCTTTAAAGCCAGAAATGTTGCATCTTCAGATTGCACTCTTTGACTCTGACTCTTGTTTTCATTATCATGTCCCCTTCCCTCACTGTGTTCTTCCTGCATCACTCTGCCCCTTGTAAGGACTTTTGGAATTACACTTGGCACCCTTGGAGAATACAGGATAGTCTTCCCATCTCAAGGTTCTTGATCATCTGCAAAGTCCCTTTTGGCATGCAAGGTAACAGATTTCTGGGAGTAGGTCGTGGGCATTTTGTGAGGCCATTATTCTATTATAATTATTAACATTTAAAAAATCTGAAGATAAATATTAAAAATGTAAAGTTCCAGAGTCTCTTAAAAAAATCAGAAGTTCTGTTAACACTCGAGTCTATACTTGCTATGATGATGATCAGCTAGAATTGAATATCTGGTAGTTCCTTTGTAAACACCTTGTTGCCCTTCAGTTGACCAAAGTTCATTTGGGATGACTTTGCTAACTGATATTACCTGCCTAGCCTCTAAAGCATTTGAACTTTTATTTTCTGTGTAAAAAAAATACCTAATTCCATTTTAAACAGAGTATAATAATTATTTTATTTTTCTAAGTAATTATTACCCTTTTAAAAAACTGACCTCTGATTATAATTTGGTTTCTTTGAATCCCCACCCAAATCTTATCTTGAATTAGAATCCCCATAATCCCCATGTGTCAAGGGAGAAATCAGGTGGAGAGTAGTTGGATCATGTGGGCCATTTCCCCCATGCTGTTTTTGTGATAGTGAGTCTCACAAGATCTGATGGTTTTGTAAGAGGCTCTTTCCCCTTTGCTATGCTCTTCTCCTTCCTGTCACCTGGTGAAGAAGGTGGCTTGCTTCCCCTTCGCCTTCTGCCATGATTGTAAGTTTCCTGAGGCCTCCCCAGCCATGCTGAACTGTGAGTCAGTTAAACCTATTTCCTTTATAAATTACCCAGTCTCAGGCAGTTCTTTATAGCAGTAGGAAAATAGACTAATACACTCAGGCAGTTCTTTATATAGCAGTATGAAAACAGACTAATATATTTTCTTAGTGATACATATGAATATTCTAGTTCTGTTTAGAATCTTATTTCCTACTGAAAGTTTATCCTTTTGAATTTTGAATTAATGCTTCAGGTTCACGATCCATTTTCAATGTACAGGAAAAATCAGGTCTTTGAGGCTGCAAAATGGAGGCCTAGTTCCTGGTAAGTGATTAATTATCAAGATGGCGATGCTCAGTGGGATCTCTGTGGAGATGTCCTGCTGTCTGTCTCATTTGCATTTTAAAACATCAAGAAAGAAATAAACCAACATACTCATATTTATGACATATTGATCACATTTCTGTGGAGCAATGCAAAATTCTCAGACAGAAGAGGAGAAACATAGCTGAAGCTATTTCAGAAAATTAGAATAAATTTTGTTTTATATATATTTATTTTGATGTTGAATGGAAACAATAATAGCTCGCAAACATATTATATTCCCAAGACCCATTGGCAGTTTCAATTACGATGGAAGTATTTTGTTCTGTGAAAATACTGATGAAGATTAGCTCTGTTTTCCCATCCAATAAAAGCTATAAAATGGTTCCAAAATATAAATGGTGATTTTTAAGTTTATTGAATGCAAAACTGAGCCTTGAGATATTCAGTGTCAAGGAAATCCAAAGTTCATCAAATGTAGAGTTATAATTACTTTGCCACATTTATTGTTGTATTTTGAGTTTCATAAATTTCTCTGAACAAATGGAAAATTTGTGCCAAATAAGAATTTATATTTGGGTTTATTATTAAAAGTACACATTTATAGTCTGTCATTGCACGTTTGTTTGGTCTATAGTGGTTGGACATATTGCCCAAATCACTATACTATCAGCAATTATGCATATTTTAGCTTTTACCACAGTAATGTTCTACTTACATATCATCAAACTCATTAACTTCTCTGAGGTGCATTTCTTAATTACCCCAGACCAATGTCATTCCTCAGTCCTATGAATTCCTTTACCACTTATTATGTGTATCATTTCATATATAATTTAAGAAAATCTGTTTTTAACAGCAATATTGACTACTGTATTCATTTGCTTGAGCCCAGCTGTCTTTTTTTGCTGTTATTGTCTTACAAAATTACCATTTCTAAGACCTTATTCTTATCCTCTTTTGTAAACTCTGTCAAATAAGAGATAAAATTGAAAAAACAATAAAAGAATAAAATGGGAAGGGTGGCATAACTTCTAAAAAGATGCTAACAAATAAAGCATATATGGTGGAGGAAATAGTGTTCCTGAAGTAAAAAAATTACAAGTGGAATAGGAAATTATTAAGGTATACATTTAAAAAACCTTTCTCAAACTGAGGTAAACAGTAAACTTCTAGATCAAAAGAGCAAACCAGATTCCAGATAAAAATAGTAATACTCAATTGTGAGTCAGATCCTGGAATTATTTGGCTTCAAGAAAAAAGAAAGACCTTACAACATACAGAGAATCCTTTCTAATCTAAATGTAAAAGGTAATAAAGTATGGCATTTAGAAGAATAGGAGAATAAAATCTTTATGATTCCAGAGTAATACATACTGTTTAAACAGGATACACAAATTGCTAACTATAAAGAAAAACATTGATAAATTAAACTACATTAAAGTTAAGAACTTATTATTATCATAGGTTATCATTAAAAGAGTGAGTGGGAGTATATTTTTCATGTATTTGGCACATACACATATATATACATATATATATATATAAAGTCTTACATATCCATAATACATAAAGAATGCTTGCAAATCAATAAGAAAATGTCAGATAACCCAGTAGAAACATTGGCAAATGACTTGAATGGACACTTCACAATAGGGAATATCTTGGTAGCCCATAGACCTGTGAAAAGGATCTCAACTTTATTTGGTCATCAAGCAAATTGCAAATTAAAACCAAAATGTGATGCCACTCTATACCCATCAGACTGGCTAAAATGACAATGTCAAGTGTTGGAGAGGATGTATAGCAACTAGAACGCTCATCAATTATTGATCGGAGTTGTAAATCAATATAACCACTATGGAAAACTATTTGTCAATATTTAGTAGTGATGAACATATTCATACCCTATTGCCCAATAATCTACTCTGCAATATATATTTCACATATGTTGCCCAACAGGCATGTGCAAGAATATCCATAGCAATATAGTTTGTAATGGCCTTGTGTCAGATATTGCCAAGACAACTCAGTTTTGATGGTTTATAGAACTCACAGGACTCAGCACAACTAAAGTCATGCTCATGGTTATGATTCATTGCAGTGAAAGGACACAAAGTAAAATCAGGACAAGGAAAAGACTCATGGGGCAAAATCCAGAGGAAACATGGTGCAAGTTCTCAGAGTCTTCTCCCAATTGATCACACAGGACACACTTAATTCCTAGAGCATCAAGTTGTGATAACACATGTGAAATGCTGTTTATCAGAGAAATCCATTAGAGACTCACTGTTCAGAGTTTGTTTTTTTTTTATTGGGGGACAGACAAATATGCAGCCTCTGCCTGGACCATAGCAGAATTCCAGACTCCCAGAAGGAAAGCAGGTGTTCAGCATAAACCACATTGTTTTTGCAAACCATTTGGGCACAATGAGACACTATTACCAGTTACTCCAGAATCCAAGTTCTCACATGCTAGTCAAGGGCCAACAGTAAATGCAGCCTAGTCTAGGGATAGCAGTATGCCCTGCTATGTTAACTCTTTTCTGTATAAGCTCCAAACTGGAATTAACTAGGAGCTAAAAATTCTAACAACAGTTAAATGAAACAGTGAATAAATAAATTATGGTATGTTCATACAATGGATTACTTTACAGAAAATGAGAATTATATTCCAAAACTCATATGCAACAATATGGCTGAGATATAATGCTGACTAAAAGAAGCAGGACGTAAAAGGATACATATTGCATCTTTATGTTTGTGGGAAGTTCAAAACTAGATGCAATTAAACATCATAATGTTTGAAATCACCTAGGGAGACTAAGAATCTGAGCGTTGATTACATGTTCACTTTGTGACTATCCTTTGGGTGAAACACGATTTTTGCTCTTTTCAATATTATGTTCTATAGCAATAAAAAGTTTACTAATAAACATTTCTTAACATGAAAAAATAATAAAGACTTTTGCATATATTTAGGCAGAAGGAACAGATGATTTAGTAAGAAAGTAAGAGATTTTTCTGATAGTTCTCTCTATGTCATTAAAACAATTAAAAATATGTACTATTTAGAGAATGTTTATGCCAGAAACTCTACTGAGTCATAGTATGTAACCCTGACCTCTCCAGTATAGCAGACACTGGACTCATGTGGCTTCTGAGGACATGAAATGTGACAGTCCAAATTGATATATGTGACATGCAAATGCTATAACTGCATGGTATAGCTCTATGGTATAAGTATAAAATATACACTATATTTAGAATTCTTAGTATAATAAAGAATGTAATATCTCAATAATGTTTTACATATTGAAATGATGTGTATTATTGAACCTATTGGGTTAAGTATAATCATTTTTATTTAAATGATAAATATTTAAATTAATTTTACCTTTTAATGTGACTGCTGGAAAATTAAAACTATAAATGTGGTTTGCACTATATTTTTATTAGCACTAATACAGATCATGCTATTAATTCCTTACATTAAACCTGGAAAGTAAGGAGTAGTCTCATTTTACAGATAAGAACAATGAGATTTAGGAAACAAAGTAAAAGTATGCATTATCTAATTTGCAAAGGTTTCATAGCAAGTAATTAGCAGAGCTAAAATCAGATGTTTACATGATCCTAGGTCCTGTGCTTTTCACCTCCTGTTATACTCTCAGAAGACCACGGTGCATCATCTACTGAATTTTCAGAGGAGAATGGGTTTAATCCAAGTATTCTTTATGTAACCAGGCTGAAACCTCTATGTAAAATCAACAAGAAAATATTTTTATGTATCCAACGACTCAGGAAAATATACTACTTATGTAGCTACCCTACCAAAATCTTCATTTAAATATGCAATTCAGCCAATGTATAGAAAAACTAAAATATTCTTGAGTGGGAAACTCATGGTGTGAAAAAGCTGATGGTGGGCTTTGAGTTTATATAAACATAAAAATGAGTCTATTAAAAGGGAAATATAATTCCTTAAAATTCTTGAATAAAATAATACAATAATAATGATTTCAAAATTACAGAATATAAAAACAAAAACTAGGGTGTGTGTAGTGGAATGGGACTAGGCTGAGGATGTATAGTTTGCAGTTTACTTAGGAGGAAGTTAATAGATGCTATTTCTTTCTTGAACTTGATAAACTGACAACTATATGCTTAATGCTATAAAAGATGCAAATGTAAACACTAGTGGAACTAAAAACAGAACACATAATTTACAACATACTGAAAGTAGATATCACAGGTAACATAGACTATCAAATAAAAGAGAGAAAACAAAATAGTTAAGAAGCAAAAATAAAACCGAATCTTTAAAATAAGATGACTGAAAGAGCAAATGCAGATGCTCCTTGACTTACAGTGGGGTAGTGTGGTGATGAACCCATTGCCAGTGGAAAATATTGTAAATCAAAAATTGACATTTTGTAGACCTAATGGCACCCGAAACACAATATCCAAAAAATTCTGGCAACACAGCACACTGTATGGGTTGTTTACCTTTGTGATTGCATGGCTGACTGGGAGCTGTGACTCACTGATGCTGCCCACATAGTGACAGTATCATACCGCATATCACTATTCTGGGAAAAAATCAAAACTTAAAATTTGAGGTACAGTTTCTACTGATGGCATATCACTTTTGCATCATTATAAAGTTGAGAAATCTTAAGTTGAACAGTTGTAAGTCAGGACCATCTGTACACTTCTTCCAACAATAAAACAATGGAATAAACTCCATTAAAGAAAATATTGAGTTGAAAGAAAAATATTCTGTTTAACTTTTTTTTTTTTTTGAATACCAAGGTAAAGCTGTAGTAACAAAGTTGTATTTAACGATCCTATAGTATCTAATTCCATTTGCTTTTCTGGTGACTACTTTTAGAGTTCTTTGGGTCTTAATTCTAGTCAGCTATTTACAACGTTTATGTTTATTGACAAGCAGCTACAGGAAGTAGAAATGTTAATGTCTCATTTTTAATTGTCATTATTTACCTCAACTTGTGGCTACATGTAGCTTTGATTTAGGAAGCAATAATAACTTTATTCTTTAATGGAAGCATTTAAAACTCTGTTTATCTTTCCTGGATCTCAGCCTCCAATTACCTAGAAACAAAATGAAAGCAGTGAGAGAAAAGACACAGATGCCAACAGGAAAACAATGATTTGTACCCTCAGTATAATGACCATATGTATTGGTGGTGCTGAGACTATTATTACTATGTGCTTGCTTTTGATGGAAGTTTTCTTGCTCTATTTTAATAAAACTCTGAAATAGAAAACTAAGTATACTACAAATCCAGCTGTTTATTCTCTTAAATTTTATTCCTGTATCAGTGATTCTGGGCCATAGCAGCTTTGAAGGCTAAACTAGGTCTCAATATTAGTCACTCAGCAGAAAGCATTTTTCTCAGGGGTGATTCCACCTACCCTTTAATTTCTCATAAGCCTAAGAATTTTATTTCTGGTAGTTCTCGAGGCTGGGAAGTTTAAGATCGAGGAACTTGAAGATGAGCTCTCTGGTGAGGCTCTGCTTCCTGGTTCATAGATGGCCATCTTCTTGCTGTGTCTTTACATGGGAGAAAGGGCAAGGGAAGTCTTTGGCTTCTCTTTTATAGGGGGACTAATCCCATTCACAAGACTTCCTCCTCATCACCCAATCACTTCCCAAAGGAAACACCTGCAAATATAATTGCATTCAAAATTAGATTTCACTGTGAATTTGCGGGAGACATAAACATTCAGTCTATAGCAGCAATGAACGATATATTGTCCTGGAGAAACATGTTCAAGAGAAATCTTTTCCCTGAAACCCACTCCTCTGTAGTCTGCCTCAACCAGCTCATTGCCTGGCCTATTGTAGGAACTCAGTATATTATTTTATTTTACAAAAATGGACTTTTATATCATACAGTGTTTTATAACCTATCTTTCTCACTTATAAAATAATTATGTAATAAATAGCTTCCTATGTGTTGTGATTATAGATACTACTACCCGATGTGAGGTGTGGAAGAAATGTCCTATTACTTTAATTTCACAATTACAGAAAAAAATATGAGTCTGAGTCCCTTACCCACCTAGCAAATTAGAACCTCATAATTTTAAATACAGGTGCTTGTGTATGTCTCTAGTTTGCACAAAAATTCAGGAAATTTATGAAGTGCCCAGAAAATGGAATGAGAGTGTCTGAGTCACCATGGTCACTGAGGACTTTCCCGTTATCCAAACCCTTGGAGTTACTTAAAGGCAAGTGGCTCTTCTGTTTCTATGCTCAGGCCCAGAAGGGTCTCAGTGTGAGGCTCCAGTCTCTCCTCTTCCACCAAGGAACCATTCTCCTAAAGGTCCTGCCACTTTCCTGGGATGCCCAAATGGAGCAGAACAGAGACCTTTCTTCCTTTCTAGTAGTGTGGAATGTGTTTACTCTCTTGCTGTGTCACCTTCTGAATTCCTCCAACAAACTCCTCTCCACCTCACCTTTCCCAGCAAGATCTGAGAAAGGCCTCCACTTCCTTCTCCTGATAGCAAAATCTCTCAATGAAGAAAGACTGTCTTGTTGGAACAGGGAATGGAAAAATAGAAGATAGCACAAAATGTATCTTTTCTCTTTTATTCTTCTTTAGTTATAAGAAACATACAAATGCTTTAATAGCTTCTACACATTCATTAAATATTTTATCTCTATCATCTCTGTCTATATATATCTACATATGTCCTTTCTTCTTAAGTTACCAGATGATCATAAGTTATTAGACAAAAAAGATACTCAAGTTGGGGGGTCAGGCTTGTTCTGTATGAACATAATAGGTATCTACATGAATCAGTATGTAGTTACCTTAAATGCAGTTTTGTGGATATTTTCCCCAATGTAAAACATTTTGGAGAAAGGATCAAAGGCACTGGGTGTGAATGAGAGTCCCAGATTTTCCTGAGGTCACTTTTCAGAAGGGGCTTACCTTTCTCTTTCTTTATTCTTTTATTTTCCTACTATCCCTGGTAAAGTTAAAGTTCTCTTCATGTGTTTATTTTTTCTTGTGCAAAAAANCTACACATTCATTAAATATTTTATCTCTATCATCTCTGTCTATATATATCTACATATGTCCTTTCTTCTTAAGTTACCAGATGATCATAAGTTATTAGACAAAAAAGATACTCAAGTTGGGGGGTCAGGCTTGTTCTGTATGAACATAATAGGTATCTACATGAATCAGTATGTAGTTACCTTAAATGCAGTTTTGTGGATATTTTTCCCCAATGTAAAACATTTTTGGAGAAAGGATCAAAGGCACTGGGTGTGAATGAGAGTCCCAGATTTTCCTGAGGTCACTTTTCAGAAGGGGCTTACCTTTCTCTTTCTTTATTCTTTTATTTTCCTACTATCCCTGGTAAAGTTAAAGTTCTCTTCATGTGTTTATTTTTTCTTGTGGCAAAAAAAAAAAAAAAAAAAAAAAATGTAAGTTGAGATCTGCCCTCTTAAAATTTTAAGTGTATTGTTTACTGTAAGCACATTGTTATACAATAGCTTTCTAATAAGTTTTTCATCTTGCATGACTGAAACTTTATATGACTGAAAAGAAACTCCTCATTTTCCCATCCTCCTAGCTCCTGGCAACCACCGTTGTACTTTCTGCTAAGATGAGTTTGACTATTTCAGATACCTCATATAGTTAGAATCCTGCAGTATTTTTCCCCTCTGCCTGACTTATTTCACTTAGCATAATGTCTCACTTAGCATAATGTCTCCAAGATTCATCCATGTTGTAGCATATGCCAGGATTTTCTAAGTGGCTGAATAATACTCTATTGTATGTATACACTTACATATTGTTTTGATCCATTCATTAGGTTATTTTCACCTTTTGGTTATTGTGAAAAATGCTGCGATGAATATGGGAGTACAGATATCTCTTCAATATCCTGATTTCATTGTTTTGGATAAATATCCAGAAGTGAAATGACTGGATCATATGGTAGCCCTATTTCTAATTTTTAAGGAATCTTTATACTGTTTTAAATTGTGGTTGCACTATTTTACATTTCTACCAACAGTGCATAAGTGTTCCAATTTGTCTACACCTTTGCTAACACTAGTTATTTTTGGTTGTTTTTAAAAAACATAATGGTCATCTTAGCAGGTATGAGGTGGTATTTCATTTTTGCTTTGATTTGCATTTATCTGATAATTAGTGATGAGTATTTTTACATGTACCTGTTAGCCGCTTTTAAGTTTTCTTAGAATAAATATCAATTTAAGTCATTTGCCCATTTTAAATTGGGTTATTTATTTTCTTGCTGTTGAGCTGTAGGAATCCTTTTTGTGTAATCCTTTATATATTTTGGGTATGAATACTTTATCAGATATATAGTTTGCAAATAGTGTCTTCCATTCTGTGGACTACCTTTTGACTCTCTTGTTTCTTTTGCTGGGCAGAAGTTTTTTAGTTTGATGTATTCCGGTTTTTTTTCTTTTTTTCTTTTCTTTTTTTTTGAGAGGGAGTCTTGCTCTGTCACCCAGGCTGGAGTGCAGTGGCGCGATTTCGGCTGACTGCACGTTCTGCCTCCCGGGTTCACGCCATTTTCCTGCCTCAGCCTCCTGAGTAGCTGGGACTATAGGCGCCCGCCACCGCGCCCGGCTAATTTTTTGTATTTTTAGTAGAGACGGGGTTTCACCGTGTTAGCGAGGATGGTCTCGATTTCCTGACCTCGTGATCCGCCTGCCTCGGCTACCCAAAGTGCTGGGATTACAGGCGTGAGCCACCACGCCCGGCCGATGTATTCCCATTTTTAATTTTGCTTTCGTTGCTTGTGTTTTAGGGTCATATCCATAAGATCATTGCAAAACCAATGTCATGAAACCTTTTCTCTGTGTTTTGTCTAGGAATTTTATAGTTTCAGGTATTATGTTTAATCCATTTTCATTGATTTTGGGTATGGTGTTAGACAAAGGTCCAATTTCATTCTTTTGCATGAGAATATCCAGTTTTTTCAGCATAACTTGTTGAACACACTATCCTTATCCCATTGGGTATTCTTGGCACCCTTCTCAAAGATCAGTTGACCATAAATGTCTAATGTTATTTTGGGATTCTCTATTTTAGTCCATTGGCCTGTATGTCTGTCTTTATGGCAGTACCATACTGTATTGATTATTGTAGCTTTGTAATACAGCCAATTTGTTTTAAAATCAGGAAGTATAATATCTTCAGCTTTATTATTTCCCAAAGTTATTTTGGCCAATTGGAGTCTTTGTGGCTTTATGTGTATTTTAGAATTTTTTTCTATTTCTGTAAAAATTGTCATTAAGATATTGATAGAGATTGCATTAAATCTGTAGATTGCTTTCAGTTGTATGAATATTTTAATAATCTTAACTCTTTCAATGCATGAACATAGAATATGTTTTCATTCATTTGTATCCTTTATAATTTCTTCTTTAATGTCTTGTAGTTTTTGGTGTACAAGTCTTTTGATCCCTCAGTTAAATTTTTTCCTAAGGATTATTGTTTTTTGTCCATTTGTAAATGGGATTGTTTTCCTAATTTCCTTTTCAGATTGTCCACTGTTCGTGCATAGAAACACAATTGAGTTTTGTATGTTGATTTTTTATTTATTTATTTATTTTTTATTATATTTTAAGTTCTAGGGTACATGTGCATAACGTGCAGGTTTGTTACATATGTAAACTTATGCCATGTTGGTGTGCTGCACCCATCAACTCGTCAGCACCCATCAATTAA
>NW_016804135.1:1725694-1770474 GCF_001698545.2 Rhinopithecus bieti | reverse complement strand
CCCCCCCCCCCATAACTTTTAATATGTTGTGTTTTCATTTTTATATGTCTCAAAATATTTTCTAATTTCACTTTTCATGTTCTTATTTTGCCCATTGGTTGTTCAAGAATGTGTTGTTAAGTGAATTTTTGTTTTCTTTCTGCAGTTGATTTCCAGTTGCATTATATTGTGATCAGAAGACATACCTATATGAGTTCAATCTTACAAATTAGTTAAGATTTGTTTTGTGACCTAATATGTGATCTATACTGGACAGAAGAATGCATATTCTGTGTCTGTTGCGTGAAATGTCCTGTATATGTCTCTTAGGTCTATAGTGTTCTTCAAGTCCTCTGTTTCTTTATTGATCTTCTGTCTGGCTATTCCATTCATTATTAAAAGTGGATTTTGAAGTTTCCTACTTTATTATTGTTGGTGTCTATTTCTTCCTTCACGTCTGTCAATATTTGCTTTATGTATTTAGGTGGTCTGATATTGGTCGCATATATATTTATAATTGTATCTTCCTGGTGAATTGAACTTTTTATCATTAGGTAATGTCATTCTTTGCTTCTAGTTACAGTTTTTGACATAATGTCTATTTTGTCTGTATAAGTATAGCTATTCTTGTTTTGCTTTGGTTACCAATTACATCGAATATCTTTTTCCATTCTTTTGTTATGTGTGCCTTACATTTAAAGTGAGTCTCTTATAGACAGCACATAGTTGGATTTTGTTTTTATTTTAATCTATTCAGCCACTTTGTATTTTGATTGGTGAATTTCATCCATTTACAGTTAAAGTAATTACTGGTAGAGGAGAACTTACTGCTCTTTTGTTAATTTGTTCACACATTATTTTCATGAGCTTACTGAGCATCTTTATTTATGATGTTTATTTTGAATTATATGTTAGGTAATTTGTAACCTGTATCTTTAGGGTCAGTTTCTGGAGATTTATTTTGTTGCTTTGATTGGGTCATTTTCCCCCCATTTGTGTTGGTGTCTGCATATTTGAAAAACAAACCACCTCCCCAACTCTTTGTAAACTAGCTTTATAATAGGGAAAAACTTTCACCAATCGGCCCAAGTAGAGATTCTGAAGGCCTCTCAAAGTTTTTCTGTGGATGTGTCTTTTCTGGGCTTTGCATGTGTAGATTTCCATTTAGAAGAATTTGCTAGTTTCCTTTTTTCAGGAGTTCGTAATCTTTTGCTTTCTCTGACGTCTGCCATCCTGTGGTGGGCCCTCTGACCTGCTGTCAGATCATGCTCTCTGAGCAGCAACATGCCACTCAGATCTTTTATACTCTTCGTGGCTCGTGGCATCTAGAGTATGCTAGGTCCCATCTGCATTACCAGAAATTCAAGAAAGAAACCAGTCCCTTGGGCAGCCCCTCAAAAAGTTGGACTGTTGGACATGTGTTCCACTCTTCTCTTTCCTCCTTGAGTGCGATACTGTGGTTCCTCTGGAGTAGCAGCATATACCCAGTTCTTTTTCTGTTCTCAGTGGCCCCCAAGCATCTAGAGTATGTCTGATGTTATCATTGCTCCAAGATAAAAACCTCCCTGAAAAGTCAGAACATTGGATGTATGAGCTCGTCTCCTCTTTCTCTCACCAGGGAGTATCCAGAAGCTGGTAGTTTCTTTCCAATCACATGGTGCTCTGTCAGGCAGAGGGACTATGGTGAGAGGGTGACAGAAATTTTTCTACTTGCTTCTATGTGGCTGGCTTTGTGTTCTCCTGGGATGCAGATGCCTCTTAATTGATTTCTGGATTTCTCATAAACAGAATTAGTCCATATATTGGTATTGATTTGATGTTTTGTGAGATGAAGGAGGTGCTTTTTGTTACTACATCTTGCTGATGCCACTCCTCAATCATTCCTCTATTTACTATTAAGTTTTGCTATTTACATATGCTTTTGTTTGCTGAGTTTTGGGGAATGTGATCACTAACAAATCATGCTCTATGATTTTTATCTGTAGTAGAGAAAATAGCTAGGAGATGTAGACATACTGACAGATACTATTTATTAAGCACTTTTATTGCATCAGGACATACCTGAAGTGTTTATGAGATGATATTTAATATTCATAAAAGCATTGTAGGCATATTGCCTTTATTTTTCAGTTTTGTAAAGGTGAAAACTAGTGCACAGAAATAGTAATATGTAACTTTCTCAAAGTCATGCAGCTTATTAATAGAAGAACGGGGAATTAAACACAGGCAGTTCAACTTCAGAGACTGTACCCCAGGAGTCAGAGACAGCACATATTAGCTCTGCACTCATGTAATTTAACTCACTGGTTGTTCTACAAGTGAAAAAGTGTAAGAAACAAAACAAAACAAATCAGTATGGTAACCACACAAATAAAAAAATCAGAAAACCCTCCACATTTTTGTTCAACTTAGAACATATGTGTGAAATGGTGTTTTTTTGTTTGCTTATTTGTCTTTTGATTTTGTTTTGTTTTAAAAGTTAAATATTCTTATTTTTTATAGCTGGAAAATATCCCTTTTGCTGAAAACTATTTTCCCCAAAATGCTGATTATATTCTCTGTGTTATAAATGGGAAAATAAAACAGGCCCTCACCAGATTTTTCATTTAGCAAAACTGTACAAAGAGAAGAAATCTGATGTTTGGCCAAACTTGAATACAGATTTCCCTGAGAGTCTGACTGTGAAAAATAAGCTGTGGTAAGAGTTTTTTAGGTTAAGATAATACTAAACACTATATTCAAGATGGGAAAGATGATTGCCATTTTTCAACTAGTCCATCTGGGTCAGTTTGATACTAATATTTTTCTTTATTTTTATCTCATTAGGAACTAAATCCTGTTGTATCAAAGGTCTTGAGAACTCTGGCCACCTGCCACTCACCTGTGCTATACCCAGTAGCAGCTTTTGGATCCTAGAGTTGCTGCTGTCTCTCATACCACAAAACCACCTTCTCCTGATTCTCTAGGAAGACCGCTGAGAGTCAACATCGAGCCACTGGTGGTATGTACTGTATAAAGAGTTTTGATTAAGCTTGATTAATTGTCCCTCAGGATAGTTTTAGTATTTATACCCCATAATATCTCTGTGTTATACCAATACTTCTTATTAATATATAAAAGTCCTTGCTAATTTTATAATTGTAAAATGTCTTGTTGTTTTGATATGCATTGAGGTTGATTTATTTCTTATTAACTTGTATTCTTTTGTGACACGCCTGCTTGCATCTCTTGTCTGTTTTTCTGTTAAAATATTTTAATTGGTTTTTAAGAATTCTTGGCAAATCAAGTATATTGACTCTTTGCCTTTCATATAAGTTGCAAATATTTCCTCCAGTTTTTTTTATACGTTCTTACTTTCACTTAATGGTTTTGGATGCATAGATATTTTGACTTTTCAATTTGAAAACTTACGTCATGCTTAGAATTGCTATTCATGCTTCAAAATTATATTTTCTAGTTTTTATTTTTTAATATTAATTTTTTTTTTTGAGACAGAGTGTCACTCTGTCACCCACGCTGGAGTGCAGTGGCGTGTTCTCAGCTCACTTCAACCTCCACCTTTTGTGTTCAAGTGATTCTCCTGCCTCAGCCTCCTGAGTAGCTGTGACTATAGGCATGTGATACCACGCCTGGCTAATTTTTATATTTTTAGTAGAGACAGGGTTTTGCCATATTGGTTAGATTGGTCTGGAACTCCTGACCTCCAGAAATCTGCCCACCTCGGCCTCCCAAGGTACTGGGATTACAGGCTTGAGCCACCGTGCCCAGCCATATTTTCTAGTTTTTTAAAAATAGTTTTCTGTTTCATATTTTATTATATCCCTTTCTGTATTTTACCTCTCTCTAAATTGGAATGGTAAGTTATTTCTGGGAAATTTCCTGGTGTAAGACAGGGAACTAACTTTATTTTTTACCTGATTAGTCAGGGACTTCAGTGTCAATTTTTTTTTTTTTTTTTTGGTTGTGTTTAATTTTGACATACATTTTGCTCATTGGAGAAGAAACTTTTTTTTTTTAATTTAGATTTTATCCTCAGTTTACCTCTCCACATCAGGAAATAGGCAGTTATTTTTATGAAAGCATCCTTTCATCTTACTCTTTTTCCGTCTCACCCTCCTTTGGCACCACCCCTCCTTCCCTGTTGTTATTTCTCATCTTCATATTTAATATATTTTATATAATTTTTCTTAGACGTATTGCAATGTGACAGAATTTTCTTAACTGAACTTTTTACTGAACTATAGTGTACATACAGAAAAGTACATGTATAATTTGTATACAACCCACACAATAAATTTGCTTAGAGCAAACAGACCCTTATAGCTAGGGCACAGGTAAGTAAATACAATCTTTTGAGCAACCTAGAATGCTCCCCTAATATCCAGCTACAGTCAGTACCATCTATCCCTTCCCCTCAAGTTAACCATTATTATGAATTGTAACACCAAAGTTTACTTCATGTAAATAGAAATATACAGGATGGAATAACAATGTAGCTCCTTTTGCTCATCATGTTTGAAATATTTTTGCGTAATTGTGTATAATTATAGATCATTCATTTTCATTGCTGTATGATCATAACCACAAATTTATTTATCCACGATGTTGTTGATACACATGTGGGTGGTTGCTGGCTTTTGGCTATTAAGAATGTTTCTGCTATAAATATTTTTGTGCATGTCTTTCCATGAACACACATATTTCTCTACAGGTTGATTAGCTTTTTCTAGACTTCTTGGTTAATTTCTGAGCTTCCAACTGTCTAGCTTGGTCTAGTGTTCACAGAGACTCAGTGAATGAGGTCAATGATTTGAATTTGGAAAAACAGGAAATGGATATGGATTAGGCAAGTGTAGGCCAGGCTAGCTATTTACATAGAATTCTGTTCAGTGTATGGCTTTGTTGCATTAACTCTTGTAAGTGAGATAGTCTGGAGGAGAAAAAAATGTTAAATTTGGATGAAAAGCTGGCTTTTCCATAATGGTTTCATTCAGTAATTATTTTGGTGGAGATTTTTTGTGTAAGTCATTTGAAGAAATGTATTGTCTAATGAACATAAGATAACATATTTTGTGATAAAACTAATTTATATAGGAGCACATTTTTTAGCTGGACTGACTTAGACAAAACCCAGATATTTAACCTTTTTAATTGAAATTTAGTATTTATTTATAGCCTTGAATGTTATCCATGAATTATTCTAATATACTCCTGGGAACACTCATGCTGGGTGAATGAGAATTTCTCAGCATAAGAGACTAGATTAGCCGTATATGAAGTAGCTTTCAAGACCAATGCTGGGTTACTCTAGTCTTGAGATCTATTTTTCATTGCTTGGTGATGTACTGTATTCAGCCTGTAACAGAGTTATACTGTTGGGATTCTGGGAGGCTTTCTACTGGGCATTAGTGATTTCCTTTCCTAAACTACAAACACAACTGCCCCTTCTGAGGAGGAAAGCAGGCAGGTTTGCCTTGGCCAAAGTCCAATGGCCGGGAGTCAAGCCCTTAAGTGCTTTCTCAAGTTCCCAGCCTAGTTTCTCTGAAGATCAGTCTGCTTGGTAGCCTAAGAAGGAAATTACCCGGTCATTTCTGTTCTGGCATTTACTAGTACACAGCTGTTTCTTTCGATTCTGTAGAACAAACCTGAACTGGCACCTTTCCTGGATAGGAGGATATCACTGGCAGGAGATAGAAAATACTTTTCATTGACGTACAAGGGTTGGAGAATATATTATGAAAATCATATTTGATAATATATTTATTCATTAAGTATTTATTATCTGTGCTACATAGTATTGTTTCTAAAACTATTTCTAACACCAACAAGAACTTGAAATTCATACATATGTGCTCTAATACTTATTAATATGTGGACCACACCCTCAATCCTACTGAATCTGAATGTCTAAGGAAGGGGTCTAAGAATTTCCATTTTTATCAGTCATCTCAGATGATTCTGATGTACACTAACATTTGTGGACATCTGGTTTAAACTCAAAAGCACATTTAGACTGATTTACCCTACTAGTTAGCATCTGTTTGAGAATAAGAGAAAAGTTAAACAGCAACAAAATGATAGTGACTTATCTGAATAAACTAAAATAATGTCATGCATTTTTTTAAGTGCTTAATTCTAGTAATGCCCTATAGTTTTTTTTTTTTTTGAGGCCTCAGGCCTGTGACTCAGAATGGACTCAGGGTATGGTGCCACTGTCTCATGTACATATTCATATTTCAGAAGACAAATAACCTTAGATTTAAATCTTGAATAAATCCACATTATAGAAAACTCCATTCTGTAGAAATGCAGTTATAGTGGGGTTCCAGCATTATTAGTTTGTCATATTTTAGTCTAACTTTTATAACATAGCCACGGACTACCCTTGCTGCCTGTGAGGGGTAGATGGGGGAAGAAGTGTATGAAAAATGGAAATGAATTTTTCTTAGGGACATGATCTATTACAGTAAGAAATCTTTCTTTGCAAGGGTCAAGAACTACTCCTGTCTAAGTTCCATGTGCCTTCTTCAATCCTTTATCTAAATGTAAGCTTACCTCAGTCACATTTCTTATCTTACGATAAAGAGATTGTAATGTCTGGATATAGACTTCACATCAAATATGTGCTTTCAGTGTTAATGTTAGCATGATGATGATTATTATTATTTTAGCCCTTTCATTCTAACATCTCACCCCTCTTCCCCAAGGATTTATGTTCCTATGTATCAGTGAATGATAAGACCTTAATCATATCCTGAGCAGCAAGATAGAAACCAAGCTTTATTACCAGCACAGGATACAATTCTCTAGGTCTTTCTCCATTTCCAAAAATAATTAGAATAACTTTCCTATACCTTCCTCAGCTATTTAAGATAACCATTAGACTGCAACAAAAGCATGATTCTGGGTAGATGTAATCATCCATGAACAAAAGCTGAACTTCAAAAGCTGTAATTATTTTTTCTAACTCAGAGTGTTTAAGAGTATGAATATTGCCTTATCATTTTGATTTTGATTTCTGTTGAGATCTAGTGTGACAGCTCTCCACCTCTGGGAATCGTGAAAATGTGAATTTACAGATAGTATTTTTAGTTGCAATTCTAGAAAGATTTTTAATAGCTTTCTATGGATTTACTTATTCATTCGTTCTTTCATTAACTGATATTTGAACACCTATTATGGGTCACCCACTCCTCTTTGCCCTGGAGATATGACAGTGAACAAAACTGATAAAAAGCCCTGAGCTCAGAGAGCTTATATTATAGAGGGAAGAGATAAGTACTGAAGCTAAAAAATGAGAATAAGTTAGAAAGTAATTAATGCTATAAAAAATGATCAGGGTATGAGTGATGGGGAGGCCTGGGTGATGGGCCTCGTGCTCATGATCTTGTCACAGACCACAGTGCATCAGAAACGATACTGAGATGCTAAAATATTGTTTGCTTTGGGCTTTTAATTTTTTGTAACTGCTAGTGATTTATTTTCTAACTTATAACCAAGATTACAGATGCTGATATTTTTCCAGATTCCTCTAAATTCAAGATCTTTCTAAAATACATATTTACCTGAAATAGTTTATTTGGAATGTATATCTAAGTAATATTTGATTAAAAAAGACTAAAAATTTTCTTTTTATATTGGCTAATGTGGAAGTGATTAGCATGTTTAAACCATGGAAGAACATTTGCACTTATCCTTTTGTTGTTGTTGTTGTTGTTGTTGTTGTTGTTGTTGTTGTTGAGATGGAGTCTTGCTCTGTCGCCCAGGCTGGAGTGCAGTGGCGTGATCTCGTCTCACTGCAAGCTTTGCCTCCTGAGTTCATGCTATTCTCCTACCTCAGCCTCCCCAGTAGCTGGGACTACAGGTGCCCGCCACCATGCCCCACTAATTTTTTTGTATTTTTAGTAGAGATGGGGTTTCATCGTATTAGCCAGGATGGTCTCGATCTCCTGACCTTGTGATCCACCTGCCTCGGCCTCCCAAAGTGCTGGGATTACAGGCTTGAGCCACTGTGCCCTGCCCCCCCTCTTTTTTTTTTAATACACCAAACTTGTTAGAACTGTAACTGTAAAATACAATTAAAATAATTCTGAAGAAATAATTTTCTACTAATTTGAATTCTCTAAAGAATTTTCTCACTAAGACACTGACTTTGGAAAATGACAGACTTTCTGGTAAACTTTATGCACTTATAATGAAGAAGGGGAAAAATGGCAACGAAAATTATTTTTAGTTTTCTGGTAAGATGGTAACATACACACAGTAAATGGGTATTATGACTGTGTTGGACACAACAATATACTACCTGGATCTCCCTTTAGGAAAAGTCTTGTTGTCCAGCTGTCAGCCCCTTCAGGGTGGGCCTCAGCTGCAGAGTGTCTCTTCACCTGAGGTCATGTCCTTCTTGTGGCAGCTGCAGCTAGTGACAGCTAGGTGGGCATAAAGGCCTGAATTTCGACCCAACATGGGACATTGTAATAGGCCATTTGTGCTCTACACAGAACTTCTACATAATTTTATGGCTCAGTGCACAATGAAAATGTGGACCACTTTGTTCAAAAATTATTAAGAATTTCAAGATGACAGTACGGTATTAAACTCAGCGAAGAACACTTCTAAAAGTGGGGGGCACTCTATCTGCACAGGTCACGTATCTGTGAAGCTGACCCTGGCTCCATAGCTCCCAGATGCTAGGCCAGGGGTTTTGTCAGGCTTACACTGTAATTCAGACCTAGTACACAGCTTATTTCACTCACTCAAGCAGGTTGCTTACTTTTCTAAATCTCAAGGACTTTATAATAAAAAGTTTAAATTATATACTTTTCCCATTTATTCAGAGTTCTAAATACCATGATATGAGAAACTCTGGGGTCTATAATTCTTTTTTACCTAAGTTATTTCCAAGTGTTTTATAGTATAATCTCCATTTTCTTGCCTAAGTCATTATGAATGTGAGTATTTTAATTCATTCAGTTTTCACCCTAACTTAAAGGTAGTTCCAGATTTTTGTGGGGCCTGAAATGTATTCAGTTTAAGAGGCTGTCTATAAGGAAAGGACTACAAAATTGCAAAAATAAACTTGGTATGGGAGTGAATATTTATTTAGAATGAAAAAAGAAATAATAAATTTGAATGTAAAAACCTGACAAATACAAATATAGAAGAGTTTTTTGACTGGAGTGTTAACCAGTCTTTTTTATGTTAATGTTTTTGGCTCCTACTAGAACACTTCCTGTTACATATGAATTTTGGTATAATCAATAATTGTGAGAAATACAAAACATTTACCTAAAATTAAGGCATAACCAAGAGCAATTTAAATGCATTTTTAAATGGCTGCTATTTTGTATTGTATGTTGACTGATGCACGTGTGTGCACTAGTTTTATTATTGAAACACTAGCCTTTTCAAGCAATGTTTTTGCTGCATCAGTGGCAATTTTATGGATTGTTTGCTCTGAGAGTACCAGACTTTGCCAGGGTAAGGTAAATCAGATACAGTAAAATATGAACCAATATATCAAAATGCGTAAAACAAGTATTTCTGTGCCCTGAAGTAACTTCCGGTTTTTACTACTACTGTTTTCATCCTTCAAATAGAGGTGTCTGGGTTCTCTTTTTTTTGCTTTCCACAAAGTAAAAACAAAAAGAATATCTAGTGCATTTATCACTGTGTGCACTAAAATGTCACGCATACTGTTGAATGTAGAGAACTTCCATTTTGACCAGGCGTCAATGAGAACCTAATGTTCTAATTCAGTTGTACACAGCTGATGACCAGAAGAATTTCCCACACACTCGTTGCTGGTTCTCTACATTTGAAACCTTATCTTTCATCTACTACCCACATATTTTCATTGCAAGACACCATGAGACACGTTCATATTAATATATAAATTCTAGCCCTGGGTTCTGGGTGTTTCTTCCTTTTTTATGGCTTAAAACAACAGAAGTTTATTCCCTCACAGTTCTGGATTCTAGAAATTTGAAATCAAGATGTTGACAGGGCCATGCTCCATCAGCAGGCTCTTGGGGAAAATCGTTCCTTGCCTCTTCCCAGCTCCTGGTGGCTCCTAGTAACCGTTTGTGTTTCCCGGTTTGTACACAATCCCTCTAATCTGTGCTGTGTTGTCATATGGTCTTCTCCTCTCTATGTATCTCTCTGTGTTCACTCCTCTTCCTATAAAGGAACCAGTCATTGGATTTAGTGTCTACTTTAGTCCAGTATGGTCTTAACTAGCTACATTTGCAAAGGCCCTATTTCTAAATAAGGTCACATTCTGAGGTTTCCAGGGAAGATGAATTTGAGGGAGAAAATATTCAACCCATTATGAAAACCTGTAATAGTAAGTTAGATCTGTTATTGTTAGTTAGAAAGTCTCATCAAACACCTCAGTGTATCTGTTAGCATAACGTTCTTAGAATCCGTGACTATCACAGAAAGGGACCACTGAAAAAACCTCAGAAGTGGTCACAGATCACAGCAAAGGTGGAGTGAGCACAAGGAAAACCACTTCTGCACATGACCACATGGATGCTGTTTCATGGATGAAAAGACTATGATTCCCAATTCCTGAGAATAACAGCTCTTTGTTGAAGGAAATCTGCCAGAAAATCTGCCTGTGAAATATTAATGCTGAACATGATTCTATGAACTCTGTGGGACACCTTGAATGTGCTCTGAGCTTCATCCTCACAGTCCCTTCCTCACTGGGTATGTGACAAGCTACCCAGGAAAAGGCTAGGGAGAGAACAACGTATGCAAGCTTCTAAACATACCAGGCCTGTCTGGACCACCCATGGAGATGCCCCAGCTACACTAATGACATTGCAATTCCCTTCTGGAGGCTACACCTCTGCTAGACTTTCTTATCAAGCTTAGCCCTGAGTTTTTATGTTACAATGCTGCTTCAGTCAGTAAAATGGGTAGGAGCATTTCTGGAAGCTATTCCCACACTAGGATTGTCAGCCATAACGTATGTGTGTAGTGAACTGTGAACCACACACACACACACACACACACAAATCTCACTAAATCAAAAGTAAGTGTTTCCCCAATTCAGTTTCTTAGTTGGATCCACAAAATGCCTGTGGCTACTCTCAACAGTACTGGACCACAAGGGAAAGAATGACAAAAAGGAAGTCAGAGTGGCCTTAATTTATTATAATTAAAATATCTTCTTTTTATAATTTTATTAAAAATATGATTATGGGCACACATTGCTACGGCATATCCCAGAGCTCAGAAGGGCAAATCCATTCTGCTTTTACACTGATTACAGTCCTTTTCAAGGAATTTATGACCTCTAGTCTTGGCATCTTCCTATGATAACAAGATGCTGATGCCTTTCTTACTTCAGAAAGTAAATAAATGCAAAAACTGTACGGAATTGTTTCATTATCTGTAACTAATGAATCTTCATTATTAAATAATGAAGCAGAGTGTTAATTTTTTTTGAAAATTATTTTATCAAATCAGGCAGACAGAATGCAACATGGTCATATCGATGCTTTTTGTCACTTTCCTCCTCTCTCTCTTTTTTATCTTCTTTTGAGAATTACCTTCACCTAATTTTGCAATTTCCTCATGTTGTCCCCCACTGCTCAGTGAAGTATCCATGGGTCTGCCCATGCCTTTCCCCTCCAGCAAATTTAGATTTCATTAGACCCGTTAATAATAAAAATCATACTTTATTGAGTATACACAATGTGTCCAAAGACAATGTTGAGGGCTCAGGGTGTTATTGAACTTATTTAGTTACTACTTTTCCATTTTGAAGAAATGGAGACTGAGAAAGTCTAGATAATTTACCCAAGTTCACACATCTCATAAGTAGCAATGTTCAGAATTAGAATTGTGATTTGCTTGACTCCTGAACTTGTGATCCTAACCTTAAGACTATATTACTTTTTTTGAATCCTACTATCTGCCCTCCAATGTGACTGCTATTTAATTTGGTTAATTCACCCTAGTGACAGATATAACCTTGATGGTAATAGCAATTGAATTATAATATTTTTAATTTACATACTAGATTTTGAAATCCCAAGGCAGCAGGCATCTCGATTTTTCATCCTTTGAATTCACATCACCTAGCTCTTAGAGAAAAGAATATTGAATGAATGAGTTAGTGAGTTGTTGAATAAATCTAAAAGCAGCCAGTAGAGATTAGTGGCTTGACTCAAAGGGATGAATCTTAATATGTAATTTCCAGGCTAAAGTGGGAGGTATTTGGGGGCAATAAAACCTTTGGGACATTACTTTTATCCCTCAAATCATTCCACATAGCTGTCGTTGCACAGAACTAATCATGAGAAGAAAAATTATTATTTTCATTTTGCAAATTATATTGATACTATTACAATTAATTTGACTTGCTTTCTTAACTTGCTAAAAATGTGACCAAAGAAGTGTTTGTTACAGGGCTCACACATAATTGAAACCACTATTCTATATTTTATAAGAGGATTGAGTTCTTTTCAAAGCCCAATAGCATGTTTAATTTATTGATACCCAGGTGACTAGCTTAGTAATTGAGCCACACAAGGTAAGTGAGGAGGGGTGAAAAGAAAACAAATCTGGGCCTATAACCTTTTTTGCTGTGCTAGTTACAGGGAAGAAGCATTTGAATTTTGGGAGCTTTCCTACTTTGGAAGAGGTGGGAATTTCCTTACAGTTCTATGTTATTAGCTATTACTTTAGCTAGTTTTTTTATTTAGAATAGGTGAAAGTGGTAGAATTGAATTTTGATGAATTCTGGACAGGGAAACTACTTTTAGAAGACTAAAAGTTTAAAAACTAAATGTTAAGAGTCTTTCAAAAATGTTTTTAATAGATATGAATTTAACACTATATATATGTGTGTGTGTGTATGTGTGTGTATATATATGTATATATATAGTTTTTTCAGAATAGCACTGCCCAAAAGATATGTAATATAAGATATCAAATGCAAGTCACACATATAATTTAAAATTTTCTGGTGGCCACATTAAATAAAGTAAAAAGAAACAGTTGTAAATAATTTTAATATGTTTTATTTAATCCAATATATCAAAGTATTCTTATTTCAACGTGTAAACATAAAAATTATTAATGATATATTTTATATTTTATTTTTTATGCTACGTTTTGGGGAAATCTGATGCATATATTACTCTTACAGCATGCAGATTACATCCAGACTAGCCACTTTTCAAGTGCTTAAGAGACGCTTCTGCTTAGTGGCTACTGTTTCAGACAGCCATGTTCTTAGAGTGACCAACCAGCCCAGTTTCCTTGGGAATGAGGGTGTACCTAGTATATGGGATTTTCAGTTTTTAAACTGGGACAGTCACAGGTAAACAGGGATAATTAGATCACCCTAGGAGATCTAGCTCTCCTTTTATTATGTATAACTATGTATAGATTTGTTTACACTGTAGTTTGAAGTACTCAACTGAGAATGAATCAGAAGACCTAGGTTCAGATGCTAGATCTGCTATTTACTACTATTGACCTGTGTGTCAATAAGAAATTCCATTAATTTTTCTGAGCCTGAGTTATCACAATTTTAAACAGAAGGTAGTACCACTTAACTCACAGGAAGTTCTTGAGGATTATAATAAAATTACACAGGAAAATACATCTAGATCAGGTCCTGGCAAAAGCTGATAATAATAGGTGTCAGTTGGACACAGATTTCAAGTACAAAATTTATCTAAAGGAGTTCTTTATATTATGCATATAGAAGAAAACAAGTACCTTTTGCAGAATATCAGATTAACCCAAGAAACTACCCATTTACTACTGAGAATTAGTCACATTGGTTGGTTAGTCAAGCTACAAGGTTGCCATGAACTCTTTTGTCTTGCCTGCCCTGCCTTGCCTGGCCTTCTACTGCTCTTTTTGATCAGAAAGAAAGAAATCACTTTTAACTGCATTTCGCAAATTACACAGGTAATCCATACTTTTAAAAATAAATATTAAAAAATATAGGGAAATTTTAATAAATTACTCTGTAATGTCACTTCCCAGAAATAAAGTCTATGAAGATTTTCATCATTTCTTCTTGGAATTTTCCCTATAGGTATGTATGTACATAGGGAAAATTATGCACACACATGTAAGCATATATGTATTGTTTTTATATAGTATGTTATGTCTAACATGACATGAATTCTTTCCATGTAATTAATTAGGCATCTCTATTAGTTTCATTATATTAATTTATTATCTATATAGGATTTATAATTTATTTAATCGAGCTGCTATTTTTGACCATTAAGGTATTTCTACTTTCCTGGACATAAAGAATAAGGTTGTGAATAATATATGTCTTTGTTCAGGCATTCATATTTTTAGGCATAAATTCATAGAAATGGAATTACTGAATGGATGAGTATAAGCTTATCTATATTTTTAAGGCTTTTGATATGTTTAATATGCCATTTTATGTATTTTTGAAAATTTATGTACACAAATAATTATGGAAGTGTAGAAGTAAGTGTGTCTTTTACCCTACATCTTAGTTTACACTAGGTACTTCTGTCAAAAACATTTTTCATTGTATAATATAATCCAGATACAAAAACACACATGCATATATATGTATATGTGTATATGAAATATAATAAGGCAAATAGCCTTGTCACTATACCCTGATAAAGACATACATTTCCAGCTACCCAGAAGCCTTTCTGTGTGTTCCATCCTGATCACAACCCCTCTCTACTTTCCTGCAGAGGAACTGTGAAAAATATCCAGGGACTCTCCTTACTTTCATATCAATCCCTTTCTTGCATTTCTCTGTGGCTTTGTCACCAACTATGTATTTATAGGCATTGTGGTTCACTCTTGCTCATGATTTTAGCATGATATGTCTCTTAAATCTTTTAATCTATAAATTCTCACTCCAGTCCTCCTCCCTTTCTGTTAATTTGAGGAACCCAGGCCATAGCCTGTAGTTCCCTACAGTCTGGATTTTGCTGCTTGCATAGTCATGGTACAGTTCCTCTTCCATCTATAGTTCCTGCATATTGACAACGGGATCTAGAGACTTGATCGGAGTTAAATTCAATCATATGGCAAGATCACAGCTGATGTGTTCTTTTTTCAAGAGGCACATAATGTCTGCCTGTCTCTGTTTTTATGATGTGTTTTGGCACACTTTCAGTGTTTGTAGGAATATTATTCTTCTCTGTATTCTCCTTTTCTTATAGTAACTTTTTATAGCATTTAATCTTGATACTTTTCTCTTGGTCATTTTTTAAAGTTAATTTGGTTTTCCTGAAATTTTAGAAAAGGCTTGGTTCAGATGATTTTTCTAACTTTATGCAACTCCCCCCTTTAAGATTTTTAAAAATATAGTGTTAAGGCAGGGCATGGTGGCTCATGCCTGTAATCCCTGCACTTTGGGAGGCTGAGGCGGATGGATCACCTGAGGTCAGGAGTTCGAGACCAGCCTGGCCAACATGATGAAACCTCGTCTCTACTAAAAATACAAAAAGTTAGCCAGTCGTGGTGGCGTGCACCTGTAGTCCGAGTTACTCAAGAAACTGAGACAGGAGAATTGCTTGAACCCAGGAGGCAGAGGCTACATTGAGCTCAGATCGTGCCATCATACTCCAACTTGAGCAACAGCAGTGAAACTCCATGTCCAAAATTTATATATGTGTGTGTGTGTGTCTGTGTGTGTGTGTAGTGTTAAAATTATAACAGCTTACTTTTTGAGAGTTCCTGATTCTCTTGTTTCCTCCTCCTCTTGCCACGCCAATTTATCTTGGTCTTGTCTTTCCTTTGTCTCTATTACCCATCTACCATTCAATTTTTCTTTCACTCCTTTCAGTGTCATCTCAGTGTGGGGGTCTGTGCTGGAGGAAAGCCCTGGCAGATACTTTTTTTTTTTTTTTTTTTGAAGCAGAGTCTTGCTCTATTGCCCAGACTGGAGTGAAGTGGCATGATCTTGGCTCACTGCAACCTCCGCCTCCTGGGTTTAAGCAATTCTCCTGCCTCAGCTTCCTGAGTAGCTGGGATTACAGGTGCTCACCACCAGGCCCAGCTAATTTTTTGTATTTTTAGTAGAGACGGGGTTTCACCATGTTGACCAGGGTGGTCTTGAACTCCTGACCTCAGGTGATCAGCCCGCCTCTGCCTCCCAAAGTACTGAGATTATAGTCGTGAGCCACCGCGTCCAGCCAAGTTTTAAGAATTCACAGGAGACAGATTGCCCCAGCCCATTTCATGGGCCTTTTTCATTCATTTGTTGTTGTATTTGACAAAATGCCTCCTAGTTCCAGTAAGCTCGGTAGCATCTCAAGGTGTAGAAGTGGCAGTGGAAGCAATTTGCCTTAGGTACAGGCAGGAAGGAGGCCACATTGTCTATGTAGAGGTAAAATACTGATGAACTCCTGAAGGTTGATCTGCTTTATATTATCAGCCTGCATTGGTGATTCTAAACAACATCAGTGATAAAATAATCCCCCCACTGTGCCACCTCCTCCTCTAAGCCTTTGATCTCAAAGTGGGCTGTGGGATTTTTAAGTGAATACTTGCTGGCAGCTATTTTGGCGTTGTCCTGTCGTTTCTCAAGTCCATCAAATGCACTTTCCTTGCTTTCTTTTGCACAGCTTCCCAAATTATGGAGGCTTGAGACTATTGATGGTTTGTACCCACACATTTATATATTGCCATCAGGTTTTGTTAAAAATGTTGTCCATGGGTTTTTTGTTTTACTTTCTTGCTGCTCTTTTAATGTAGGGTTTCTGCTAGAGCCAAAAACTATGCAGTCACTGTATCTGTCATCTTCCCAGGCTTCCTCCTGAGTATTTTAATTTTTAATCTTTGTTATTCTGAAATGTAAGTAATATTACTTCGTTATTTTTTAGTTTTTGTTACTTGATTTTTAGCAAGCTTGTAATTATTTCCTTATCATTTGTGGTCATTTATTTTTTTTTTAATATATGGACTGTCTGGAGTTTTGCCCATTTTCTACTGGAGTCTTTGCCTTATTCTCATTGATATATAAGAACTATTCTTAATATATAAACTTTAGCTCTTGGTTTACACTTTCTATAATAATAATGATAATGATTTTTAAAAATGCAGTACTTACCTAATTTTTTGGCATAATGTAGTTTCAAACTTAAGGTGAGAAAATGTTTTAAGTTTTTAAAATATGTGTTTTGATTATATTTAGAGAGATCCACCTACTGGTTGTTGGAGAGTTCAGTGAGTTTTACTGATGAACAATATTTAATGAATGTCATTACAGGATAAAGAACAAGGAAATATTGGAAAGCATCAGGATGTCTTAATTTGAAATGATACCAAACAGTGTTACTCCCGTTTTAGATTATCTCTGTATGCTCTGGCCCGTTAAATCATAACTGAAGTTTATATAGGCCTTCACAATTTACGCATGTCTTTCGCTTATATGATTTGAGCCTCACAATAATTCACATACTTAGAAAAATAACTGCCTGAAATCTGCAGTAATAGATTTCTTTTCCAAGTGAAGTCTGCTTAGTTATAAATCTCTAATTGCTAATGAAGATAAAGGTCAGTATTAGCAGCTACAGTTAAAAAAAAAAATCCTGGGGAAATCAGTTAGCAGTCATTGGCCAGGAAGTGGATTGTTTGCAGATTACTTGGCATAGATCCCCATAAAAAAGCAAACCTTCAGTCCCACCCCTTCACTCTGCTTTTCCTGCCTCCTCTGTTCCAGAGAAGCAAATATTTAGATACATTTGAACCATCAAAACCAGCAGTTTATACTAATCTGGACGAAATAAGTTATAAAGACCAGATGATGCTTAAATACAGCTGACAAGATTTTAACTTCATACTTTGAAAAACGTTCTAGATCACCTTCTTTTAGTGTTTTCTCCATTGGCATTAAGTTAAACATTAAAGAAAGCCCTAAAGCACTTCGATGGAATTTGGGAAATTATTTATTGAATAAAAGTTTTTGGTTTTTGTTTTGTGAATGTCTCTTTAAATCAAAGTTACTAGTTCCTATGATGCTGCAATTCTGGTGAGTCAGAAATTCACCATATTTGGATTTTCAGTTTTCCACTTTCAATGGCTTCCTCTGTCTTTTTTTTTTTTTCTTCAAGCTCAACAAATGTAAAATATTTTAATCAAGTGAAAACAGACGAAAATATGACTCATTCTTCTCGGCTAGGGATTGGTTTGCTGATGTCATCCCAGTCTCTGTGGCCAAAGCATTCTAAGGAGCATAATCAGTCTTGGGGATCCTGCATTTCAGTTAGGAACTAAAGCATTTCGTTTTAAACTCTCTTTATCTCCTTTTTCCCTCTTCTTTTGTTTCCTCCAAAAGAAGAAAAAAAAAAACAGTTGAATACTTTCATACTTTTCTTGTGTGTCCTGCCACATACATTTTCTTTCATCCCTCATTTCTCCATTTTGTTGCTTAATATATATTTCTTCTGAAGACTGTTTGCTATTCTTTATGTAGAAAAAAGGACCAGAAAGATTTATATTTAACGGCCTGAAAACTCAGCTCACTCTCTTTCCCTAGTTTCCCTTTCAGGGCAGTCATTACCATCTGCCTTCATGGCTTCATGTAGCCTCTTTATTCTTAGGGCTCTGAAATCTTTATCTCCAGTGTCAACTTTTTTAAAGGACCTGACTCAAATTTAACTTTCAGCTGACATCACTCTTATAAGCATTTTTAATTTCAAATATTCAAAACTGAATTAATTAGTTATTCCTATCAGGAACTCCAAACTGATCTTTTTGTTTTGTTTTCCATTGCAGTTAAAGGCTTCATAATCTACTCAGCCAAAATTAAGAATCTGTAAGATTTTCTGACTTCTCCCTCTCCATGATCCTTTCTGTTGAATTAGCATCCAAATATTGTTGCTTCTTTCTCAGAAGTACCTCAATAATTCAACCCTTTTCTGTTGTTAAAAGGAAGTTCTTCAGAACCGAAAGACTGAGGTTTAAATCCTGTCTCCAGTACTACTATCTGTATGACCTGGGGCTCATTACTTGAAAACTTCCTGGGTCTCAGATTTCTGATCTATAGAGTGGAAATAAGTATAGTACCTCTGTCATAGGGATTATGAAACTTAGAACAGTACCTGTATATGGTAAGTTCTACAGAAATATTAGATATTATTATTTTTATCATTTAATCAATCTTCACTCAGATAGCCACTGACTGACTTTATCTCTTGGCTTGAATATTGAAACAGCTTTTTAACTGGTCTCCTAATTCTAGTTCTTCCTACTCCGTTTTCTAATCCACAGTAAAGTGGTTACGTTAGTCAGGGGCCAGTCAGAGCAACAGAAGCCAAACTTGAGTTTTTCAATATAGAGAATTGATACTGTATTCATTATCAGTTGTTAGAGGACTTAAAAAAATAAAATGAATCACTGTAGAAGCTTCTACCACCTATATAGTGCAGGGAACACAGGGAGAAGGCTGGAGTTTTCAGAAAGCAGAAGATTAAAATAAAGACCCCCACAAAGCAGGACTCAGACTTGGAAGAAGGGGCACTGCATCCCTGCTACTGGTACTTCCGAGGGGGCCAGATGAGGCCAGTTGTGGGAAAGCCAAAAAAAGTTCTGGTGCCTTGATAAGAGGATGTTGACAAAATACAAAGCAAACAGGAAAAGGGAGTCTCTTTTCCCTTCTTCCATTCTTCCAGTTTCCCTTTATAATCCTCTATTGGAAGAATCTAACAAAGAACCAGATGATAAAAGAAGATTTGCAGCATCCCTGTGTCAGCATACCAGAACAGGGTACAGAAGTGTGGCTTCGAAATGAGAATCAATAGCTCAATAACCAATGTAGTATACGTTCTAAAACACAGATCATCTCTCTTCCTTGACTTTCACATCCAGTGGCTTCTCATTGCCTGTAGGATAAAGTTCAGATTCCTCAAACTCTGGTCAAAATCAAATTTTTCACATCTTTCGCCAATCCTTCCTTTCTATTCTTATCACCGCCCTTATCCTGCCTCCTAACTTCCAGCTCCTGCTGCACCATGACCTTTGCTCTGCAGTTCATGTTTCATTATCCTGAATTATTTCATCTCTCCATTGTTTTGCCTCTGTTGCCTCTTCTGCCGTTCTTTTAATTGACAAAATCCTATTCATTCTTTTTTTTTTTTTTTTTTTTTCCTGAGACGGAGTCTTGCTCTGTCGCCCAGGCTGGAGTGCCATACACACTTGATTTTGATAGGACAAAATCCTATTCATTCTTTAAGAGTCAACTCCTTCATTAAACTGAGAGTTCTGGACAGAATTAATGACGTGTTCCTCTGTACTTCTATAGATTGTTCATTCATTCAAATCAAAATCAAGTGTGTATGGATTCCTTATTATGTAATGGGCATTGTGCAAAGCACTGTACAACGATGAACAAAACATCCTTGGTTTCTGTTATATGAAGCACCCTGAGGAAGTGACTTTTGAACTGGAATTGGAGGTAACAAGGAGGTAACTAGGCAAAGGAGGGTGGGTTGGAGGAGGGCAGTAATGAATTTGGATTTAGTCAAGTTGACTGTGATATTTCTTTGAACATTTAAGAGGGGAGTTGAGAGGATTGTTGCATAAATGACTTCATAGCTCAAAAGTAATAGCTAACTGGAGAAATACATTTGGAATCTGTACACTCTAAGGTCTTAGTGGGAGAGGAGAGCAAGGCAAAACAGAGAATTATGGCTAGATTTTTAATAACTTTAACAATTAAAGTTGAGTCAAAGAGGATGACCCCAAATGGCAAGAGTAGCAATCAGAAACAAGAGAAACAGAAACAGTGAGAAAAAAATTCAAAAGGATGGATTAGCAACAGTTTTGAATGTTTATGAGGGTTAGTAAGATAATCATACAGATTTTTGCACTGGATTTAGTGACCTCATTAACGATCATGAGGGGATCCTTTTCAGTGGAGTGATGGCTCTGCCAAGTAGAATAGAGTGAAGAATGAGGTAGTGAAAGTGGAGACAGCTAATGTGGAGAAGTTGCTTGAGACATTTGGCTAGAAGAAGTGACCTAGAATACTTATTGTATTGTATTTATTTACTATCTTTTCTAACTAACTAGCATGTATACTTCCTGTGGGCAGGTTATTGATTTTTTGCAAACCTTAGCACTAAGACTAGAAACTGGCATTTAATGGAAGCTTGATAAAAGAATTGTCTGTGCTGAATGAAATAATCCACGTAAAACACTTAGCACGGTGACTGGTATAGAGTGAACACAAAATGTTCTTTCGTTAATTCAGATATTTTGACCTCTTTAAAGATTTCTTCTCTTTTGGCTAACAAAATGGGAAACAGAATAAGCTGTGTTTTTAAGGCAGGAGTCTCCATATTCTTGTGGGAAGAAATTATACTTCTTTGCTTCTTTATAAATGACTGAACATAAAGGTGGGAGGTAGTATTCACCAGTATGACTGGTGAATGCTATTAAATGGAATTAATTGAAATTGTAAAATGACAAAGCAAGTGCTTTGTAATTTAGATTTAATAGAATGGAAGCTAAAATGTTTGTTAATTTTTTTTCTTATTTTTGACATAATTTTGAAAATATGGGTCAGTGGTACAAAAATATTTTGTATACTGGAAGTTAAAAAACAGATTAGAGGAGTCAATGAGAAAATACAGCCGATTTTTGAAAATACCGTAATATGAAACTCCAATTTACATTCCTCTAGTTTAAATGTAAAAAGTCATACACATACCCTAATTTAATTCCAATTTAGCATACCCAAACAGAAAACTAAATTTTCTTCTATCTGCATTGGTATTACTAGTTTACTTCAAAAAATATTCTCCAGTCTTTTAAGTGCAAACATGGTTATTTTTCAGTCTTTAATTTGCATAAAATCCAAGATTATGTTTACAAAATTGCATTTGTTATTCTTAAAAGTATATATTAGAATTATTTATAAAAATTGTTGGTAATGTTATAAGACAAATAAAACAATTTTAATTTAGGCTTCTGTGTTTAATAGAATTTACAGGTTCTTATTTAATCCCTGCTCAAAATTCAGTTGAAACAAATTATCAGAGTACCTTGGGCCAATTCTACACAACTTTCAAGTATGTGACTATTGTTACCCAAATCTCCCAAAGTCATCTTTCACAATCCTGCTGTCCTCTGTGGCTCTTCATGCCTTCCCCGTGTGCCTCATATTTTATTGATCTCAAGCAACTTCCTCAAAATTGCTCTCAGTGTGAATAGGTTGGGCAAATACTGTTTCAGGTAAGTTGTAAATGACAAATAAATATTGGTAGATTTTCCTTTCCTCTGGTGGTTTTTCAGGCCCTAGTCCTTCATGGCTTTAACAGGGGACCACTCCTTAGCTTGTAGAACTTCTCTTCATCCCAGGGTATATTTTGGAGAAGAAACTTCTTATATTCTCAAATTATGATATACAGGGATATATAGGCAACTACTATTTGTGCTTCAGCATGCAGTTGGTCTAAAGGGCACACACATGCAGCGTGAAAGCATATGTGCCCTCTGTTCAAGCTGAGTATAGGCCCTTAGGTTTCTGAGAGTGTCGTAACAGATAAAGACAGCAGAATTTGGTCTGGGATGCTATACATCTACTGCTTTGTTGAATTTACCCCCTTTGATCTTCTTTCAGCATTTGGTTGGTTCAGTCTTGGCTGCTCTTGCTCTTGCCATTTGTTTATGTGATGATGGTAACTCCCTGCCCTTCCCGGTTCCCCCCTTCTCAGCTTTGACATAGTCCTAACTACATATCCTTCCGACAGAGTCCACCAGTGAGCCTGAATTCACTTAAACTAGCTTTTTCTCTACAGTTTCCTGTTCCCTACTTAGCTCCTTTACTTCTGGGCTGTTATGTGATGTATACACCTCGTAATCATTGAACATTTTACTGCAGACTTAGGAAATGGTAAGAGCAGTTTGTTAAATGGGGAGGGGGTAATCGCTCTCCTACTTTAAACAGTTTATTTTAAGACATGGGATTTTGGTGGGGTAATAAGAAGTTGTTCTATAATTACTTAAAACTTCCACCAATTTTCTAATAAATGTGATATCCTAATTCTATTATGTTATACAAACTTCTAATTCATAAGAAATCATTATTTTGCTTTTCTAGTAAATTTTTTTTTTAAACCTAAAGGTCTTATTACATATAGGAATCACAAGAAATTAAAATATGAATGTAGATAACCAATAATTACTGACATTTACTATGGTCCAGGTGTCCTATATGCAATACTTTACTAACCTTCATATTAATTTCACCATTTAGGGAGCATTACTTCCATTTTCCATTCAAGGGAAGAGTGGTTCATAGTGACTCAGATAACAAGTAGGTTATGAACATAAGAATCTAACCCAAAGCCAAATATAAACTGCTTTTTCTGAACATCAACATTCAGTTCCATTATTTTACTGAAAACTAAAAGTGGCCATTGCCTAGTTGAGAGAAGTGGCCATTGCCTAGTTGAGAGAAGTAACCTCACATTGTAATTAAGAACATGAGATTTGGGATTTGATTTCGTGGGTTCATATTCCTTTTCTGCTATTCACCAGCACTGGGTCCCTGAACACATTACTGAAGATCCCCAGGACTAAATGTCTGTGCTAAATGAAATAATCCACGTGGAGCACTTAGCACAGTGGCTGGTATAGAGTGAACACAAAATGTTCTTTTGTTAATTCAGATATTTCGGCCTCCTTAAAGGTTTCTTCTCTTTTGGCTAACAAAATGGGAAACAGAATAAGCTGTGTTTTTAAGGCAAGAGTCTCCATATTCTTGTAGGAAGAAATTATACTTCTTTGCTTCTTTATAAATGACTCAACATAAAGGTGGGAGGTAGAAGTGACTATCGGTAAAATCCTTCAGTGAAACAGAGATCAAATGTCACTGTTGTCAGGATAACGGTGTTAGGAGTCTCCTTCCCTATTTCAAGGTGTGAAAATCTACAGAGAATGCTGCAGAAAGATGTGTGGTAGTTTTAACTAGTTTAGAGTTTTATGAGATAAAATCTTAATATCTACCAGGAGATCCCAAGACCTGGGGTCACAAATAAATCACAGGTATTCTACCACTTCTCAGTCCACCATTCCAAGCCCATAGCAGACATAATTAATTCAACATGACATAATTAACCCAAGACAAGACAGAGACTTGTCCTCAAGCTCTTCCCATCACAATGCTCCAGGCAGTCACATGAATCAATCAGGAATTAACCCACAGGATGAAACCTATTTGTAGTCTTTGATTAAGCCCTATATTTTTTATAGTATTAGGACAGAAATCTAAAGGAAACATGATTTAAAGGAGTATGCATAAAGGAATAAAAGGAATTAAATGAATTAAACCCTAGCATGCTGAAATTAAAGTTTAAAGATGAAATGGATTCAGTAGTTCAAAAGTGTGTTTAAGACAATTTAAGAATTACTGAAACACGAGTCATACAGATCTAAAGCTGAATCAGCAGGGAAATAGACACACATGAACTCCTAATTTAGAAACAACGTAGGTTGCAGTAGGTTCTTTTAAGAAAGAAGTCCTTAAAATTTCGAAGAGTGGGAGAAGTAAGGTACTATGGGGATATTCAGTCATTATTCATTTAGCAAACATCTTTGGGCAAAGCCCTGCTTAGTGAATGGAATGGTGCTTCTCTTTCATTTTCAGTTTGGAAATGTTAAAGCAACCTAAAGTTCTCCATAAAAATAGCATAATGTACAAAATTGGGGAATTCAAAGAGCTTGATGGGAAATGCTTCAATCTTAGGAAAAGTTATAGACTAAGTTCTCCAATTTTATTCTCAATAATTTTCTAACCTTGCTTTTCTGAACTTCAGTGTGAGATATTTCACGTTTATTGAAATTTTCACACATATGTAACTAATTATACATTTAATTAAGTCTCTTTTAGGCTAAAGAGTCACCAGTTCCTCTGGAGTTTGGAATATACTTGTGGAAAATAATAAAGTCTCTAAAGTAAGAAAAGAACTGTAATCATGTAAGTAGGGCGTGGCCTCTACCATGAAGCTGGAAGTATTGCATTACAGCTAACAAGGTGACAAAAATGCTTAGTACAGATGACAGATTCTGTGAAAAAATTTTAAAATATCAAAATGGCACTTTGTTCTGTAAACTTGCTGATACATTGCAACTTTGAGTGTTTCTTTATGCCTAATTCAGCAGTTTTAGAAACACCAAAATATTCTGCATACAGCTGTGTTCCTATTTGCACAGACTCCACATCTGCCAAAGCAAATACTGGTCTGCTCCCTGTAATTCTACCACTCCACTAGAGTTTCTCCTGTATTTATGGGATGGGTGTGTTGATTATAAGTTAGAGTTCTGGTGTTTGGTTCTTGACTACATTGTATTTAAGTTCATTCTATGCTTTTTTGGCTAAAACTTGAAAGCAATGCCACTTTTAGATTTGGGAGGGTGAAAATAAATAAGGCAGGGCAATGATACTATGGTCATGATATATCCACATTGTATTTCCTTGACCTGTACATATGTTTCAAGTACTCATCTTTTCTTTTCTTTCCAAAATATACATTAAAGGGCTCCATTACAGACTTATATTTTATCTGTACCAATGGAAAGTTACTGAATTTGAACTTTATTTTTAGCATTTTAATGCATTTCCATTCTACCATAGGAAAAAGTACTTAGCAGAAGAGGGGTTTGAAATGTATCAGTAATTGTATTATTCTGGAAGAGTGGGCTGTTAAGCAGAACTCTTTTGAAGAATAAAAAACTTCATTTTCAGATTAGAAAATTTAAGTGTAATAAGTAGTGAAATTAAAATTATCAAAATTGATAACTAGAAAAGGTTAATAAATGAATTTTGTGTCTCTGATTCCACTTTCCTGTCCTCTTATCCTCATCCCTACTGTCTTGCCAAATATCCCAACAAAGATAATGATTTTAAAGATGATTCTCAAATTCATCATGCCTATAGTAGTATCTTCCTCAGAGTGAGTTATGGAATCTCACACTCTAACTCATCTATGTCAGTTTACCCTCCACGCTTATGTACTACCATTATCATTTCTTTTCTTTTGCTCAGTAGCTCACAATTTTCTACCACATGAATTCTAAACCTGGAGAAATTAATTTCTACTGCTTCCGAATGTGAACACTCTGCCACATCCGACTAGTTTACTTATTGCTTCTTCAGTAAGTCAAGGTTATTCTAGTCTCCACACTTGTTCTTCTCACCTCTCTTTCATTCATTCCAACTCCTGTCTTTTCTCAACTCATGAGAAGTCTGAACAGTCTATTGCTGGTCTGACATTCTGTTGCTTTTAACTGCATAATTCTGTTTATTTCCATTTTGTGTGAATTACATTTAACATTGCATTTTATTCTTTTGATTTATTCAACTTTTTCTCTTTTCCTATTTTCTACTTTCTTGCTTTTGCAGGGAGGGGGGTTAGTGCATTTTGTTTATTGTTCACATTATATTCTCCCCCCACTGCTAGACTGTATTTTTTGCATTTAATTTTTACCCTTTTAATTATTATCCTAGGTATTTTAGCACATATATTAAACTTAACAGCCTAAAAATAATATCTTTAATCTCTTACCAGCTAAAACAGGAGCTTAAAATGCTTTGCTCCCCAAACTATGAATATATATTTATTATATGTGCATATATAATATATATGTTTAGTTTTTTTATTAACAGACTAGATTTAAAAATGTTTTATATGATCAATGGATTATTTAGATTTACCTATATGCATATCACTTTTCCTTGCTTGTGTATTCCTTTTGCACATGTTTTTTCCGAGGTAACATTTTTCTTCCTAAAGCATATCTCTTGAGAATTCTACTGCCTTCTGATTTTTATTGTTGTTGAGAAATTAGCTCTTAGCTTATTTGTTGTTCCCTTCACAGCAATTTGTCTTTGTTTTCCTCATGCTGTTTTTGTAATACTTTGTCTTTGATGTGCTGCAGTTTCAATGCAATGTGTTTATTGATTATTTTATTTGTATTTATCCTTCTTAGGGTTTTTTACTTTTCTCTAACTTTAGAATCAAGGTAACTTCTGACTTTGGAAAATTATTAGCCATTATCTTTTTGAATATCTCTTTTCCATTGTCTTGTTTCCCTCCTTCTAGGATTCTAATTAGATATTTGTTAGTACCCTGTACTCTAATCTCTGTTACTTCTTGTGCCTTTCATGTTTCTCATCTTATTGTTTCCTGTGTTGCATTCTGTGTATTTTCTTAATTTGTATCTTCCAATTTTTGAATTTTCCCTTTAAATATGTTCACTCTGTCTCCTTTGGATTAACTAAGTATTTTGCATTATTTCATTTTATCTTCATTATGGACTTATTATTAAAACCACTTTTTAATGTTTTGTTAGTGGTTGCCCTAGGCTTTAGGATATGCCTTTTTAATGAAGGTTAATCATCATACGTATTGTTAAACTTTCCAACAGTATTTTTCCAATTCATTTTCACATCTTTTGTGCTACCTTTATCATGTAATTAACTTTTAATATAATTGCTAGTATTGTTGCTTTAGAGATTCAATTATATTTTAGAGTAAAAGTAATAAAGTCTTTTTTGTTTTTAAAATAAAATATTCACCTTCACTTTAACTATTTTGAAATATCTTATATTTGTGTGTGTGTAGATCCAGGTTTCCATCATACTTCTTTTGTCTGAAGAACTTTCTTTAACATTTCTTGTAGTACAGGACTGCCAATAAGGAATTATATTAGTTATTTTTTGTGTGAAAGAAAGCCATTATTTCTCCTTAATTTTGAAAGGTAGCTTGCTAGGGAAAGAATTTTTGATTGACATTGTTTTTTTTTATTTCAGGACTTCAAAGGTGGTGTGCCATTGATTTTCTGTCTTGCAATGTTTCTGATAAGAAATTTCATGTGATTCTTTTTCCCTCATTATGTATTATATCTCTTTATTTTGGCTGCATTAAATATTTTCTTTTTTTAAGGCTTTCAGGAGCATAAATATAATGTGTGTAGTTGTTTTGTCTTTGGTATTTATTCTGCTTGGCATTTTCTGAGCTACTTGAATCAGTATATTTTATTATGTTGGGAAAACTCTTGGTCATTATCTCTTCAAGTATTTTTTTCTGTTTTGTTCTCTCTCTTTTCCTTCTATTTGTATTGCAATCCCATCTTCTTCCCATATTGTTAGAATCCAGCTTACTTAGCTACCCTATAACCTAAACTTTCTGCTGGGTTAAGGAAAAATTTTAATTTTGAAGGTTATCTGGCATTTAATTACTATTAAGCTAGGAGTAATTCACTCACCAGCTTCCTACTTTCTTGTGAGAAGTTGAAAGCCCTCTAATTACATATTTATTTTGAAGTATTATCTAACAACTTTGAGCAATTAGAGATGTGAAAATTAGTACATTTCATCTTTTTTCTGCCTCCCTCTTCTCCAACTTTTAATTTGGATTAGTTGTTTAGTTTATTTTTTATACCATCAAGGTATTATTTATGCCATCAAAGTAAGACCAAAAAGATGGTACAGAACCCAGGGCCTGCCTTTATTACCCTTGATCCTGAAGGTGCAAGGAAGAGCGAAGTTACTGAACCTGCGGAAATGTAACTGTAGGAAAAAGCTACTTCACTGACTGTAGCCACTCTCTAACCACAGCTGGCAGGAGGGGATTGGGAGAATCAGTGCCCTGACCTCATTCTCTCCCTGCCTTTCAATCCCCTGTTTTGCTTTCCATTGGCCTAACCCCAACAAAAAGCCAGAGGATGAGTGTCTGTTGATGCAACCTGTAATGGTCAACTTGTAGGATATAGTGATGTACAAAGAAGGATGGAGAATGAATCTGGTGGAGTAAAATTAGAAAACCAAGTACACTTACGTTGTTTCCTTTGGACATTTATTGTATTTTATCTGTAGAAAATTTTGTTTAGTTGTATTTTTACAAAATTAGAACTTTGAATTGTACTGGCTTTTATTACTGGATTCTTAGGGTTCTGACTTTTATTTTACTTTTTGATTAGCCACAGTACAGCTTGGTGATCGGATGACTTAAACAACTTTGTGGGCTATTCCAATTTTAAGGAGAAGATGAACCTTTTGAAGAGAATACTCACCACCACCCCTCTATTTCCCTTTCTGCTTTGGTTATGAACATGTGTTTGCTTGTAGTGGGTGTGACCATGCCTTTTTTTGCCCTTGTGCCTAGTTTAGAGCCTTCAAAAGTATGATGGACATTTTTGAATGTTATTGTAACTTTAATAAATGCTTTATTTCCCTCTAAACAAATTAAAGCTCTTGACTAAAAGGTATTATAACTTTGTGAATCTTACTCTATAGATAATTGTGGACTTACTCCATGGTCTATCTCCATTTTTGGCAATAGTCATGTGCTTTTACATTTAAGTTTTTAGTTATTACTTAGATATAGGTTATATAAATCTTTGCTAAACATGAATAGAATTAATAAAGTGGCCAGTGTTGCTTTTTGATCATATGCTGACCAATTATTCATATTTATGGGAATCCAGCTCACAAAAAATTTCAAAAAGGTTTAGTCTTGATTTTTTCTCTTAAGGAGCCATAGTCTACTGAGGTGATAAACATAGTCATATGAAAGGATAAATAATAGTATACACCAGCATATGATATGTGGGGAATTAAAAATTTAGGTGAGTAAGTGTTACAGAATTTTAGGGAAGGAAATGTTAGCATGGTTGAATGAGCGAATACATAAAGTGGTTGATTAAAAAAATTGTAAATTAAAGTAGAATTAGTGTGAAAATAAAAATGATCAACTTTCTCTTGCTTCCCAACTTAGAATCGAAACAACTGACTGTCTCTGAGAAAAGTTTTTAGTTTACCTTTCAGGTTGAGAAATAGTGGCTTGATGTTGACCATCATTTCCATTAATTGCATATTATTATTACCTTACTATATCCCTCAAAATGAAAACTTATATGTGTTTTACAAGGGCAGGTACAGAGTTGATTTTCACATGTTTAACTTCACATTTTCACTATTGTGAAAACAATTTCTGCATCCAGAAATTGATTACATTGATTTTTGATATATCACTAATGAAGGTATCTGATAAATGACTCTGTTCATTACGTCTCATACCAACAAATACAACTTTTTCTTGTCCATCCCATCTCTGTAACACACTTTCTACCCTGTCTTTTCTTCACCACTGGATTTCTTCAAATAATGGTACCTTCTACTATATGTCTTCTCTTTTTCTATTCATATCCCATTCAGTTCAAGATAAAATTATATATGGTTTTATATTTATAAGATCTTTTGCTTATAATCAAATAATCACTGAGTAGAGATAAGAGATCCTACTTTACTCCAACAGTACTGCAAAACGTAAATGATTGCCAGATTAGGTTCTGTGCTTGTCAGCCCATTACTTATCTTTATATTTTAATTGTCTTTATACATCTTTATATTTATTATATAAAGTTAACATATCCTATGCATTAATTCTTCCAGCATCCATGTGGAAAACGGGCAGGATAAATAGTAACATACTCTTCTTCAGGTAGGGATAATATACTCCTAGATCTAAATATGTATCATATTAAAGGTTAAGGTAGGCGGGCGGATCACGAGGTCAGGAGACTGAGACCATCCTGGCTAACACGGTGAAACCCCGTCTCTACTAAAAAAATACAAAAAAACTAGCCGGGCGAGGTGGCGGGCGCCTGTATAGTCCCATCTACTCAGGAGGCTGAGGCAGGAGAATGGCGTGAACCCGGGAGGCGGAGCTTGCAGTGAGCCGAGATCGCTCCACTGCACTCCAGCCTGGGCGACAGTGCGAGACTTTGTCTCAAAAAAACAAAACAAAACAAAACAAATCAAAACAAAAACAAGACCCTACGAGAAACTTTTGCCACATAAGGAAAATATTAATTTGAAGCATCTGGCCATACTGGTCATTTATTTCTGTTCCTTAAAGATATCAAACAGATTCTGCCTGAATGTATTTGTATGAAGTTTTGCTGAAGTGTTCTTCCCTGGAATTTCTCACGGTTGGCTACTTTTTTTTTGTCATTTGAATCTTAGCTTAACGATCATTTGTAGAATAAATAAATTAACTTAAATGGACATTATTTAAAGCCAATTTAGTTGCATTAGCAAATCCTTCCTTGCCACAATAAAGCATATGATTTCTTTCGAGTGCCTTCATCTACCACCCAGAAATGGGGAATAGCACTAGGGACTCTTTGCACCGACCCTTATTTATAATATTTTAATTAATTAATTAATTAATTTTTTATTTTACCTTAAGTTCTGGGATACAAGTACAGAACGTGTAGGTTTGTTACATAAGTATATGTGTGCCATGGTGGTTTGGCATACCTATCAACCTGTCATTTAGGTTTTAAGCCCCACATGCATTAACTATTTGTCCTAATGCTCTCCCTCTCATCGTCCCCCAACCCCCTGGCTGGCGCTGGTGAGTGTTGTTCCCCTCCCTGTGTACATGTGTTCTCATTGTTCAACTCCTACTTATGAGTGAGAACTTGTGTTTGGTTTTCTGCTGCAATGTTTGCTGAGGATAATGGCTTCCAGCTTCATCCATGCCCCTGCAAAAGACATATTCTCATTCCTTTTTATGGCTGCATAGTATTCCATGGTGTATATGTATCCAGTCTGTCATTGATGGGCATTTGGGTTGGTTCCATGTCTTTGCTATTGTAAATAGTGCTGCAAGAAATATACATGTGTATGTGTCTTTATAGTAGAATAATTTATATTCCTTGGTTATACACCCAGTAATGGGATTGCTGGGTCAAATGGTATTTCTGCTTCTAGATCCTTGAGGGATTGCCACACTGTCTTTCACAATGGTTGAACTAATTTATATCCCCACCAAGAGTGTAAAAGCGTTCTTATTTCTCCACAGCCTCACCAGCATCTCTTGTTTCTTGACTTTTTAATAATCGCCATTCTGTCATGAGATGGTATCTTATTGTGGTTTTGATTTGCATTTATCTAATGATCAGTGACATTGAGCTTTTTTTCATATGTTTGTTGGCTGCATAAATGTCTTATTTTGAGAAGTGTCTGTTCATATCCTTTGCCCATTTCTTGATGGGATTGTTTTCTTCTTCTAAATTTGTTTAAGTTCATTGTAGATTCTGTATATTAGACATTGGTCAGATGGGTAGATTGCAAAATTTTTCTCCTATTCTGTAGGTTTCCTGTTCACTCTAATGATAGTTTCTTTTGCTGTGCAGAAGCTCTTTAGTTTAATTAGATCCCATTTGTCAATTTTTGCTTTTGTCACAATTATTTTTGGCATTTTCATCATACAGTCTTTGCCCATGCCTATGTCCCGAATGGTATTTCCTAGGCTTTATTCTAGGATTTTTATGGTTTGGGGTTTTACATTTAATCTATTGTGAGTTAGTTTTTGTATCAGGTATAAGGAAGAGGTCCAGTTTCAGCTTCCTTCATATGGCTAGCCAGTTTTCTCATTATTTATTAAATAGGAAATCCTTTCCATTTATTAAATAGGAAATCCTTCCCACATTGCTTGTTTTTGTCAGGTTTGTGGAAGATCAGATGGCTATAGATGTGTGGTGTTATTTCTGAGGTCTCTGTTCTGTTTCATTGGTCTATATGTCTGTTTTGGTACCAGTACCATACTGTTTTGGTTATTGTAGACTTGTAGTATGGTTTGAAGTCAGGTAGGATGATGACTCCAACTTTGTTCTTTTTGCTTAGGATTGTCTTTGCTATGTGAGCTCTTTTTTGGTTTCATATGAAATTTAAAGTAATTTTTTCTAATTCTGTGAAGAATGTTAATAGTAGTTTGATGGGAATAGCAGTGAATCTATGAATTACTTTGGGCAGCATGGCCATTTTCACGATATTGATTCTTCCTATCCATGAAGATGGAATGTTTTTCCTTTGTTTGTGTCCTCTGTTATTTTCTTGAGCAATGGTTTGTAGTTCTCCTTGAAGAGGCCCTTCAGGTTATTTGTTAGCTGTATGCCTAGGTATTTTATTCTGTTTGTCGCAATTGTGAGTGGAAGTTCATTCATAATTTGGCTCCGTGCTTGTCTGTTGTTGGTGTATAGGAATGCTTGTGATTTTTGCACATTGATTTTATATCTTGAGACTTTGTTGAAGTTACTTATCAGCTTAAGGAGTTTTGGGGCTGAGACAATGGGGTTTTCTAAATAGAGAATCATGTCATCTGCAAACAGAGACAATTTGACTTCCTGTCTTCCTGTTCGAATACCCTTTACTTCATTTTCTTGCCTGATTGCCCTGGCCAGAGCTTCTAGCACTATGTTCATCCCTGGGATGCAAGGCTGGTTCAACATACACAAATCAATAAATGTAATCCATCATGTAAACAGAACCAATGACAAAAACCACACAATCATCCCAATAGATGCAGAAAAGGCCTTCGATAAAATTCAACATCCCTTCATGTTAAAATCTTTCAATAAAGTAGGTATTGATGGAACTTATCTCAAAATAATAAGAGCTATTTATGGCAGACCCACAGCCAATGTCATACTGAATGGGCAAAAACTGGCAGCATTCCTGTTGAAATCCAGTGAAAGACAAGGATGCCCTCTTTCACCACTCCTATTTATAGTATTTTAAATTAGGGCACAGCTTAAGAATTTAACAACTGGGAAGTGGCTAAATTAATTATAGATATGAGTTAGAATATTATGCAGCCATTAAAAGACCTGCACGTAGGATTTGTAGCATCACACATTAAATAGTCTTTGCACAGTGTTAATTGGAAAAAAAGCAGTACGTCAAGCAAGAGATTACATGTAAAATGTATTCCTAAGTGAGAAAGAAACCTCAGAGAGAAATAAATGTTGTAAATGCTAACAATGATTATATTAGGGTGATGGGTTTGTTAGTCAAATGATTTTTTAAATATTTTCTTCATTAGCCCTTTTCTAGGGGTGAGAGAAAAGCATGGCCTACTTTGGTAAATTTGAAAATTAAATGCTGTATTAAAAATATAGATGAGAAATGGACTTGCTTGGACCATAGTGTAGAGCAGTATTTGTCAGACTTTGGTTTGGTATCAGGAGTCCTTTGTACTCTTAAAAGTATTGAGGACCCCAAATAACTTTTTGTGGTGGATTATATCTATTGGCATTTACCATTTTAGAAATTTGAAATGAAAGACTTCTAAACATTTATTAACTTGTTTAAAATAACAACATACCTATTACATATTAATATAAATAATGCATTTTATGAAAATAACTGCGTTTACTTAATCAAAACAACTAATTAGAAGAGTGGTGTTATTTTCATTTTGAAAGTCTCTTTAATATCTGGCTTAATAGAATACAGCAGAATTCTCATGATTGCATCCAATTTTAATCTGTTGCCATAAATTGTTATGGTTAAAGTATATGAAAAGATCTGGCCTTATACAGATTTGTAGTTGGAAAAGGAAGAATCTCATAAACTCATCCTCTCTCCCCCAGAAAATAATGTCTTGAGAGCATCTAAGAGTGCTTATGCCCTTCTCTGGAGTAGAGGAAGAACTGTAAGTCAGATCTGGGTTTGCGTCCTGAGTGATTTACTCACTACTTGTGTGATTTTTGCATGTTATTTAATCCCTCTTAACTAAATGTTATCTGTAAAATGAAATTTGTGCTGCCCATTTCAGTTGAGACAATTCAGTGGGTGTTGTTGTGAAAGTCCTTTGCAATTTCAAAACAAAGACTTAGGATCAACAAATATCATTTTTGCATTATCGCTATTCAATCAACAAAGATCATTTATAGTTTATATATTTGAAACTCTTATGGTCATAAGTGGTAAATAAATAGTATTTTAATTTTGTATATTACTTTTAAGCAGATGAAATGTCTATTTTTTTTCCCAGCAGGTTATTAGACATCTTTCTCATTATTCTTTATCTTTCTTTCCCTCTAAACTTGTTCTCCTTTTAGTTCATCCTGTTAGATCAATGCTCAAGTTGGAAAATCTTTCTGAGTTTAGGCAGTAGGAAAACCAAGCGAAACCAAGTAACATTGTATTGCTTATTGATTTCTTAGTCTGCTTTGTGCTAGTGAAACAAAATGCCTGAGACTGGGTAATTTATAATGAACAGAGATGTATTGGCTCATGGTTCTTGAGGCTGAGAAATCCAAGATCCAGGGGCCAGCATCTGGCAGGGGCCTTCTTGCTGCGTCATCCCATGGCAGAAGGTAGAAGGGCAAGAGAGAGTGACAGAGACAAAACAGAACCAAATACATCCTCTTGTGATAAGTAGCACTCTTGTGATAAGTATTACACTCTTGTGATAGGAATCCTCTTGTGATAAGTAGCACTTTTGTGATAAGTAGCACACACTTGTGATAGGAACCCATGCTTGAGATAAAGGCATTAATTCATTCACAAGGGCAGAGCCCTCGTGGTTTAATCACCTCTTCAATATGTTAACTCTTAATATTGTTACAATGGCGATTAAATTTCAACATGAGTTTTGGAGGAGACATTCAAACCGTAGCACTGGTTTTATCCTTTTACCCATGGAAAATACACTTTTAATGTCCAAAAATAGCTTTGAGACTTCATATTGTTCATACTTGACCAAATAATTGAATAGGGCTCTTCTCAATCTATTTGTTTTTAATCACTCTTTATATGTAGGTAAAATAAGTGAAGTAATGAGAATGACAACATATTTTATTAATTTATAGAATTTATAAAACTTATTAATGAATAGTTCCTGTACAATACTTGGAAATATTAAGGGGCTTTTACCATTGCATTTTGCAAATGAGGAATTGGGCTCGAAGGACCTACGGGGTCGTCCTCATGTAAAGTGGTTAGTGAGAGGCTTTTAGGACCAAAGCTCATGTTTCCCAAATACCTACTTCCAGAGAGAATATTCTGTAGAATAGTCCTTTCAGAAATGTCACACTTCAAGTTCTTAATGACACAAGATAAGTTTTTGTTTCCTTTTTTTTTAACTTAAAATTACTTTGATTAAATTATTCATTTCCTTTTCGTCAGGATTTGGTATTTAGAACTACATGTTGTCTTTAAAGTGAAGCTTTTTACTTTACGGATCTGGTAACCCTCACAGATTTAAATAAATGTGGAACCTACCTATGTGTATTTTCCATTTCTCTGCTATATTGATGCAGGCTGCTGAAAAAGATGACTACTTTCATAGGAGCTTGGAAGATAGGTTGAGGTTGTTATGTGAAAAGCAGAATTCAAATCTATGTATGGTTACTGATTCATCCACATTTTTTCTTGAGCTATGTCTTCTTTTGGAAGCAAAGATATGGGTGTGGTTCTACAATAAACAAAACCATGCAGAGTAGTAGAAGTGCTTTTTTTTTTTTCCTACAAGAGTAAAGATGTGGGGATATTATTGACGTCTCTCTGTGCCTCCCTCAAGACACACAGCATTCTGAAGAATACAGTTCAGTAGTTCATTAGCTTAGTAAAATCATAAAAAATAAAAGTACTCTGAAGTATAATGATAAATATATAAATTATCTTGAAGTACTGGCTAGACCATTAAAAGATGAAAGTATTGTTAAGGTTGAGATTTACTGCAGTTAGCTTTATTTATTTATTTATTTATTTATTTATTTATTTATTTATTGAGATGGAGTCTTGCTCAGTCACCCAGGCTGGAGTGCAATCTCGGCTCACTGCAATCTCTGCCTCCCAGGTTCAAGTGATTCTCGTGCCTCAGCCTCCCAACTAGCTGGGACTACCAGTCCCCCCCACCATCCCTGGCTAATTTTTGTGTTTTTAGTAGAGACAGGGTTTTGACATGTTGGCCAGGCTGGTCACAAACTCCTGACCTCAGGTGATCCACCCGCCTCAGCCTCCCAAAGTGCTGGGATTACAGGCTTGAGCCACTGTACCCAGCCTATTACTGTAAATTCAACATGCTTTCCTCTTACAATTTGAAAATATTAGGTTTTTAGTCCCTGCTGTTGTAGCTGTCTTAACTCTGCTAGGCTACTAAGGCTACTAACAATTTCTTTAAGCCACCTGAGTGGTTTTTTTTTCTTTTTATTTTTTTGGTTTCCCTAATCTCCCTTCAGGCAATCTTTGTTGGAGTGCTATGCATTTTCTGAAGCTCTGCTTAAATCCTATCACATCCAGAACTTCTTTCCAAGTTCCTTGTGACTTCAAATCCTTTTACCATACCCTGTTCTCCTATTATTGTTCTGTGTGTTTGTATAATAGAACTCATTCCTTTATTATGTGTTAGATATCAGTGATTGCATCTATTACCACCAAACCACATAAGCCCTTGGTGGGCCAGGAGTATATCCTGTACATATTTGCATTCTCAAAGTATCTCTGTAACAAATGTGCATTACATTGATTTGAATTAAAATCATATAACTTTTGAAACAAAAACCCATCTTAAGCCGGATGAGCAAATTAGTATGAATAAGTCACATTTGAAACAAGGGTGTGATGACTGATGCTCATGCATTAGGAGCACAGTAACTTCTTTTTTTTTTTTTTTTTTGAAACGGAGTCTGGTTCTCTCTCCCAGGCTGGAGTATGGTGGCACCATCTTGGCTCACTGGAAGCTCCGCCCCTCGGGTTCATGCCATTCTCCTGCCTCAGCCTGCCAAGTAGCTGGGACTACAGGCGCCCACCACCACGCCCGGCTAATTTGTTGTATTTTTAGTAGAGATGGGGTTTCACAGTGTTAGCCAGGATGGTCTGGATCACCTGACCTTGTGATCCGCCTGCCTCGGCCTCCCAAAGTGCTGGGATTACAGGCGTGAGCCACCGCGCCCGGCCATAACTTCTTAATTCTTCCTGCTATTGATAATTTCAATGTCCCAAATTATTTGTAGAGTTTTTAACAGATTTATAAAAATTGAGTAGAATACAGAAAAAAAAAATCTAGCAAATTAAGTACGTTGTGGTTTCTGGAGTCAACTGCTGGGCCTTAGAGATTGATTACAAGCCAAAATTAATAAAATAAAATTATTTTATTTTACTTACTCTTCTTACAAATAAATGTGTATAAACTTTTAAAGTAAATTAGCAGGAAGACAAATTGCCGAATGTTCTAAGTATCCCTTGAGTGTGTTAGCTGTGTATTGTATTTATGGATTTTCAAGATTGCTTTCATTACAAAATTATGGAAGTGAAGATGATGCTGAAAGGGAAGACAAGGCACATTTATTAAATCTCACTCATCCAATAATATCTTCCGACTGCAGTTATTCCAGAGAAAACAAAAGTAAGTCTCTATAAGACAACAAAATGAAATCCATGTGTTCCTCCAAATCTCATGAGATGATATCACTCACATACTTTAAGAAAACATTAAAATAGTACACTCTCCAACTGGTGAATGAAACCTGCTTTAGTATTTACTGTGTATTTAGTATTTACTGTGTACCGTTTTTTGTAGTAAGTGTTCACAGGGCCTTTGGTTTTCTTACCTTTGGGTGTCAAGAAGGACTCAGATTTATGTAGATGGGATAATCAAGTTTATGAATTGCTCTTTCACCAACTTTTTTCTTTGCATGTATATTTTAGTGTATGGATATGTACATGTTTTAATTAAATAGTCATTAGTGACAAATATATGGATTGCTGCTGATTTCTAAGCAGTATAATCAATGCATGGGTCCTTGTGATGTTTAGGACGTTGAAAACTTGGCTATATACTGACCATACTTTAATATATAATTAAGACTTCAATTGCTGTGGTCAGAGCTTTTCTTAATGCATATTTGTTATTTATACCAATGTGAATGCATTGATTACTTGAAGATATTTAAATAGAAATTCTAATTCAAATGAATTTTATATATATATATGTATATATATTTACACACACATACATATTTTCTTTTTTACTTAAGAGACAGAGTCTTGCTCTGTTACCGAGGTTGGAATACAGTGGCATGATCATAGCTCACTGCAACTTCAAACTCCTGGGCTCAAGTGGTCCTCACCATGCCCGGCTAATTTATTTTATTATTGTTATTTGTTTCAGAGATGGAGTCTCATTATGTTGCTCAGGCTGGTCTCTAACTCCTGGTCTCAAGTGATTCTCCAGACTTGGCCTCCCAAGTAACTGGAATTATAGGGACATCATATAGTTTTAAATCAATAATGCCATTTTAGCTTCATAATGATTAAAGTATTTACACACTATAAAGAATTGTGATCACAGGGATTGTGAGCACAAGCTTCTACTTTTCAGTATTAATCAAGACTTGATCACTGCTGGCCATTTCCCATTTGATACATCTATATCAGGAGAAGAAGATAGGGATGAATATTTTATTACTCAGATTTTCTAAAAAAGTATTTTCAAATTATTTGATATTGAATTCTTTTGGCATGTTGAGGGCTAGTGCAATTATTTCATTCAAATACAGTACACAAAATACAACAGAAATGGCATTTNACAGATTTATAAAAATTGAGTAGAATACAGAAAAAAAAAAATCTAGCAAATTAAGTACGTTGTGGTTTCTGGAGTCAACTGCTGGGCCTTAGAGATTGATTACAAGCCAAAAATTAATAAAATAAAAATTATTTTATTTTACTTACTCTTCTTACAAATAAATGTGTATAAACTTTTTAAAGTAAATTAGCAGGAAGACAAATTGCCGAATGTTCTAAGTATCCCTTGAGTGTGTTAGCTGTGTATTGTATTTATGGATTTTCAAGATTGCTTTCATTACAAAATTATGGAAGTGAAGATGATGCTGAAAGGGAAGACAAGGCACATTTATTAAATCTCACTCATCCAATAATATCTTCCGACTGCAGTTATTCCAGAGAAAACAAAAGTAAGTCTCTATAAGACAACAAAATGAAATCCATGTGTTCCTCCAAATCTCATGAGATGATATCACTCACATACTTTAAGAAAACATTAAAATAGTACACTCTCCAACTGGTGAATGAAACCTGCTTTAGTATTTACTGTGTATTTAGTATTTACTGTGTACCGTTTTTTGTAGTAAGTGTTCACAGGGCCTTTGGTTTTCTTACCTTTGGGTGTCAAGAAGGACTCAGATTTATGTAGATGGGATAATCAAGTTTATGAATTGCTCTTTCACCAACTTTTTTCTTTGCATGTATATTTTAGTGTATGGATATGTACATGTTTTAATTAAATAGTCATTAGTGACAAATATATGGATTGCTGCTGATTTCTAAGCAGTATAATCAATGCATGGGTCCTTGTGATGTTTAGGACGTTGAAAAACTTGGCTATATACTGACCATACTTTAATATATAATTAAGACTTCAATTGCTGTGGTCAGAGCTTTTCTTAATGCATATTTGTTATTTATACCAATGTGAATGCATTGATTACTTGAAGATATTTAAATAGAAATTCTAATTCAAATGAATTTTATATATATATATGTATATATATTTACACACACATACATATTTTCTTTTTTACTTAAGAGACAGAGTCTTGCTCTGTTACCGAGGTTGGAATACAGTGGCATGATCATAGCTCACTGCAACTTCAAACTCCTGGGCTCAAGTGGTCCTCACCATGCCCGGCTAATTTATTTTATTATTGTTATTTGTTTCAGAGATGGAGTCTCATTATGTTGCTCAGGCTGGTCTCTAACTCCTGGTCTCAAGTGATTCTCCAGACTTGGCCTCCCAAGTAACTGGAATTATAGGGACATCATATAGTTTTAAATCAATAATGCCATTTTAGCTTCATAATGATTAAAGTATTTACACACTATAAAGAATTGTGATCACAGGGATTGTGAGCACAAGCTTCTACTTTTCAGTATTAATCAAGACTTGATCACTGCTGGCCATTTCCCATTTGATACATCTATATCAGGAGAAGAAGATAGGGATGAATATTTTTATTACTCAGATTTTCTAAAAAAGTATTTTCAAATTATTTGATATTGAATTCTTTTGGCATGTTGAGGGCTAGTGCAATTATTTCATTCAAATACAGTACACAAAAATACAACAGAAATGGCATTTAAAATGGCAGATTTATAGAAAACTCTTTTTCTCTCAAGGGCCAGTTTATTAAAAAAAACTTCTTTTATCTTCTCTCAAAGACAGAAAATTCTATAAATCTGCAAAACAGAATTAATTTTACTGAAAGAGTAGAAGAGATAGTTTTCTCCAATACACAGGAGTCTTTAAAGTATTAAACAAAATACTGATAGATTAAATATGAAAAAATATGTCACTTTGACTTCCCTGCCCTGTGCTGCCCTCTCCATACCAAGAAAAGACATGTTTCCCAGACCTCTGGTCGCCACATAATTGTCAGCTGAACAATGCTAGAACTCAGATCCTGTTGAGCTGAATGACTCCTTATTTGTTGAGACCCAACTTGAGACTTAGACCTTTAACTTTGTAAAAGCAGTACGTGGAGCATAGCACACTCATTTGGTATAGGAGGTCTTTGGTGCCATTGCGTTTCTGGACAATTTCCCCTTTGTAGCCTGTGCCTAGTCCTGCCGTTTAAAAAGCTTCCCTCGGGGGAAGCCTTGACTCATGGATTCTCAATTTAGCTACAGAAAATCGTCTATTCCAATACAAACAATCATCCATGTCTCAAGATTTATTAGGCTTAAAAAATTACTGATGGATGAATGATTAAGAATGAGGAAATAAATTTTAAAAATGTAAACATAAAAGCTTTAAAGAAAGGAATGAACTGCTTATACATGCAACAGCATGGATGAATTTGGAATAAGGCACAAAAGGCTACATATGGTGTGATTTCATTTATATAACATTGTAGAAAGGCAAAACTAAAGAAATGGAAAACAGATCGATGGTGCCAGGGATGGGAATGGAAGAAAGACATTGACTGCAAATGGTGGAACTTTTTGCAGTGAAGAAAATATCATATAAATTGTAATGGCAGTCACATGATTGTATACATTTGCTCAAAGAACTGTACACCTAAAAAGATGAAATTATGTAAACCACATCTCAATAAACATAATATAAAAGAAAAAAAACACAACAGAATGAGAGGGTGAGTGGAACATAGTATGGTACATGATTAAACTTCCTTCTAGTTAGCCTGGGTTTTTGGTCTTTGAGTAAATTTTAATAGTAACATTTTAAACTAATGACACATTATATGTTTTTTAGAAGAAACACTAACAGTTTCCTATTTTTATTTAATCAGCACTTATGTAATATTACCTCTATGCCAGAAATTGTTCCAAGAGTTTTACAAATTTCAGCTCATTTAATACTCACAACAATTACCAATGAGGTAGGTAATATTATTATCCCCATTTTTCAGATGAGGAAATTGAAATGCAGAAAAGACGTGATTTTTTCATCATCACCCAGGTAGTAAGTGGCGGGGCCAGCATTTGGACTCTGTCTGATTCATAACCACTACATATCTGCAGACATTTTTGCTGCTATCTTCCTAGTTCATAAAATTTGAATTGCGGTTTAATTATCAAGGTACAGTGGATAGAGTTCTAGGTCTTAAAAACCAATATATGAGGCCATTCATTATATTGTATGACTTCTGACAAGTCACTTAGTATCTCTGAATCTCAATATAAAATGGGAGTGACCACTAGTGCATATTATTTCACTGGGTCACTGTAAGTCTCAAAGAGTGTGTGTGAGCTAGAATAGTATGTAAAGAGAAGAGTGCTACACAAGCCAAGCTCTCATGTTATTTATGATCTTGGCTTACAAGACTCCCCATAATCTCTAAATGTAATGGTTGATGCCTTAGGAGACAGCACAATATTCTAAAATGTAAAATGCCAGCTTTTCTCAAAATATGACTAAGCTAAAATATAAGTATTCAGATTAAAATGAAAATTCACATCGTAAGAATGTTAAAATGAAGGTAAAAATTTCTAATACAAAAAAGGAAATACCTCTAATAATGTCTAAATGTTAAAGATGTATTTTCAGCAGAGATTTTCAGATAAAGGTAACATATTTATAAAGTTTGGATATAGATAGCATTGATAATTAAATTAATTGGTACATGCATTTGTTTTCCTTGAAAAGATATTATTATAATGACATTTTGAGTGATTCTCCCAATAAGGTAATTTTTTTAAAAAGCAGTAATGGAGCTTAAGCTAAGAAAATAAACATCATTTAATTTTTTGAACCTCCTTGTTAAGAGAAAAAACTGTGCAGCCAGGATTTCAAAGCAGGATCTATTAATAGTCATTCCTTGATGTGTAATTTGATGCAAATTAGTTTTTTATTAGCCCCAATTTCCTTCCTCATCTGTAGAATACGAAAAATAATAGCACTTACCCCACAGCGTCGATTTTAGGATTAAATTGAGTAATACATATAAAGTGCTAACACAGTATTTGACACATAGTAAGTACTTAATACATTCTAACTATTATTATTGTTGTTCTGGTTATTATTTTCATAGTGGCTTTCAGTGAGGAAAAGTGTACTCACTATATGAAGTCTTTTCCCTTAATACATTCTAACTATTATTATTATTGTTCTGGTTATTATTTTCATAGTGGCTTTCAGTGAGAAAAAGTATATTCACAATATGCAGTCTTTTTCTGTTCAAAAATTATGGTTTGTTGGCTTGGCAAGGCGGGTCATGTCTGTAATTCCAGCACTTTGGGAGGCCGAGGCAGGAGGATTGCTTGAGCCCAGGAATTCGAAACCAGCCTGTGCAAGATGGAGAGACCCGTCTCTACAAAAAAGTAAAAACAAAATAGCTGATTGTGAAGGTGCGTGCCCAGGAGCCTGAGGTGAGAGGATCCCTTGAGCCCAGGAGTTCGAGGATGCAGTGAACTGTGATTGTGCCACTGCACTGCAGCCTGGGTGAGAGAGCGAGACTCCCTCTCTTAAGAAAAAAAAATAAAAATAAAAAAGTAGTTTGCTATTTCAAAGCATATATGTGCACAGATGCACCTGATCATTTCTGTGCTTTCCTGCTTTATTACTAGTTTCTCCTCCTTGCTTAGATATTTCTTTCTCTAGGACAATCATTTTCCTGGTTCTCTGGGATTGACACCTTGGAATTATATTTATTTATGTTCACTGCCACTTGTCTCATGGTCATTCAATCATCATTTTCTATTGATTCCTTATCAAACAATATATGTTCAGCAAATAGCTATCGAGCAAACAATGACTCAACAATGTCTTTAATCTCAGGAAGGTTTCAATATGATAAGGGAAACAGACATGTAAATACAGTGTGATGTTAATAGAGGTCTACACAGAACATGCTGGTGGGTTTTATGAAGAAGCAGACCCGTTTGTCAGGGGAGGCAATAGTTGAGCTTTGCCAGCTGTATCATCTACTCAGTCAACAGAAGTGTCTTCCTCAATTTCTCATTTTTTCCTAGCTCTTCATAATCCATCAGAAATGTTATTTCCAAAATACATCCTGAATCTTTCTGCTTCTTTCTATTTCCACAGTCCATTTTTAGGACTCCATTATTTCTCATTTGGAGTAAAAGTACTTCTAACTGGTGTCCCTGCTTCTATCTTTGCCTTTGCATAATGCATTTCTCACATGCCATACAGATCTTTTAAAAGTTAGCATATTAGGGCTGGGCGCGCTGGCTCACGCCTGTAATCCCAGCACTTTGGGAGGCTGAGGTGGGCAGATCACAAGGTCAGGAGTTCAAGACCAGCCTGTCCAACATGGTGAAGTGCCATCTCTACTAAAGATAAAATAAATTAGCCAGGCGTAGTGGTGTGCACCTGTAATCCCAGCTACTTGGGAGGCTGAGGCAGGACAGTCACTTGAACCTGGGAGGCGGAGGTTGCAGTGAGCCGAGATCGCGCCATTGCACTCCAGCCTGGGCGACAGGGTGATACTCTGTCTCAAAAAAAAAAAATTAC
>NW_016804135.1:1691649-1725516 GCF_001698545.2 Rhinopithecus bieti | reverse complement strand
AAAAAAAAAAAAAAAAAAAAAAAAAAAAAAAAAAAAAAAAAACCAAAAAAAAAAGAAGCATATTAGAGTATGCCATTTGTTTGTATAACAACGCTTTGTTGATTTCTCATTGCATTTAGGAAAAAAATTTGAATTCTTCCCCATGACCGACAAGGAATTAATGATAAACCTCATGTCCGATCTTATATCATATCATGCTAGCCATAATGACTTTCTGCCTACTTTTACATAATCAAACTTTATTTCTGTCTATGGTATAGAAAGAATAATAACCCCCAAAGATGCCCTCATATCCTAATCCCTAGAACCTGTGAGTATGTTACCTTACCACATCAGAAAGGACTTGGCTGATGTAATTAAAGACTTTGAGATGAGGGAGACTATCCTGGAATATCCAGAGAGGCCCAATGTCGTCACATGGATCCTTAAAAGTCCTTTCCAGTTTGTAGTCAGGGAAAAATGTGACAACAAAGACATGTCAGGAATATGCTATGTTGCTGGCTTTGAAGATGGAGGAAGAGGCCACAAAACAAGGAATGCAGGTAACTTCTAAAAGTTCAAAAAACAAGGAAATGGATTTTCCCCAAGCACCCGCAAAAGGAATGCAGCCCTACTAACAATTCGATTTTATCCCAAAGAGATCCATGTCAGATTTCTGACCTTCTGAAATATAAGATAATATATTAGTGTTTTATGCCACAGTCAGTAGTAATTTTTATGGCAGCAATAGAAAACACGTACACCAGTCCAGGTCATTCCCACTTGCTGTTTCTTTAGCTTGAAATGACTTCTTTTCTGTTTTCCAGTGATAATTTTTTTTTTTTTTCAAATTTTAGGTCTCAAGTTCACTGTTGCTTCCTTAAAATGCTATATTTCCCAATGGCACTATTGAAGCATCCCTTCTGCCACCAACTCCTGAGTAACTCTAAAATAACTATTTATTTCTTGCATGGCATTTAATTATCTAAGATCACCTTGTTTGTATATTTGCCTGCTTGTTTATTGCTGTTTTTCCACTCAAGGTTGTAAACTGTGTGGAATCAGGGACCTTGTCTGTGTTGTTCACAGCTATATATCCTTAGTGCCTTCATTAGAACCTGACAAATAATAGACCCTCAATAAATATTTGTTAAATAAGGGAGTGAATTAGACCAGGGAGGTGGTTATTTCAGGCAGAGGTCAGAGCCTGAGTAAAATTATGAGGTGTGAAACTGCTTTATGTGTCTGGGAAAATCTGTTTCCTCCGGATAAAACAACAAGAGGAAAGCAGAAGATTGGAACCAAGAAGTAGGCATGCATTATTATAATTATCTTAAACTCATGTTATTATATTTTGTAGGTAACTGGGAGTCAGCTTTCTTAGAAAGAGGAGTAAGAATGAAAGAATGCATAACAAAATCAAGACTTGCTGAGCAATAGGATGCAGGTTGAGGGAAAATGAAGAGTATCTTTCCCTATTTCAGATCTTTGGGACTAAAATGATGGCGGTAGTGTTAATTGGTATAAAGACCAATTGTGGATAATGGTTTCATTTTGGATTCTGAGTTTTATGCCTCTCCAGTGGGAGATTTTTAATTGAGGCACTTGAAAACATAGGTCTGCAGCTCAGGAGGAAAGCCTTGACTGGGAGTCATTAACATGTAAACAGAAATAAAGTCAAGGGATTTAATTTAATAGTTAATATACCCCAAGTAAATGGGCAACAAGGGAAAAAAAGCTGATAGTACAAGATTGGAGAGCACAGATGACTTTCTGAGAGGAATTAGAAAAGGAAGTTTGACTAGGAGTATGTGAGACCAGGGAAGCCATGAATGGAAAGAGATTCAGTATTAAGGGAGTAATCAGAATATCAACTGTTAGGAGGGGAAAGAAGAAAGATCGTTGGGTTTATCAACAAAGTGATGTTGGTGTCTCTGGCAGTGCAATCTATACTAGAGTCCTAGAAGTAAGATCCTGATACAGGGATGGAGGATTACTGAAAAGAAGAAGGAGTGGAAGGGAAAAAGAGACCACAGAAGATGTGGGGTTAAGGGAAATCTCTCCTTCTTTTTTTATTTTCAAGATCGGCTATTGGTGAGGAACAGCTTTACAGGCTATAGGAAAGGTACTAGCAGAAGAAGAAAGGTGGAAGGTAGAGAAGAGAGAAGGAGACACTGACAGAGTAACATCTTCAAGGAGATTTGAAGAAATGGGATAAGGAGTGCAGACGGAGGGATCAACCCTGAAAGGGCACTGAGACAACTTTTCTTATAGGCCTGAGCATATAAATATGTGTGGCATGCATTAAGCTCAGCAGAAGTTTAGAGAAAGGGAAGATTATAAAATGAGATTAGGTAAGTAAGGCATTATTATCACTTTTCTTGGTGGAAGAAATACAAGAACCTTTGGATTTTATTATTATTTTTTTCTGTTATTCTTACTGAATGTTTAGCAAGGTGGTTTACAAGTCCTGATTTTCTCATATATTCCAGAAAGAAGTAGCTGAAGGGTGGTTTTTGGTGCTTACTCAGCCCATTCATTAATTGGAAGTAGGCTTCTCCTGGGTACAGTGTGGTGGTAATAGAAGTTTGAGTGTCAGGTAGGTCTAAAAAGAGCTAAAAAAGGGTGAGAACATTGACTCTGGAGTCAGACATCACTGAAGTGGAACCCCAGATTTACTGCTTATTAGGTGAGCAAACTTGAGCAAGTAAACATCTTTGAACCATAATCGCCTATATATGATTTAAGAAAAATAATAAATACCTTTCAGGGTTGTTGTGAGAATTGGAAAATATTCACCCATTAGCACATATATACACTGTTAGGATAGGCTTCACTGGAATTGGGACAGATTTCTAAGTACTCCACTGCAGCAGTGAGGTCTATAATCAGTTCTTTAAGGACTAGGAAATGGCATTGTCCTCTCTTCTGAATTCAACCACATATATTAAACAGACATTCCTGGTTAATACCTGTGTATATTTTAGTCTTTTCCAAATTGTAATGTGGGACCCTAAAACCAGACATAGAGAAAAAGCCCAAGTTGCAAAACATTTTGCTATTTATGACTTGATGGCATTAAGATTTCAAGAGTTCACAAGGACAATATGGAATATTTATTTAGCTCAGGTCTTCTGACAAATATTTGCTATGCCCCTGTCATACCATGAGCTTTCAGTAGGGTGAAGAGGAGACTGAAACTGGTGGCAACCGTCAGAGACTGCATGGTGGTTTTAACCTTTCTTATATAAGCCATGTTTATAGTTAAATTTAAAACAACTTTATTAACAAACAGATAACAGATACTAAACTACTGATCTGAGCAGCCACTGAGTGTTCCATACACTGACTCTGCTACAAGTCCTGCAATCTTATCTAATCATTGTTGCATCTCCAGCATAGGTTCTGAGAGCTGTAGATTCTCCATAAATGTCTGTCATCTTGCACTTCAGTAAAAGTGCTGCACAAGGTGCCTGAAAATGGTGGCAGCCCTTCGGTATCAGGGTGGTATTGGTCTAAAATTGCCTCATGGTAGAATAGGACTGGCAAGCTCAGAGAAAGGTTAATAATTCCTTCCCCCCATGTTTACTTATCTTCCTGTTATCTTTGAATATATAGTCAGGTGGATTTCAAGTCCTAGCCTCTCTCAGATATTCTAGAAAGAATTCCTTACTTGGCCCATTCATTAAGTGGAAGGGCACCCCTGAGAACAGTGTGATGGTGACAGAAGTCATTGAAATGGGACATGTCTAAATGAAAAGATAAACGAGGGGTATAGGGTTAGAAAACTGGAAATGACTGGGAAAGTTGATCTCTACTGGAATATTTATCCAGAGTCTAGTTCCAAAGCTAAAATGCAAAGGTTCTTGGATTTCTTCTATTAAGAAAAGTAATAATAAAAATAATAATAAAAAATAATAAAAGTCTTATTGCCTAATCTCATTTTATAATTTCTCCTCTCTCTGGGCTTAATGCATTCCTCACATATTTAATGCTCTGGCGTATATATCTTTATTTCTTGTAAATTTAGTTTCTCAACACCTACATATGTTCCTTGAAGGTAATGGGTATGTCTTTTATTTCTTTTATGTCATCCTTTCTGCCCAGTGCTTAGCACAGTGCAAGGTACCTGTTGCCAAATAATTATAAATAATTGACTCACTCGTATTGTATGGAACATCCATTTCTGATTCTAGGGAGACTCAAGGTGGTAAATACATTAGATTATATAGAACTCTCTGAGGTCATTAAGATCTTGGCAAGTGTGAGGGTGGCACAAAAGTTCATCGATAATTGTCCTTAAAATGCCTGTGCACCTGGGGCTATCATATTCCCTGCAAACCTGGCTTAGAGTTAATAATACCACCATCTACTTTTATGTAGCTCTTTGCAATTTGGAACTTCATTAATAATACATTACTCATTTTAGTGTCACTAAACCCTGTACACTGGTCAGGGTAAAGCCCTTTTCTCAAATGAGAAAACTGGAGTGCACAGAGATAAAGGACTATGTGCACACTTACAAAATTGTTGAGTGGCAGAACCACTCACAAAAGGCAGAAACCAGCCTTTTTTCATCCAAAGGTAGAGTACTTCCCATTCCTCTGCACTGCTTAGTAGACTACTTTTCAATATAGTAAAACTCTCCGGGACAAGAGGAACCTGAAGATGTGGCCCCTTAATAAGAGACGTAGACAAATTAGGAAAGGACCTGCCTTCTTAATTCAGATTACAATGTATCACAAATTCATTTATTCAAAATGGTTTTCTCACCTGGATTTTACCTGGGGAACATTCTAATAATCCCCTTCCAGAGTATGGGGAAAGAAACTGAATCTGAGAAGGGGAGAAGAATACTCCCTATTCAGTCAAAAGAAAGGGTTAAAATGTGATTCTTTAAAGATTTAAGGTNAAAAAAAAAAAAAAAAAAAAAAAAAAAAAAAAAACAAAAAAAAAAACTAGGCTAAACGACTGGATTTTCTTCGGAATGTCTTTTTCAGCTTATAGGGGAAAAGTTAAAGGGTGTGTGTCTGGGGGGAAGGGTTAGGGAGGGGAAAATAGAACCCTTCTAACAGCCTTTCTTAAAAAATAAAAGAAAAGAGAAACAAATGTTTGTTTCTGTTATTAAGCCCCATCTATGCTTAAAAGTTAAATGAAATAGGGAAAGTTCAGGCACAGAGACGCGTGTTCTGATTTGGTTGTTTACCATCAATCAGACCGTTGCTTGGCAGACACTGGATGGTTATGAGCCTGAACAAGCTGAAAAGGGGCAGGAAAAGAAGTGGAGGCAGCATTCTTCCTATTTAAAGCTGCATCGCTTGAAAAAAGTTTTCGCAGACTGTGCTGGAGCTGGTGCTGAAAAAGGGGGTTTGCAGAGGCTGCCCTGGGGCTGGTGCTGAAAGAAGAGCCCACAGCTGACTTCATGGTGCTACAATAACCTCAGAATCTACTTTTCACTCTCAGGAGAACCCACATGTCTAATATTTAGACATGATGGCAAACTGGGCGGAAGCAAGACCTCTCCTCATTCTTACTGTTTTATTAGGGCAATTTGTCTCAATAAAAGCCCAGGAAGAAGGCGAGGATGGTGAGTTTGCCATTTGCTTTGCTTTAGTGTTTATTGCACGGTTTGGGAAATAGGTGGAATGTTAAGCCTCAGGAAGAGCGTGAAGAGGAGGTTCTGGTTTGAAGTCTAAGAAGGGGGCTGACGGATTTGCACCTGGAAAACGACTTGAAAGACAATTGGGATGTTAGTAAATCCGGAGCTTCTAGATCTGCCGTTGGAGAGACTACACTACTAAATTTTTCTAGGAAAGCCTACAATAAGTCCTTTTGCCTCAATGTGAGAGTGGGAAGTTTAAAAGAAGAAAAGAGCGAATGCTTAAAACGGAGCACTAAAGGCATTTTAGTTAGATGAGCTCTGTTCTGTGGGCTGGAGTTTTCAGAGCAAGGAAAAGTCGCGGCAGAAGCTGGGTAGGGTGGAGTCTTTGTACTGCACTTCAGCTGCTTCATAAAATTCTTTGTTTAGAAAAACCTCTACAGCAACTCTGCTAGCTTTGATTTTTCTTTGTCTTTGGCTCCTCATTCTTTCTTCTTTAACAATTTACACTTCTTTTTACCATTTTCATTTATGAAAATGTGATCACTTTTGCTTGCTGGGAGGCAGTCTCGTTTGTTTCTCCATGACAGAGGCTGATAGAAGCCAGATTTCTTAAACAGTGGTATTTTCCCACCCTACTGGCTTGATTAATAGGACAGTGGTGGTTCCCGGTTGGATGGCGGAAGGCAGGAAATCAGCATGCCTTATATATATCTTATTTGGCATGGAATATTTGCATGGACATTACCCCTTAGACACAAGCTTTTTTTTTTTTTTTTAAGATAAATCTTGCCTGGTGACCAAATTTTTTTCCTATGCAATTTTCATATGTTACAGTTGGGTTATATGGTATGGTTAAGCAAAAATGCATAGCTGTTATAGTATATAAGAAAATACTTAAGTTGCTTCCTCTATTAAATCTTTACTCTTGAGGGTTGCAGTTTCAAATACAGACATGTACTCTTTTAAAATAAGCCACTATAGATTTTCATCAACTCAACCATTTAACATCAAACTTAAGCTTTTAAAACTTTGGGCATTCATTAACCTTTTCTATTACTTTCATATGTAGACACATACATACAAGTATATATGTATATATACTATGTGTATATCTGTAGTTTTAATACAATTATCTGCTTCTGTGTGTTTATGCTTTCAAAAACTTTATAAAATTAATCTAGAGATCAGAAGTTCTAAAAAGTTTAAAAAGTGAAAATACAAATTTGTAGATGAATATCCAACAGTCTGTCAGGAGTCCCATAGAGGGGGCACTTTCTAAGACTTGGAACTTTTTATGTTACATTTTATGTTTTTAAAATATGAGGTAATTTGTAAAAGGTAAAAACTTTTGAGTTTCTTTGTAATGGCATGAAAAGCACGTGTTGTTTGGAAGGGTGGCAAAAATAATTGAATAGAAAGTAGAAGTAAGAAAGCAGAAGGAGAAAAATACAGAAAAATTACAATAGAAATTGAAAATTTGACTCTAAAAAGAACAGTTTACTCCCCTACCCCACCAAAGCAACCAACTTTAATTTAAAACCTTTAATACCACTTTCTTTGTTAATTTATGTTAAAATAAATAAAGTACTTTAATAAAGTATGGAAATAATTGAATATGTGAATAAATGAAAGGAATGTTTCACAAGGTACATGAAATAGGCCATATTTTAAAAGACATTCTGAAATAGTTATAATTACTCTGTAGGTGTTTTCGAAAATGAGCAGATAGTTTTCTTAATAGTAATTGACATAAATGTAAGGAATGTGATGCTTGTTGCAAAAAAGTCCCCAACTTCAATCCAACCCCAGTGCCCACCCCGGACCGGTATAACCAAACAGCACAGAAAATGGAATTCCAAACATCAGATTTTACAGAATGTGTAATTGCTTGCATATGTGTTGTAAAAATTCCAGTATTTTATTTCTCAAGAGAATATAAGTGATAAAAATTCAATAGCAAAAGAAAGTCGTCACTGCCCTAATCAAAGATAATAGAGAAAATAATTCCAGAATATAGTATATTCAGAGCTACTTAACTTGTATTGTACTTACTTACCATGCATATTTTGGTTTAAGTTGATATTGTATGGATACTTGGCAATACTTTCTTTTCCCTGTTCAGGCCTATCACAAGCTTAATAAAGGTGTCATAATTTAGAAACTCCATTTGATTTTGAGTTTGGGAAAGCGTAAGCTTAGACTGATGCTTTAAATTAAAGAAATATCTAAGGCACACATGAAAAGCAAGTACATTTTTCAAGTTTTATCTATAACAGTCACATAATGTGATATTTACATTTTGTACAAATATGTCTTCCTGGAAATGTGGAGATCTGTTTTGCATGTAAATGCATATTAATAAGTTTTATTTTCCTTTCTTTTATGACTTCAGGGTATATTTCTTTTACTTGATTGTGGTTATTTACCAGAAATGTAAAATATAATCAGAGTGTGCCTGCCTGATAGAAACACATGAATAAGAAGATAAAAGTAAATAAAGTTTTAGGCATTTTAAGCCAAAATTCAGTTCCATTCTCACTGAGTTTTAAGAACTGATTTGGTTTTTTAAATTTATAAGAAACTGAAAGGAGAAAGTTTGGGAGTTGGGCTGACTTTAGTTAAAACTAATGTAACAAAAATTAGGGAGTTAAAATGAAAAAATCAGCTTTTAAAGAGTTTGTGTGGGTGTATATGTGTGTGTGAAAAATCAGGGAGTTAAAATGACAAAATCAGCTTTTAAAGAGTGTGTGTGTGTGTGTGTGTGTGCGTGTGGTGAGAGTATGTGTGCATGGGGGTGGTGGTCTTTGAAAGATTCCACATTTGTGTTAAGGAAAATGCTAGAGCATTTACAGTATAGTTTATATTCCTAAGTTAATGCCTAGCATCTAGTGAGCTATATATATTCTTGTTATTAGAAGTAGGCATACTTAATTTTAGAAAATAATCTTTGTTATGAATCACTGTATTCAACATGGGACAAGCAATGGAGAAGGGAAGGTGCAGAAATATATCATTTTGTTTCCAAATACTGTAAACTTCAATGCTTTCAGAGGCCAGGCAGGTAATATAAACAAGTGAAGCAAGCCAGTGTTTGTACATCAACAGGTGATGATGGGCCTATGGAGAACTGAAGGTGCATGCCCACTTTAAGGCATTTAGAATTAACATTTTCAGAAGACATTGCATATGCCAAATAAAATTTATCTGAGCATATATTTGTCTCATGGCCATCATGTTGCAATCCTACACTGATATCCTCGTAGACCCAAGCTAACTTTTGATTACTGAGAGATGAAGGACTCACAGTCTTATATGTCTTATATGTCACGGTCTCTTGCATTTTTATGATATGTCTGCCATTCATCTCATTGTTATGATACGAATATGAGGAAGCAGATAGTTAACACTCAGTAGTATTTGGATGACATCATTTTAAAGAAGGTACAGAATATGTATACATAGCTTAAGATACATGTTCACTCATAAATTGTTTTAAACTCATTACTGTTAAAATACATGCTATGAACCATGTAGGACATTCAGACTTTTATAGTGGGTACATGTAGCAGAATGCAATAGTTTAAACAAACACAAAAGGGTATTCTGGCCAGGCACAGTGGCTCATGCCTGTAATCCCAGCACTTTGGGAGGCCGAGGTGGGCGGATCACCTGAGGTCAGGAGTTCGAGACCAGCCTGGCCAACATGGCGAAACTCCATCTCTACCCAAAATACAAAAATTAGGTAGATGTGGTGGCACATGCCTGTAGTCCCAGCTACTCGAGAGACTGAGGCATGAGTGTCACTTGAACCCAGGAGGCAGAGGTTGCAGTGAGCAGAGATCGTGCCACTGCACTCCAGTCTGGGTGACAGAGTGAGACTCTGTCTCGGAAAAAAAAAAAAAAAAAAAGCTTTTCTTTTTTAAATATAAAGAAATGCTTTTAAGCAGGTAGTGAAAGGCTGGAATATTGGCTCCACAAAGTCATCAGGGACTGAGGTTTTTTCTGCCTCTCCTGACACCCATATCTTTAGGTATTTTTTTAAATTTATTTTTATGGTCCTAAATGGCTGCTGAAGCTCCAGCCATTGCATGTACTTTCTAGGCACGTGGATAGAGGATGGGAAACAAAAACTGTGAGCCATTCCCCACCCTGCTCCCTTTTTTGAAGACTTTAAAGTCTTCATAACATTTAAACTTACTTACAGTTGGCCAGAATTTAGTCATATGGTGACACAAAATTTCAAGAGGGACTAGGAAATGTAGCCTTTACCTGGGTGGTGCTGGCAATATACTCTACGGAATTGAGTTCTGCTATGAGGGATATAAGGAAGCACCACTATTGAGAGTTTTATGGTCCCTACCTCAGTGAGCAAAAATGTCAGCTACTTTTAGTGGCCTAGATCCTACGGTTTCAATGGACAAAACATAGTTGTGTGACTAGATCCACCTTGGTTATTATTTATTTCTAAGTAGACTGTGAAGCCAAGAAGACTGAATGGCACATAAATATTAGATTACATTTTCTTTGCTTCCTGTCTTTAGATAAATTTTGACACCTATAACTTTTTTTCAAACTAAACTGAAGCTTTAGTTTGAAGAGTATATCTCTTTCTACATATGTACATTGGTAGATTCATAGATTTAGTGAATTTTTAATATTGACTAACACAATGTATACTTGGACTATGGCTCTGTAGGGTAGTTGGTAAGCAAGTCACAGATCAGTGTTGATAAAAAATGGTATAAAGAATCACCTAAGATCTTGTGACTAATATAGATTCTAGACCCCCCGCTACTTTCCAAATATCTAGGAGGTTTGGATGGGGTCTGGGCATCTGTATGTTTTTAGAGTTCTCCAGGTGACTCTGATTTACATTGGTAAACCACTGTATTGAATATTTGACTGACACTCTCAATCTTGTTGTGGACCTGTTGGCTTTTATGTTCCAAGGCTACACATTAAGATTTTGGTAATAACTTGCTATTCTGATTATTCATTTTACTTATAAGGCTGCTTAGTTGAAGTTTGTAGATAAACTATTGCAAATTCACCATCACTTCTGGAAAAAAAAAACTCAAGGCCCAAATCCCCCTCATGGTGGATTAGGCGAATCATTCTACTATGCAGAAGACACATGCCATTCAAATATGTTTCCAGGTGAATGTATGTTTTTCATTTTTAATATTTCCTCTCTCTTACTGTCTGCTCTTCACACTTTCAGCACTATCACTACAGGCCTGAACTTCATTGCATTCATCATTCTAGACAGGTACCTAATGCAGGCTGTGAGGCAAAACCAGAAAGAGGAAGCTTTGTTTTAAGAAGCTGGAAATTAGAAGATTGGAATCATGTTAATCTGTGGCCACAGAATGTAATTTTTAAAAATCATACAGTTTTCTCTGATTTGAAGAATGATTAATGCATCATCACCTGGCCTTACGTGGCATTCTCAAAATGTATGGATGTGGATCAGCTGATTTTTAATCTGATTTGCTTTTCTGAGATCACAACATTGAAAAGCTTAGATTTACACATAAGAGATATAGTAAGGGTGGGGGAAAAGACTGGAAGTGTTAATTATTAATTGATCTATTGTATAAATTTGGGCAAGTTACACAAGTTTATATAAGACAAATCTTAGAGTTATATAAAGATATTCCTTGATTTAATATTTTTATTATTTATATCCATGAAACTAGAATTTCCACTAAAAATGTAACATGAGACATTATCAACTTACTGATAAATATGAAGTCTTTCAACTTTTCGTATAGCTAAAAGTCACAGCTTGAGTAGGCTTTTAGAGTCTGAATGAAATAAGATCCTGATAATCTAGTTTTCCTTTAAATTTATTTCCATATAAATTTCATATATATTTACCTAAATTTTATGTAAGATGAATGAGCTGTGATATTCAATATTTAAAAGACTATTTACTCTTGGCATTTGCATGGGAAGTAGTGTATCCTATAGAAAATTTTGCTTTAAAGGTGTGACTGTATTGGCAACCTTAAGGCTTTTATTTTGTTTTATCAATGTTTTAAAAACTAAACCCTTCAAATAAATCAAGATGGCTTCATCTTATACTAAAATATTCACTAATAAACAACGTATAAGGGAAATTACAATAAAGCAAGATTATTCCTATCTAAATCTTGCCTTCTGCAGAGAAGATAGAGGCCGGGTGCATGGCTCACTCCTATAATCTCAGCACTTTGGGAGACTGAGGTGGGCAGATCACCTGAGGTCAGGAGTTTGAGACCAGTCTGACCATCATGGTGAAACCCCGTCTCTACTAAAAATACAAAAAAAATTATCCGAATATGGTGGTGGGAGCCTGTAATTCCAGCTACTTGGGAGGCTGAGGCAGGAGAATCACTTGAACCTGGGAGGCGGAGGCTGCAGTGAGCCGAGATCATGCCACTGCACTCCAGCCTAGGCAACAAAGCGAGACTCTGTCTCAAAAAAAGGAAAACTGTTAACAATATTAATTAATTAATATAAATTAATGAATCAAACTTTGTTCCTATAGCCTTCTGGTGTTATGTTCAAACTCAAAAATGTTTACATGCTTTTTTTTTTTAAGTTTAAGACTAGGAAGGAGGAAAGACAGTCTCACAGTTTTGTATCCCTTTTTACCTTTCATTTTTGGGATGTCCAATCAGAATTGTGAATTCAGCTTTAAGATGACAGCAAACTATATTCTTGGTGGAAAACCTCCCCGCAAGCAGAGGGAGCTGGTTCCGGCCTCGGCCAGCCCAGACTTGCAACATAAGCATCATAGCCTTGTTGTAGTCTATGTAGTATAACAAGTATAATAAAGCTTGGTCCAGCCATCATGTGAGAGAACATCTGGGTTCTGGTCCTTGTTCTATTTAGCAGTTTTGCTACCTGCAGAGGGTCCTTAACCTCACTGGAAATTTGTGTCCTCATCGCAAATAGTACACACCTTTGTCATCTGGTGGGATTCTTAGGAGGATCATTTAAGAAATTTACCTACAAGTAACTTTAGAGTACTTAAATGAGACACTGTAAGTGACATTGCAATCTATTTCACTGACCACAGATATAAACCCTAGTAGTGTATTTTTTTGCTTTCACCAAATCTTTGAATTGTTTTGAAGCACCTCCTGGATTTATTTTGTGTTTTATTTGTTCTCCATCTCCTTGGGGAACTTGTTCCATCAGTCGTGCTCTCTTCTATAACTTCAGTCACTTCCTTTCTATCTGCTCTTTCCCTTTAGCTTGTAAACAAGTTCAACTCTCTCCCACAGCCTGTGTCTAGCTCCCACCCAGTCTTTATTCTTAGCCCAGCTGCTTTAAAAGGAGCAGTGCAGTTTTCTGTCTCTGCCTCCTATGCACTCAGTTGGCCTCTCCTTCCACTTAAGCTGGTCTAGCATGGTGAGGATTAAAATGTATGATGTTCCAAGGGTCCCTTTTAATCTTATCTTATCAGGTCTTTCTCCTTTATTGGAGACCATTGACCACTCCAGCTTTCCTAAAATGCTACTCTCTGAAGGTTCTTCCTCCACCTCCCTGACCTTTCCCTCTCAGCTTCACCCATGGGCTCCTTCTTCTCTTTTCCTTTAGCATTTTGCTCTTCTTACAGGACTTAGTTCATTGGTTCTCTCTGGATATTCTCTTCCTAGGCCATCTAGAATTAAGGGTTTTGTTTAACAGCTGAATGCTGATAATTATAAAATCTCTTCAACCCCAATCTTTCATATGAACTTCAGATAAATATATATATTCAATTGTCCCTAAGGCAGCCTACAACCACTTCAAGTTCAGTGTATCCAAAACCCAATTTATTGGCTTCCATTCAAGACTTAGTCATTTTTCTTATATAGTCCCCCTTATGCCAGTTAATGGCAATATGATGCTACCTGGTCATTCAGTCATTCAATCAGCACAATTCCAATCATTCGCTAAGATCTACCATTTTACCTGTTAAATATTTCTCAAGTGTACATCTTCTCCATCCCTACTACAAATGCCTCAGTTTAGGCCCTCATCATCCATCCCTCAGTTACTGTGATAAGCATCTAAATTCATCTCCTTGCCTCTCATGTGTCTACTTTTCAACAAACACATATATTGGTGCCCTCTGTTGCTGGTGTGATATAAAACTAATATCTAATTTTATCTTTATCTTCCTTAACAACTTTCACTGGGTTCCATGACTTGTAGAAAGAATAAGGTCCAGGCTTCTTAGTGTGACATACAAGATCCTGCTGATCTAGCCCATTTCTGAATTTTAGTTGCATCAGCTATCATTCTCAGCCTCAAAATAAGGAATTGCTTGAGGCTCCCACCCCCAATACACACAGACATACGCAAACTCTCTCATTCTCTCTCTATCCTCTTTTATTCTCTGCTGTCCAGATTCCACTCAGAACTGACATTCTCTTTTTAGTTGAGCTAAGTGCTCCTCTGGCCATCTCACAACAGTCAGTACACCTCTGCCATGCAGGAACCATACTATACTGAGAATGCTTTCTTTCCATTAATCCATTTTACGTATTCCCACCAGATTAGTCTTTCTAAGTCCCATGTTTATAATGTCACTCTCCAGTTTAACAATTTATTCTGAGCTGCCATTGACTATTGCATCACACTTAACACATTATATTGACCTTACTTCTGTGTGACTTTTTTTTAACCTAAGAGTGCCAAGAGTATCCAGCTGCCTTGCAAGACTGCTGATGTTCTCTTCCACTCTGTCTAAACAACTACTATGATTTCCATTACTGTCCTTAACACTGTTGATTGCTGCACACCATGCAGCATCCTTTTTTACTTCAGACCTAACTTTTTACTATTCCCACATCTAACTTTTGTGATTTAGGTACTTCTGTGCTTCTCTTTTTATGTTCGCTCTGCCTATTGATGTTTTCCTCCAAGTTCTATTTCAAATCTTATGTCCTCTAAGAAACTAAGAGATTCTTATCTGCAATAAATATCCCCTTTCCTTTCAAGGGATGGTCCTTATGTTGCAAGTGTGTTGGTGTTAACCAAGAATAAGTTTCCTGGGAGATAGGGACTATGTCATGAAGTCATTTTACATTTTAGATCCACCCATGCATAAATGCCAGTTGAGTACTATTTGGGAAAATCTAGAAAAATTTTTTCCACATTTTTTTCACTCAAGTATGAGTGATCTGAATTCAAATTTAGGTTTTGCAAATTGTATTTGCATATTCTTGGGCAATTTTTTTGATTTCTGTGTGTTACAGTTTCTTCATCTATCAAATTGGAATGATACTTACTTCAAATAATTACGATGAATACTATCTATCTATCTATCTATCTATCTATCTATCTATCTATCTATCTCCTACATGATAGCATGACTCCAAACTAACAATAGGAACTCATGAATATGGTAGATGAATATTATTAGATTACTATTTAATAATAACAGCCTGGGCACAGTGGCTCACACCTGTAATCCCAGCACTTTGGGAGGCCAAGCCAGGTGGATCACCTGAGGTCAGGAGTTTGAGAACAGCTTGACCAACATGGTGAAAGCCCATCTCTGCTAAAAATACAAAATTAGCTGGGCGTGGTGGCGCATGCCTGTAATCCCAGCTCCCAGCTACTCGGGAAGCTGAGGCAGGAGAATCGCTTGAACCCGGGAGGTCGAGGTTGCAGTGAGCTGAGATCGTGCCATTGCGCTCCAGTCTGGGCAACAAGAGCAAAATTCCATCTCAAAGAAAATTATTATTTAATAATAATAGAGATAATAAATGCTTATTGGGTGATTATGAGAACCAAGATGTTAGATGTTACAGAGAAATAAAGAAACAACTTTTGCTCTCAGAGATTAAGCCTAGCATAAAACCTTTAAAATGCAATTTTTATGTATTATTCTACTATGATCATTTTGATAATATATCAGTGATTTTATCTATGTGTTAATAAGCTTTTAAAATCCATTTAAAATTTTACTGTTCAAATAAAAGGCTGTATCATATTATTTCCTTTTGTAGGTTTACTACTACAAAAAACAAAAGAAAGAAAAAAATATAAAAGGCGCTTCCCATTGGAGAGTTTCTAATGACGCTGTGATCTGAAGCATCACTGCCCCTCTCCTGTTTCACAGCCCCACATACATTTACTTTGTGCTGGTTCCCAGTGTGTGAGCAAGCCAAGCACGATCCACTCCATGTTCCAGGGCCACCTCATGCCTGTCTACCATCCCTGTCTACTTCAGAGTTTATTTTGTGAAACTATGATAGTCATAGAAGTCTCTATTAAAAACTGGAAACCTGTTTTCCACTCTGCATTGCTCTGGGTTGCATTTGGAATGAGAGGCATTGCTTCACTGCACAGGGATTTACAAGGCAGCTCCCAGGACTATTTGGATACAGTAGTAGGGGTGACCATCTTTTCCCAGACTCTGTAGCAAGTCTCTTCACTTTCCAAAAGCTGTTAATTTACCTCACTCCCTTCACTCCCAGGAGACTTTTCTGAAATTGACTCCAGAAAGCAGAAACTGGTGTGGGATACTGGCACATTTTTCGTACTCACACTTTCCTTACTTTGCTGCACTTTTCTTTCTTTGTAGGTTTTCAAATTCATAATAAAAAAATGATGGGTTTAACTTGGAAGGAGAGATGCAGGTAGAATTTTACCAGATAATTTGTAGCTATGAAATTCTTTAATTAAATTTTTGATATTCAATATGGTTGTTCTGTGGTCATCAACTTTAGATTTTTTATTATGGAATTCTGAAAATATGGATGATTCCCATAGCAAATACAATTTATTTATAGAGATTTGATATTTTCATTAGCTTTCATAGTAATAGGCTTATTTGCTCTTGAGGTCGAAGAACCTCTCAGATTCATTTATGCTAGTTTGGAAGTATTTTAAAGCCTTTTTTTTTTCCGTCATTCTTTCATTCTCAGATTTTTATATTAAATAAATGGAAAGTTACAGTTTAATTCAGGGTACTATGGTTTTCATGTTGTGATGAATTTTTAGCTAGAAGTTTTGGTGGAGTGGAGTGGATTGGTGGACAGTGAGGTTAACTGACTACCATGGAAAGATTAACTGCAAATTTCCTAGTTTTCTTGGCTACAAACAAAACTTCTGAGGTTTCAGCAAAAACGGCTATACTTGCTTTGAGAGGACAGAGGGCACTGACCATTCCATGGCAAGTGAGAGATTCTGTTGTAAGAATTAAAAAAAAAAAAAAAAAAGCCGGGCACAGTGGCTCATGCCTGTAATCCCAGCACTTTGGGATGCCAAGGTGGGTGGATCACGAGGTCAGGAGATCAAGACCATCCTGGCTAACACAGTGAAACCCGACCTCTACTAAAAATACAAAAAATTTAGCTGGGCGTGGTGGCGGGCGTCTGTAGTCCCAGCTACTTGGGAGGCTGAGGCAGGAGAATGGCGTGAATCCAGGAGGTGGAGCTTACAGTGAGCTGAGATCATGCCACTGGGCTCCAACCTGGGCGACAGAGCGAGACTCCATCTCAAAAAAAAAAAAAAAAAGGAGTTTGTACTGGGAAAAAAGAGACTTGAGGCTGATGAATGAAGAGCAACTGTAAATTCTATCAATCAGGGAGCTGGTGTTCAAGCCTTTGAGATGCTACAGTGTTATGCCCTTCTAGGTGTTTGTTAAAAAACAAAAACGAAACCAAAAATCACTTCTTTCTTCATTCCTTCCCTATTTTTCCTTAAGTTTTGATAATTGTCGATTAGATTAGGCAAGTTTTTTATTTGTGGCTTTTGTTGTTCTCTCTTAAGCATAGTATAGCTGAACTGAATTTTGCTTAGAAACAACTCATAGGTTTGTAAACCAATGGAGTTCTCATTAGCCTAGAAATATTTCCTTATATAGTACTTAGAATCATTTTTGTTTGTTTGTTTTAAAAAATGGAGTGGAGGAGTGTATTCTGTTATGCAAAGGATGACAACAAATTGAAATAGAATTAGTTCTATAAAGATAAATCAGTGAATAGACTCTAAGTTTCACTGTGGGTGTTTGTGTTGGGGCATAGGAAGGATGACACAATAAAATAGAATTGGTAAGTTTTAGTATATTCAGCATATAAGTATGTCTTGTAAAGTTGCTAAGTATCCTGCTCACCTGAACTACCTTGTGCCTCCTGACTTTCCTTGGTTCCTTGGATGCAACATTTGCTAGGAGTAAGAGCAGGTCTAGTTCTAAGAAAAAAATGTTGTATAGCTGTTTTATTTTAGTTTTAAGGGAAATATGCTTTCGTTCACCTTTCTGTTTGAAGGAAAGGCATTTTTCAGGATTGGGAGGCCATCCTTGCCTTTCCACTGTTTCGCACTAAGCTCCATCTGGATGTCTCTTTCCCAGATTTTCTTTCAAATTTCAGACTTTTCCTTCCAGCCTGACCTCTTATCACAATTTACCTGTTTGGCATTCTTTTCTTTCTGAACCCCATGGGGAACCAATAGAGTCCAGATGCCCTATAGTTAGCGTCCTAGGACGCTAACTATATGATATTATGCTAACTTAATGATATTATGCTCTTGTCATGCATGCTCATTATATGGTAATTTGCCTTTTAAGATCTTTGTCTCAATATTTTGTGGCCATGAGAATCAACTGACATAGCGGCTCTGGGTAAAAGCCCCAGTATCCCAGATGGACTCTGTGGCTCACACTATAGACGAATAAAATTCAGCTCTCATAGACACTCTATTTGCCCATGGAAGGTTCCACAATCCAAATGTTAAACTTACTTCAAGTCTTTTCTAATAGAAACTGAAAGTTGTCTGGTTATAATCAAAATGGAAATTTGTCAGCCAGATTCCTACTATTTCTGAAGAGGGCTTTTGAGTTTCTTCAGGATAGAACGCTAAAATTGCCTCATGATGTATGCCCCAAAGTGACCTAATGTGGCCAGCTGAATTTCAGGGAGATGCTTTCCAAGATGACAGTTTCACTGGAATAATTTCAGAATGGTCACTTCTCTGCCTGTAATGCCCCTTTCCTGTCTTAGGTGATTTAAAAAAAAAAATTTCAACCTGTCTTTCTTCTCTTCAAAAGCAAGTTTCAAGTCACACCTGAGTAGACCCTTATGCCTCTGTAGAGTCTGCAGGATGTGGAAGACAGGAGAGAGGGTATGGAAAGCAGCAAGGGTCAGGGAAGAAGGGCTCTCTGAAAATATATAAGTGATACCAATGGACAGGTGGCTCAGATAGCCTCACTGAAATGCACTAAAATGTAAGGCTCCATGCTAATTTAGTATGGCTTTACCTAAATGATGTCTTGGGGGATTTATTTAGTGAATTTCAAAAAATTTGGGAAAGTAGATGACATCTCTCAATATTTGTTCTTTGACTCTTCTATTTTTTTACCCTATTTTTTAAACATAGTCATTTTAGAATAAATAAATAGATAAATAAATAAACTGTGTCACAATACTATATTCTTTTGGCTAAAGGCACATATTCTGTCAACTAGGCCAACACGCTGTAGGAGTAGGACACTGACTCAGCAATGAATTTTTGTTTTAAATTTTTATTTTGGGAGCTTCCCAAGAGTTCCTAACTATTACCATTTTTCTACATATAGAGCTTTTTACAGTTAACACTTCTTTTCCGTTTACTTTCAATACACATTTAACAAAATAAGGGTCTTTGGATTCCCACCTTTGGGTCTAGGCTTTGCCGCTTGCTAACCTTGTGACCTTGAGCAAGATCCTGTTCTTCTTTAAGATTCAGTTTCCTCTCCTGATCTGCATATTGAGGAGTTAAATTAAAATGCATGGCCTTAATGGGCACTGAAGAAATGTGGATGTTATTAGTACTTTTAGAATGGATTCCTTGATTGGCTCATTACAGACTTTTCCTCCAATAACTAAAACAATTTTTATCAGATTATTCCCAGTTACTAGGTTTGATAGGAGGAAGGATAAGGGAACAGTGAATCCTAGGCACCTGGGGCAAAATTAGGCGGGGAGTAGAAGAGGAAAAAGTATAACTGGGAGATTTGAAATGACAATAGTAAATTTTCATTTACTATTTATATTTATAATTATTTTTATTTATCTCATGTTTTCTCTTTGGCCAGGTTTTGCTTAGCTCTTGATTATTTATGAAGCAATTCAGGAAAAGCAAACCAGCAAAAACCCCCCAAATTATCCTTTCATATTAGAATGCATTTTGCAAATTTAGTGGTACATATACACATTTAATTTAATTCTTTCTTTCTAATATAAAGGGTTTGGCAATTGTTTGCACATTTGGCTCAGGTAGAGTTGCTTGAGAAAAGTGGAAATATGCTCAAGATATAAAACATCTGTTTACTTTAACGATATTTTACTGATGTCAAGACAGACTTACTTGAGCCCCGGGGCAGTATTTTTGTGAGGGATGGCATGCACCTTGCCTGAGCAGTCAATGAAGAGAAAGCAGCTGTTTGAGCTTGCTCAACTTCTACTAACTCAACATGGATAGAGTCCAGATAGCAACTGGCCCTGTGTCAGACGACTACAATAAAGCTCTGACTCTTTCCTTATAAATTCTTTATAAACTTAATGTGCTGGGATCTTAATTTTCTCATTTACAAAACAGGGATAATACTTTATATTTTTCTACCTTATTGGTTCAAAAGAAAGAGTTCATAATATCTGTGGAAATTCTTAGCTGTAAAACCCTGTTATATAAGCATATATTATATTACATAAAGGTGTTATTGTTTAGCATGCTCTTACTGTGATGAACAGTTAGCTAAATGCAAAATAAAATTCTTCTTTGAAGTAAACAACAATAATAATAATCAAAAGGAATATAAGACTTTCCACAGAAATAAAAGAAGGCAAAGTTGTATTTTTTCAAAGTCATATTTAAATCTTTTATTTAGCAAAATAAAATAGACTGCTTATATAACTATCTAGAACATCTCCCAAAGCCCCAGAATAGGAATTAAATAGTAAAAAAAAAAAAATACACACACACACACACACACACACACACACACACGTAGAGGCTTTGACTTGAGGAAAACAGAACAGATAGAAAACAAAATGTGATTTTCTGCTCTAACTGGGCTGTAGTCTCTCTACAGCAAAATGTAGCTTCCTGGCAGAAGCCTGAATCACTATTATTGTTACTTTTTCTTTATTCATCTCACATCAGGAAGTTTGTCTCAAATTCAAAGTTAAATGCTAAAAGCCTGTTTGTAGCATGGTATCCCTTTTCCCTGGGTCAGAAGGGGACTTGGAGCTAGAAGTTTAAACTGGTGACAAATATCCACAGGCATCTGAGCCAAATGTTTAGAAAAAAGTCCTATCATCCCTCAGGCCTGTCTACATTCTGGTATTTTAAGACTCTCTACTTGTGTACAGAGAAACATGCAGTTAAAGATATGAGGGCCTCGACTAAATAGGCTGTTACTTTCATGAATGAATTGTTGAAATAATTTGAAAGAAAAGCTTCTAAATTAAAACTGGACCAGGACACAGGAAATCTGCATCATAATTGCAGCTCTGTCATGGACTAACTTGGTGATTTTGTGGAAGTGACTTAAATTCTCTGGACCTCAGTTACTTCTGTTGCAAAACCTGTGATACATTACCCAGGGCCACTGTCTGCTTTGAAAGCCTATGACTACAGAATATTTACATAAAGGTACTTCATTTAAGTCATATTTGTGCTGTAATACAGTGGAAAGTCTCACCTACACATTTTGGTAACGGAAGCATCACACATAATCTGTATGGTAATATATTTCTGTACTTGTAAGTTTGCATTTGAAGTTTAGATCAATTCAGGTTTGTAGTTATTTCCCTAAATATGGTTTATTTAAGGAGCACAGCTCCCAATTTATAACTTGTAAATTGATCTGCTTTTCAGTGAGTGACTCTACAATAAAGTTCCTAGACAGTGTTATAAAAGGAGATGATTGTAAAAAAAATTCAAAATAATCTGATATCAAATTTTTCATATTAACTGACTTTTCTAATTAGAGAGAAAATTTGTAAATGTATCATGTGCTGTGTTATACTGTTTAATCACAGACTCAGTGTTCTCCATATGTTTTTGGTGAGATGGGATGTCAGAGTTTAGCAGCGTGCCTTCTTGCCCTGATGCTGGTGGATCCATCTTTGCAATGCTTATATTTTTCCAACAATCCCTGAACATACTGAACTGCTATTTCATTCAGAATAAGAATAAAATAATAATGAGAAAAGAAGGAGAACAATGGGAGAGGTGGAGAAGGAGCAGAATAATGGGGGAGAGAGAAGGTGAATTATTATTATTATTATTATTATTATTAAATGGTTGTGGGCTTTTACCTGAGGAGATCATATTTGTTCTCAATTCCTTATTTTTTGCCTCTTCTTGACTTCTTATTTTTCTTTGCAATTGTGTTTATTTGGAGATACATAGGTGTTTACTATGAATATTTAGAAAATTTGATTTATTCCATTGATATTCCTTGAGCACAGAAATTTTTTGGAATATGCTGCTTGCCCTCCTTTATCTTCTGGGAAGATGAGACTCCATCTTTGTGTTTGTTCCCCCATTTCCCTCCTTCACTAGTACTGACTGAGTCCTGCAAACATTTATCTTCTCAAGTCCTGCCCAGGGATTCTGGGCAGAAAACAACCCTCTTTTTTACATCTTTACAAGTAGCGTGTGTGTGGAATTCAAGTGCATGAAACATTCAGATTAAAAATCTGATAATATTTTAGAAATTCCAGTCTACCCACAAATACATCCATGTTTAAATCAGGGATTCCAGTGGGAGAACACTATTAGGTTCTAGCTTAATGTATTCTTCAATAAGTGAGATATACTTTGGTCATCTTAAAGCATTTGCCAATAATTTACTACTTTAGGGAATTTAAATCCCATTCTATCTTCAGAAGTCATTATGAAAGTGTTATCAGTAACATTATAATTTGCTTTGGGTGATTCTGACAAATTCGATGTTTTATTAAACAAAATTATGCTCTGGTCTCAAATGATGGAGATTTCAACTTGCTTTTCTCTACAGAGGAGTATATCCCTCACCATGCAAGTTATGAGGCATTTATCTTCATTTAGTCATTAATTTGGTAAACATTTGCTGAGTACCTACTCTTTATCAGGCTCTTTACTGATTGATACAGAAACAAATATTTAATTCTTACTCTCAAGAAGTTAATCGTCTAGAGGGAATGAGACAAATGAAACAAGCATAATACTTTATGGTCTGTGCTGTGGCAGAGGCAGACAAAGCATCAGGGGAGTAACGGAAGACTTCCCTCCCACGTACTGCCTGAGAGGTGGAGGACTGAGATGGGAGCTCAGGGAAGGCCTACGCAGAGGGCACACCTGAGAAGTCATTCCACTGCATGAACTCTGTTATTTTCCTTATCCCTTATTTTCTCCTACCCTTCACATCCAAATCCTTCAAGTCCACCATCAAGTCTGATGTGCATCCTCTTTGAAACCTTTTTGAATACCATGACATATTTTTTCTCTTTTCTCTAAATGGTAGCACTTCCTCTTTCTTTAAGACATTTAGCACACAATAAATCCTTTTATTCATTGTCCATTGTTTTCTAAATAACACTTACTATAAATGTCATTAATTTTTAGTTATATCATATGCTCTTTGAGGGTAAAGACCATCTCTCAAACCCAGAAAGTCAGATCCAAATCCAGTGCTATGCATATAGTAGAAATTCAATAAAAGTTTGTGACTGATATTTCAAGCAAAATATATTTTTCTTCATGTTTCAGAATTAAGTGCTTTCTCTCTGTTGTTAGATTGCTGTCTAATTACATTGTGCAACCTTGCCTAAGTTTTTATATACATAGCATTGAACTTAAAAACATGGAACCAGCTCTTATGCATAATTTAGCTATATTTAGTGTCTTTTGGTCCCAAGCCTTATAAAAATATGTACATCAAAGCACTGTAATTAAATGGGAACAAAGTTAAGTTTATATTTTACTTGTTTTATTTATAGTGACTTGAGTCAGAGTATAGGGACACAAAGATGATTGACATATTATCTTGTATTTAAGGAATACATAATGAGAGGAATAGATACATCAACAAATAACTATAATGCGTGTAATAAATACAGTGAAAAAGAATGGCATAGGAGGAGTATCCAACCCACCCTTGAGAGCATGAGTTGGTTTCTTGCAGATGTATCCAAACCGTAAAGGATAGATGTGCAGTAACTAGCAGAAATGAGACAAGACGGAGGACAAGAGGATGGCATCTAGATAAAAGGTGGCCCATGCCTGTAATCCCAGCACTTTGGGAGGCCGAGGTGGGCAGATCACCTGAGGTTGGGAGTTCGAGACCAGCCTGACCAACATGGAGAAACCCCATCTCTACTAAAAATACAAAATTAACCGGTGTGGTGGCACATGCCAGTAATCTCAGTTACTCGGGAGGCTGAGACAGAAGAATCACTTGAATCCGGGAAGCAGAGGTTGTGGCAAGCCGAGATCACGCCATTGGGCTCTAGGCTGGGCAACAAGAGTGAAACTCCATCTCAAAAAAAAAAAAAAAAAAAACATGAAGAAATTCTCAGGAATATTAATTAGCATTGTTGTGCAGAAAACTACAACTACTTTAATGTCTTAGAGCATAGAATGAAAGGTAGGAAGACACTATTATTAGAGTTTTGATTTTTTTGACAATTTATTGATTAATTATAAACTCAGTCTTCAGTAGTAGGGAAGACAGCAGGTATAGACTTTTATTTTCTTTCTCTGTGCATTAAAAGCGGAATTATAAAGGGAAGAAGAGCTATAGGACCCTAGTCAGAACAGGATGTAGAGTCCAGTGAGAATTTTTGTTTTATTTTACTTTCAGATGGCAGAGTAGGCTGTTTATAGGCTTCAGAAAAAAACTACATAAAGAGGAAGATGTTGAAGATAGATAAAAAGGGGGGATAAAGATTGCCTAAGATATAGAAAGGCTTTTGTAGAGACAAAGTCAGGGTTTTCTGAGTTGGCTAGTGGTCTATACTCTGTTGACATTCAGTTTAGGTGTCTTCTGCCTCTATAAATAATATCACACTACATGTAAGTAGTAGTATACAATTCATGAAGCATTCCCACTTCTATGCATACATTCTCAGAACCTCAGATTAAAGATTAGGACACTAAATCTACAAGGAATGAATGATTCAGAAGATGTTGGACAGAAATTTAGAGCTTCAGTTTTCTGGCTTCTATTTCAGGGCTCTTTCAATTGTATCTTACAGAGAGGAGAAAAAAAGGGAGAATGGCAATTTTAGTCACCAAGAGCAACACTCTAGGTTACATGAAAATCATTTGTGTTCAGTGCTGAGTTGTTAGAGACTTTGGTGAGACCAAACCTGGGGCAGGCAATAATGAGGGAAAATATAGTTTGGTGTTTTATTTAAAACATTTATTTATTTATTTATAATTTAATTATTATTATTAATTTTCTTTGAGACAGGGTCCCGCTCTGCCACCCAGGCTGGAGTGCAGTGGTTCGATCTCAGCAACCTCTGCCTCCTGGGTTAAAGTGATTCTAGTGCCTCAGCCTCGGCCTTCCAAAGTGCTGAGAGTCCAGGCATGAGCCACTGTGCCTGGCCAATTTCATGTTTTAGAAGCTTAGATTTTTTAAAATACTTTTTTCAGTGAATGTGCATAAAGAACTGTTGCTAGGAAGATAGAACCATACAACTTTTAATTTACTCAAGTAATACATTTACTTGTAATAAAAGCAGCAACATTGTAGCTGGAATCTGTGTAGAGTTGAAAACAAATATAATCACAGGCTGTGTGACAGTGCAAGAGCCAAAAATGACTTTTGAGAAAAATATAATGCTTGTTCAGCATTCAGTGAGACACTCCTAATTGTTAGATTTTCTGCCTTAGCTTTAGATACTCTGCTGATTTTAAAATCAATGAAACAGTCATTGGCCAAATATTTATTGAGTGCTTTCTGGGTCTCTGGATTCTAAGCACCATGTTAGACATTGCAAGTAGGAAGAAGAATTAGAAGTGTGTTTACTTAGATACCTAATATGAGAGATACAATTAGCTGTAGATTTCTGTGAATAGAACCAATGGGTATATAACTAACAACATGCATGTAGACCAGCTTAAGTGGAGACCACATCTGAACCAAATATTTTCAGGAGGACGTTCTCTAGTGAAAATGTTCATTTGCTAAGAAAATGTTTTTCTTCCTGATGTAGTGATATAGATGATCAACACCTTTGTTCAGGTTTCTTTGAGGGTGGTTACAATTGAGTTAAAAATGTAATCACCTGCAGAAATGTTTTACCAATTTGTATGAATGCTGCCTATTTATAATCAATCAATCCATAGATAATAAATATTTGTGTGACTTCAGTGCACCAAACAAAGTACAATGGTGCATTCAATCTATATATTTAGTAAGAAATTCAGAAGCAGAATCCTTGGTTCCTGACCTTGGGGAGTTTCAAATTTAGTTGCAAAATAAACACTTGAAATAATTAGGCTAAGAAATAGGATATATAAACACCGAATGAAAAGACATTAAAGTTTTGGTAATAAGTCTAGAGTCAGTTCAGGAAAGGGGAAAAGTTGGAGTTGTCAGGAAATGAGTGAAAGATTTCAGAGAGGAAGCAGACAGGAGAATATAGTGTTATGGAAGGTATCAGAGATACTCTTAGAAGAGATTGACAGTTCCTGTGTCACAGAGATCCGAGGAAGGATGAAGAAAAGATACTGGATCTGGTACTGTGGTGTTTTCTAACTATTTTGAGAGAGTAGTTGTTTTACAGTTAAGAACCAAAGTAAAATTTCGTAAAATTTCCAGAGGTTAAATCTCTTGTATATTCTAATATATTGATTTCTGAACTAATTCCACACTGTAGCCATTTGGATCGTATATTTGACTTAAATTCTACTCAGCTAATTTCTTTTAGTTTTATATTGTTTCTTCATCTTAGGGACCTCTTGAATACTAATAAAATGATGGCTATGGTCTATTGGTATTTGCACCGTGAATACCTTTTAGTGCTAATAAATGTTCATAGTGCTAGTAAGCACTACAAAAATAGAGGACTGTGATCACTGGCTTTAGTAAATAATTGCAAAAATGTTTTGGTTTAATATTTAATCCTTTATGTAATAATAATATTGGTTGTTAACATAAATAACCCAAAATTTCCATAAATTACTCATAAAAGTCATTACTGTGGAGTCAGTCATTGCACGTATCTGTATCTATTACTCTAACGATTCTTAATAATTCACCAACTGACTACTGTATGATTACTTAACACTATGACTTAATAGTTAAAATGCAGCAAATATTTATTGGACGTGTTCTATGTTTCAGGTATTGTGCTAGGCTGGAGGGAAAGTCTATCTAGAGAGAGAAAAACACAGATGTGTAGAATGGGAATGTTTTGAAAATTTAGTTGCCACAAAAATATTATTTCCTGTTTAGGTCAAGAACAAATAATGTATGTGTGACTAATATAAGATTAAAAATACTGTAGTTTATTATTGCAGTGATTTCATTGATGGTAAAAATGTTGTTTCTTCAAACCAGGACATACCAGATGAAGCAGAACATTTTGACCAAAGCCTTGAAGTTTTATTTCAAACAAGAATACCACAAAACATTTAGTTCTACTGAAGAATTAGCCCACATTTTATTTTGTCATCCAAAACTTACATTCCAATCTTCCTTTTACTGGTATGTGTGAAAAACACTTTGAAGTAGATAATAGTCTGGATTGGGATTCCATGTAGTCTACTCTGTCCAGTCAGGTTTGCAGAGTAGTGAAATATCACCTGCTCTAGAAGATAACAGAACTATGTGTTTGTAATTATTGTTGAAGATATATGATGAAATCATATTCTTGCTTTTTTTTAGCCTTCTTTATTTAAATGTCCTTAGCATACTCTGTCAATTTAATGAATATTTTAAATTCTTCTGTACCACTCTTTTCTTTTTTGCCTTTATCTTTGTTTTGGGTTAAACTTCCAGACATGTGACTGTTTGTGTATGCTTTAACACACTTGGAAGAAATATATTTAAAAAATAAAGCAGATTTATTCAACTTTCATTTTTAATGTGAAATATGATCTAAAAGTCTTAGCATTATTTGTATTTGGGACTTCATGTGCTGAGCACACACACACACACACACACACACACACACACATATATATATCACAGCTGGAAGTTTCATTAAATTGTGCAGAATATTTAACTACTTGCTTCAGTAGAGCCTCAGTGCTATCCATTGTGGAGATGAGTAAAAAACACAGACAGGTAGTTAGAAGTATTACATAGTCATATTAACAGTTGCCTAGGGTGAATTTACCATTTTGTCAATAGACATTATTTTTCAGCTACTGTGGCAACTAATCTTCAGCCATATTTCCACTATTTTATTGCAAATTATTAGAGTAACTGAATAGACTACATACTTATTATATTCTCTAGTGTGAATTAATAGTGGATTTTATGCTAGCTATTTTGGAATTTCAGAAGATAATGTGATTTTACACTATGAGTTTAGTGGAACTTATTATCAGATAACAGACTCAAATATTCAGCACAAAAACATAGTTGAGAAATGTCAATACATATTTTTTGCTATAGACAAATAATATTAATTTTTTGTGCTGAAGCATCATTGTATGATAATATTCTGCTTATGAAAGCCTATATCTTACTGGTGCAGTCTCTCCAGCAAAGCTGGATAGCCAGACTCTTTTAAAATTAATTTATGAGGACAAGACTATCAATATACATCAGAAATCTGAGCATAATTGAAACTTCCAAGTCTTGACAAAGCCTTGTGAAAAAGTAATATATTTAAAAGAATAATTTTATATATGAGTTTGTCTTCAAATGTAATTTTTATATTTTTGAAATTTTGCAGTCAGTATATATCAAAACTTGTTCCCCAAAGAAGAAATTTTGAAATTTATTTACTTAAGGGCAGTGTTATTTATTTAAGGGCAGTGTTATCACTTTGAAGATATAGTAATGAGCAAGTCTCTCAGCTTCATGGAACTTGAATTATACTGCAGAGTGTGAATGGTAAAATAATGGCCATCCCCAAAGATGTTCATGCTCTAATCTCTGTAACCTGTGAATATATTACATTATGTGGAAAAGGAGAATTAAGTTTTTCGATGACATCATGATTGCCAATCAACTAATTTTAAAATACAGAGATTATTTTGGATTAACCAGCTGGGCCCCATGTAATCTCCAGCATCCTTCTAAGAAAAAGAGGTTGAAGATGTGACAACAAAAGCAGGAATCATAGCCAGAGAGAGATAGATTTGAAGATACCACTCTTCTGGTTCTGAAAATGAAGAGAGCCACGAGTAAAGGAAGGTAGTTGGCCTCTAGAAGCTGGAAAAGGCAAAAAAAATGGATTCTCTTCTGGGGCCTCCAGAAGGGGTGCAGCCCTGTCAATATCTTGATGTTAACCCAGTGAGACCCATTTCAGACTTCTGACCTCCAGAACTATAAGATAATGAATTTTTGATGTTTTAAATCACTAGGTTTGTGCTAGTTTATTATGGCAGAAACTAATACAGAGAAATAAAAGACAATAAATGAACCAAAATACATATTTTAAAAAGATAATTTCCAATAATAAGTGCCATAAAGGAATTAAAAATGGGATAGGATTCTGAAACAGTGCTGTCCAATATAATATACACTAACACATGCAGCTGTTTAAATTTAAATTAATTAAAATCTAAGTGCTACTAGTGTGGCCAGTGACTACTATCTTGGACAATGCAGATAATAGGACATTGCCATCATCATAGAAACTTGTCTCAGACAGTGCTGTTCTGGAGAATGGTACTACTTCACACAGAGTGGATTCAGTTTGTATGAGGATGTGAGAAGAAGGAATCAGGCAAATGAAAGGCCAAAGGAGCAAAATGTAGAGTAATATGTGCTATAAAATAAATGAAACACATGTGATGTATAACATTTTAAAATCTCCCAAATGCCTAGTGCAATGGCTCATGCCTGTTATCCCAGCACTTTGGGAGGCCAAAGCTGAAGGATAGCTTGAGTCCAGGAGTTCGAGACCAGCCTGGGCAACACAGTGAGACACTGTCTCTACAAAAAAGAAATTATTTAAAAAAGGTAACCAGGCTTGGTGACACGCACCTGTAGTCCCAGTTACTTAGGAGGCCCAGGTGGGAGGGTCCCTTGAGCCCAGGAGGTCAAGGGTGCAGTGAGCTCTGATTGTGCCACTGCACTCCAGCTTACACATTAGAGTGAGACCCTCTCTCTAAAATAAATAAATAAATAAATAAATAAATAAATAAATAAATAAATAAATAATCTTTCAGGATACTTTAGGGACCTTATTATTATTTTATTTCAAGGTGCTCATAACCACTTATTTGTTCATTCATTCGTCAAGCATATACTGACAACCTAATTTTATTTCAAGTTTTATGCCAGGCAAAATATATACAAAAGTGAATATAATAGAGGTGCTAAACTCATAGAACCAGAATCTAGTAGAATTCTCCTTTTAAAAAATATGGTTCATTTTAGACAACATGGTGGCTCATTCCTGAAATCCCAGTGCTTTGTGTGGCCAAAGTGGGAGGATTGCTTTTTAGTTCAAGAACAGCCTGGGCAACCTAGCGAGACTTCATCTAAAAAACTAACTAAATAAAAATTATGGTTCATTTTCATGGCCACAGAGGCCATTGATTCTATAGGTGGAGAATTAAACTGCAATTTCTCATCATGCTAGGGAGGGTGAGGGAAGAGGGAGACTGGCAAGATTCTGCTACGCTGGGGACTGCCTACTTGTCCCGTATCAGAGATATGCACCAGATCATTTTGTGGACCTGATTCCACTCTGGTATCAACCCACATCATATTTGCAGAAGAAGAAGAAGCAGGAGTCATGAATTATACTTCTCCTAGCAAATGAGCAGCATCTTTATTAAACTTTGTTAAGTCCTGCGAATACATTTTGAGCTAGAACTTTAACTTCATACTATAGTTTTGTTGGTGTTACTGCTATGCATTCACTTCATTCTTGCTGTGTAGTTTGTATTAATGACATTGACTTTCAAATATCATGTCTTAGAGAATAAAAAATAGAGTTTCTGATATAGTAATCTCCTTTAAGGAATCCAAAGAGTTGTGAGTTGTCTGTATATGTACATGCATATGTGTGTATATGTATGTGCTTTTTATGTTTGCTTGATTAATTTTTTTAAAATGTGTTATTTCAAGACACCATAACATTGACTCATAAAATGTGTAGTTATTAATATGACTGAAAGTGCCAGAGTTTGCAGTCAGTAGGTTGCAATTTTCCATAGCCAGGGAATATTGGAAAGCTGTTATTCAAAGGCAATGCAGAATCTTAGGGGGTCTATATGGGAACTACCTTTTAAGGCAAATGCATCTTACTGGTGAAAGTGATGGAGGATGATTTCCAGATGTTCAAATGCTTGTTTTGGCAACTGCTACAGAAAGCTGAAACATGTATTGCCAGAACAACCAAAAGGGATGTGAAGCACTGATGTAAGAGGGATCAGGCTATGGAAAGCAAGGCAAGCAGAAACCAGAGAGTATGTATAGAGATACCAGAGAGGGTAGATAGCTGAGCCAAGAGAACAAACTTTAGAGCACCAGTAATTACATGTAGCAAAAGCATATCTGCCTCTGTATGAGGATGCACACCCAAGCTTATCACCCCCCACCCCACTTACACTTTGCTGTGCTTTTTTCATTATATTTCCTGTAACTATTGATGTCATTATGTTAATTGGGAAAACTCTTCCTGGCTAATATGCTTGTTAATTAGATATTATGGGTTAGTGAAGCATGCATGACTGGGGTTAAGCCGATTTGTCTTCAGATCTTGAGTTCATTCTTGACTACCAGTATGGTCTTGACTGAATCATGTAACCTCTAGATGGTTCAGTTTCTTCATCTGTAGAATGGAGGTTACAATATGACCAAGGAGTTGTTGTGAGAACCAAATGAAATAATGTATGTGAAGAGCATGCAAGAATGGGTTTCTTCTTCCATCTGACTCCTTCCAACCAATTTCCAGAAGTAATACTACGTTTTGTCCAGTTAGGAAAATACATGTTCAGAAAACATCTGAGAATTGAATGTCATGTTGGCAGACTCACAGATTGAAAATGTTTAGCTAGGTTGACTTTTTGTGGGCTTTTGGTTTAGAATCACATAGGCAACCAGATACTGTGTCCACAAATCAGGAACCCCTTGGGATTGTTTTCTAAAAGATGAGAAAATACAAAATAAAATCCAACCTTGATTGAATATGTCCTTTTACACTCTGAATATCTGCAGTGTTTCTTTTCCCCAACGTTTTTTTAAACATATGTGTTGATTTTACAATACAGACTATTAACTGTTATCCCAAACCAACCAGTTCTAAGCAGTTCAAGATAAATAAAATTCCCCGTCTGCCTTCACATCTTGGTGAGATCTTTGACCTTCATTTCTAAATCATTTTGATTCCTCTCCACCCTCCCCCTCCTTACTTCTACAATGCTCTCCACCCTAGCTCCTTTCTGAGAGAGAGATTTTTTCCAATCTGTGTGCTAAGCCTGGTCCTGGGCCAGAAAAGCCAGGCTCTTCTAAAAGCCAGACTCTTCCAAAAGCCAGCCTCTGTGGGAGTTGGAACCTAAAAATCTAATTCATACTGCAACTATTTTCCCAGGGGGTGGAGCAACAGGAGCCAGGATAACAGGAAGGAATCACTGTAGGGAACTAGCTCATTCCACACCTGGACACCTGGCTGTGTTCCACTGTGAATTCTCTGGGGAAGGTTTTGAAGTCTGTATTTTGAGTTGAGCTACATTGTGTGTTGGCTCTCTTGCCATTTCAACTTATCATATTATCTGTCCATGCCCTTTGCCATCTTAATTTCGCTGAGGAAACATCACAGAGATAAAATTTAGAACTTTTTGGTATCATAACTTGTAGCCCAGAAGTCATTGGAGTGCTGACCTTACCTATTATTGTACTTGAAGTTAGAAACTCTCATCTTAAATCCTAGATTTTTCATCTATAGGCTGCATCATCTTGTATTTTAAATCATACATGTGTCAGGTTCTATATCTAAAAAATGGAAAGGATGAGAATACTTGCTCTGATTACTTTGCAGTATGTAAAGAGTGAATGAAATTGTGTGTGTTGAAGTACTTAAAGCAATGCAGATGGTTCTCTTCCTAGTTCTCCTCTGAGATTTTGAAGAATTCTGTTCATATTGCATTATAATTATTTGACTCTTCCCCTCTATTGACTCAAAAACAGAGATTAATTTTTTAAGCCATGAAGTAAGCAGAATAGCATAATAGTTCTCTTTCTAATATAACTACTGGGATCTTAGACCCAACAGTACAACTTTGAAGTGAACTCCATAGTTATGTGATTTTTAAAGTAAAGTGGCTTTTAAATAAATATAGCTTTTCTATAATTTCTTACTAGGATAGTGTTTAACCAAAGTTATTGAGGACTATATAAGGTGTGTGCAGTCAGTTGAAGAGGCTCCATTACAGCAGAGTTTTAAGAATAATTATAGAGAGTAAAATTAGAGAAGGTACACTAGTGAGTTTTACAGTGAAGAAGGTAAGAAAAAGAGTTACAGATGAATATGTGTTTTTATGGCCTTGCTTAGATTTTAAACACACCTTGCAACTCATCACAGAAGAGGGGTAAACTAACTGAAATGAATCGTATAGAAGCAATAGCTAAATGTCAGGTGTTTATTTGATTTGCCAATTAGCTAGATCATCCTTACTCTTTAAACATTTACCATCATGTATGTTTTCAGTCATGGATTCAACAGAAAATAAGACAGTCAAAACCCAGTTATTTTCACTATTGCTTTTCTTGAGATCTGTTATCTAGATTGTCTTCGCTCTGAAGATTGCTTCATTTGTTATTATGCCTTTATTAAATATAAAACATAAACAATTTGAAGACCTACTGTAACACCATTTGCCATAGAAATTAGTTTGCTTTAAATAATATACATTTTGGATGTCTATCCATGTAAGAATGTGTTTATTCTATTTTAATGAAAGGGGTGAAGGGCATAAGTTCATTTCAAAGAATGTAAGAGTAAGATGCTGGGGGGAGGGCCTGGTTAGTGTGTCTTAAAATGTTTGCAGTGATTATCTGTGTGGAAATGGGTTACATTTACTTCTTATTATAGGCCATGGTAGTTCCTTATGGTAGAAAGAATAATAGGCCAGTTTTGGCTGCTAGGTAATCCATGATTTTTTTTTTTTTTTTTTTTTTTTTTTTTTTTTTT
>NW_016804135.1:1680851-1687395 GCF_001698545.2 Rhinopithecus bieti | reverse complement strand
GTCTCGATCTCCTGACCTCGTGATCCACCCGTCTCGGCCTCCCATAGTGCTGGGATTACAGGCTTGAGCCACCGCGCCCGGCCATCCATGATTTTTTTCGTCAAATTATGTTACAGACTACTATGCTCCATATTTATGCATGGAAAACCTTTCTAAAACGTTATGTGGGATTCCCTGTGGACAATCTTTTTTAACCTTTGACCTAACTGAGAATACAATGGGTTCCCTTTGAGGTAATGAATTCTCTGTCTCTGGAAGTAACCAAGCAGGAACTTTACAGCCACTTATGGGTGTTATAGAAGAAATTCCTAAGAAACTGGACTAAATAGCTTCTTGTTCTCTTCTGATGCCCTGTATAAATGAATTTAGGAATTGAGGAACCAAAGATAAGCTTCCTAAGTTCCTTCCAGAACAAAGGTCTGAACATAGTAGAGGTTCCAATATACATCAAGAAACATTTATTGTCTACAAAAAAACTTTTTATCTTTCAAGGTTTTTTAAATGTGAGTAGGTTATATCAAGAAATCCCAGCTTGATTTAGGTTGATTTTATTATAAGATGGAAAATAATAGAAGTCCATGGAGACACTGGCATTTCACACTAACATTTTAATTTTGAGAATTTTTTTAAAACTTTAAAATTTACATCTTCAAAAATTAGTGCGTCCAAGAGAACTCCAGTTGATTAAATTCCAAACAACAATCACCTCAGCACTGTGTCCTAAGGATTTTTATATTGATATGACTGAATGAGAGTTGCATTTGTGTCCTGATATTTGGCAATTAGCATGAGCTCTATTTGCCTTGTGTGCTCAGTTGATTGTCATCTGAGAGCATTCTGGATATAATTTAATGCCTGTTAAGTCATCTCTAAAGTACGATTGTAATACAGTAAACAATCACAACTGTTTAGTGTTTGAACAATTGCTTGCTTTCATTTGACCTTATTATAGACTGTGAGCCTGTTAGTTTGATTCCTGAAGGCACACACATTGTTCAGGAATGTTTGCCAGTAATGAGTGAGGGCTAGTTTTCCATATTGACCTCATACATAATTACATGAATTAAAGCAAACCATAACAACTGAGGGTACACAGAAAATACACTTCACAGAGAGATTTTAAAGCCCTTGCATTGTACCAGGCTTGAAATTATATTGCCATAAGACACATATATCATTTTTGAAAAGTGTATGTTTAAGTTTCTACTAAGACTTTACGAAGAACACTAAATAAAAGGTTCTATTTTAATAAGCATTACCATGGAGGTTTTCTCTAGAAAAACTTGGTTAAGAAAGAGGATTGCCAGTGTTTTTATTCTGGAGGTTATTGACTTGATGATAGAAATTTCTAATGCTAGGCTTCCAAACAGTCTTGAAACCACTAAACACTTAGGAAAATGCAAATGTAGAATTTAGATCTCAACCCCCTGAAAACATTCGTGAGTTTTAAAATTTACTTATAGTTTCTTCATTCTTGAAATTTCAGAATAATGTTGATGTTTAGCCAAGTTCAATTTAATTTTATAATTAACCTTTTTCATATGTGATTTTTTTGGTTAATAGTGTAGTCAGTTTTTAAAAATATAAAATATACACAAGACCTCTGCAAATGAAATTGCATTCTATGTGACTATTTTAAAAAATCATGGACTTTCAGAGTTTAATGGACTATAGAGCCAATATTAAATGTATTTACTAATAATTTAGGTAGTGGAGGCCAACAGTTTTAGTTATCAATCAGATATTAAGGTTCCAATATTATTAATCAGCAAATATTACTTCATTTATTTCACTTTATAAAACAATTTTGTTTGAAGTTTATAGAACCTTATGTCTATTGTTTTCACTAGGTTTTGAAGCAACATATAAGATGTTATCATGGGAAAATCTTCACCTAACATTAGCACAAGTTTTCTTTTTGATAAGAAGAAAGTTGAAATGTCTTTGGCTGGAGGAGTAGTTTTCATTTTTCAAAACTTTATTGGAGTACAATGAGTCTTATTCTGTCACCCAGGTGGGAGTGCAGTGGTGCAATCTTGGCTCACTGCAATCTCTGCCTTCTGGGTTCAAGTGATTCTGCTGCCTCGGCCTCCCCAGTAGGTGGGATTACAGGTGCATGCCACCACGCCCAATTAATTTTTGTATATTTAATAGAGATGGGTTTTTGCCATGTTGGTTAAGCTGGTCTCCAACTTCTGACCTCAAGTGATCCTCCTGCCTCGACCTCCCAAAGTGCTGGGATTACAGGTGTGAGCCACTGCACCCAGCCACAACTGGTATTTCATGTTGAAGACCATGTCAAAATTAAAATGAGCTTAATGACCATTAATATATTTTGGGAATTTCCATTTTTGGTTAAGGCAGTGTTCTGTAAGTGCATATATGAGATTAAATTTGTGCTTTATGGAAGAATGAAGATTCACCTAAATCTATGATTCTAGAATATACATTTCTAGGTTTAGCTAAGTCTTTTTGATTGTTAGAGCATTTTGTAATTTTCTGACATCCTATTGGAGGGCAATATGGATTCATGTTTATTACTAACTTTATAATGTTTTTCTCTTCTTAATCCTCTTTTTATATCTTTTAAGTCTCAATTCACACATTTCACAGTTTAGTAGACTTCACTGGCCTATCACACTCTTCTGAGTTTCGTCTTCCTAGCCTAGAAGACCTGTGTCTTCTGCATGGATTCATCCAGAGTTCTTACCTCCCTTGGGTCTGTGGTTGCCCTTTGCTTGATTCTTTCCACTTCTACACGTCTTTTCTTACATGTGTCAAGTTATGCCACATGACTTTTTCTAACCTACCCATATTGTGACTTCAAGTGTCAGATACTACTATATATATGCATATTTTTTTTCTTGACAAATAATTGTTGACCTATAAAACTAGCACCCTGCTTGGCTATCTCAAAGTATGCCTGTGCAAAAACTCTGAGCTCATTTTTCTGGGTCTTTCCCATCATAATATAGTTTGTCATCTAAGTAAAATTTGGATTCCCCTCCCCCCAGTGAATAGGAACATAATTTTTTTGTGAATGCAAGTACATTTTCCACAGAGAAGTTCATTTGTCCTTTTCTGTTAATACTAAGAGCATCATGGCACTTTTAATGATAATCATTGACATTTTTTAATGCCTGAAGTTTAGGATAATCCAGAAATGGTTCTAAGAATCTGTGATAGAATCCTCAAGAAATTCTCCACAACTCATTTGGTAGTGTCCCGGGGACCATCAGAGAGGAGATAAAGCTTCTCTTCCTCCTTCTCCACCTACTTCTTTACCCTTGGGACTTTGCTGGGACCCTGGGGTATTAGTTAAGGCATGTAGATGGACTGCAAGGTAAACAAGCACTCTGATATTATCTGTAAGCCCAGAACATTCTCTGGGTACTGTTTTTTCTAAAGACGTTATAGCACTGTAGTCCTAGGAAGGCCTCAGTATTTGAACTTTTCCACCTGAAGAAATATTTTTTGGTCTTTACTTGTTTCTTGACTCTTAAGACAGCTCCTTAAGCATGTTAGAACATCTTTCAAAATCCTATGGTGATTCAATCTTCAAGCAGTTTTTGTATGAACCTAGTCATACAAGTATTCAAGCATCATTTTCCCTCCTAGGACCATGGTTCCTCTGTGATTTGTGTTGTTTTAAGAACATAGTTATTCTCTCCTTTGTAGCAGATTCCACCAGATCACCTGGTTGGAAGTAAACCTTAGATTTCCAGGGTCTTCACTGAATTCTGTCTTTATGAATGGGGATAATTATTGACAACTTGTTTTTTCTGGTTTGCTTAATTTGTTACTGGCAGGTCATTTGTCTTGGCTTACTGTTCAACATTCCCTTACGTTTTTTCATAATTTTCATATAGATGTTATAGCATCTTAGGTATTTATCTGTGTCAAATATAACAACGTGTTTTTGGCAATTTGATCCAGTACTTTGGACACACGTACTTTAATATGTAGTTTAGGTGTTGAAATCGTCAAATGAATACATTAAAAGAGAAAATAACTAACTATTCTTTGAGTATTTCCCAAATAATACAATTTTATATTTAGGATTTCTTTGGATTCTGGAACTGGATTCCTTCCTTTCTTTGACATTTTTAAGGGTCTTCTTATTGTTGGCTTTGAAGTTACTTGTAAGATAGTTTCACAAATCTTTTTCTGGTCTAATTTCCAGTTATATCTGATGTGTCAAATTTTGGAGGCTTCCCTTTCTACCTTGACTTGGGAAAATTTGATTTAGATGCTTGTTTCTTCCTATGAAGGCAGCTTTTACTGTAATAGTTTGCTGTGAAAGCATTTTTTTAATGCATCTGGCTTGTTTTTATGATTCATGACAACAGATTCATCTTGGGCTTCTAATGGTGTATTTTAAAATAGTCTCCAGACATCCTGTGGTTCATTTTATTTTAAACTATTTCTTTTTACTTCTTTTTTAATAATGGCCAGATTTTCCTAAGTTCCCTTTACTAAAATTAAATTATTTTATATGACATTCCTTTTTCCTTGCCAAATGCTAGGCTTAATCATTGTGAATACTGAGTAGACAGAAGTGGGCACCCATGATACAACCTGCATCAGTTTCTGCTCAAGTCTGCCTAGACTCAGAAAATCCCATTTTGGCAAACTGATGTCTGTAATCATCTGTATTCTTGTACTCCAGTGTGCATTCTATATGTCTATGATGGGATTACAATATAAATTCACCTTAATTATTCTTTATCAAATGTTTTCACTGTCTTTCTCGTGATACACTGTTTAGATAATTTTGCTTAAAAAGTGTCCCTGCATCCCATAGAATAAGTAAGGTTCATATTTTTTAGTTTAACAACCAATGCCTTTCATAATTTTGATCCCTAATTATTGTATCTTCATTCACTTCCCACTGAACTTTTTCTTTTCTTTTGCAGTACAGTTCTTACTAAATGGCAAAATTTCACAACTGTACCTTCTCCCAGATCTTTCTGGAATACCTTTCCCATTTCCTTCATTGTTCATCCATTCAGTGTCATTAAGATATCATCATTCTCGTCAAGAAGTTAGCTGTAGGTGCCTTTTCAGTTAAATTGCATGTAATCTTCCTAAACCCTTGGTCCTTGCCTTCAATGTAATTCTACTGTCTTGCTCTGTATGAGTCCAGGTGTGAGAGTCATTACCTCACTCATGTACATGGCAAACTCCATTCATGTCAAATTTTTGGAAATTTAATAATTTAACTGAAGATTTTTGGTTCTAAAGAAGGATTGCAGTATTAAGGACTATCTATCTACTTTCTCCTTTTTTCCTTCTCAGAAAATAATAATTATGCCTTATCTCATATACTTTTGTAGCCTGGTCTCACCTATTATACAGGTCTTCCCCTATGCTCTAAGTAGCTTAGAAAAGTATGTATTTTTCTTTAAAATGTGGTACTTGCCCAATAAAAATCCTTCTGAATAAGATCTTCTTCAGCTCATTAATTGACTATAGTTTCTAAAGAGCCCAGAATGATCTAGGCAATATAATAGACACTGATTATATATCAAGAAAATTGCAGGTCAAGCTTTTGTGCTCATAAAGTTTTAGTGTGTGATCCAAATAGCAATATATAATTGTAAATTAGATATTCAATAGATATTTGGGGTTATGCAAGTGAATATTTTATATTTTCAGCTTATTTGTATTATTTTAGTGAATTGTGGTATATTTGCATTACTGTATTTTACTATTTAAATAGGAAATGCAGTGAACGCTGCCTTGAATCCATGTAAAAAATAAACAAGAAGAAAAAGACGGTCAAGAAATATATCATTCTTAATTCCTGACATGTGCAATTTTTCACATTACTTTTTTAAGTTAAATTTCTATTGGATGTATAGTTCCCATGTCATATTTCTAACCCTTTCTAAGTGCAAGAATCCTTCCATGCTCTCACATCCCACTTACTCAGAGTCTGAAGTAAGGAAGTTTTCATACAAACATGGAAACACTCATGGCTTCTACTCTTCCATACATATAGGAATTAAGAAAGTATTTTGCAGTGCTCTGAAGGCAATTCTGGTTGTGGACTAGGTCAGCTCGGCCTTCCGTGAGGTTCTAAACTCTAAGAAGTGCTAGTTCAGAAAGGATCATTGGAATAAGGAAAGTTGCACGCTAATGTATTCCAGGAGATGATGAAATCTCTCATCTTATTAATTTGGCAGTGTTGAGTTCCTCTTCTGTAGAATGTAATTTCCTTTCTAAAAGATATGAGGCATCTGTTCCCACTCAGAACCAAATGGAGAATTCTTATTCTTCATCTACATTAGCAAGTCAGGCCTGCTTAGTGCCCCAACTGTGCTTACTGCTCAGGATGTTCTACTCATGCGGACTGATTAGTGCATCTGGTGTTTCACATTATTTGTTGGAATTATAATCACTTATCATCTTCCCAGTTCATTAGGATTAAAAAACTCTGATAAAAGTGTATATATAAAATATATGTACTTTTTAATTCAAGAAGATGGAAAACAGATTTTTTCAGTCTTGAAAAATATCTAAATATAACATATATATATAT
>NW_016804135.1:1659956-1678665 GCF_001698545.2 Rhinopithecus bieti | reverse complement strand
ATAACATGTATATGTATGTATGCACATATGTTTTTGTTTGCTCTCACTCATTCAGCATTGTATGGTTACAACAAGGATACTGCAACCTCCACTGTCCTTATGAAGCTAACATACATGACTATACAAACACAGACCTGTTCTTTAATTCAAAATTTATAATAAATAAATGCTGATTATTTGTTTTTCTCCCCTCTCCTTTGAGAAGATTCTTGCTCAAAAACAAAACTTGTGCTCTCCTAACTAAGTAAAACTAAGCAAATTCCCAACTATGTACTTGTTTACTGAAACTGTGTGTCAAACTGTACCTTTTTTTTTCTTTTCATTTGTCTATCTTTTGAGTTTTTGAATTGTTCAGAAAATTCTCAAGTACTTTTATGTTCACTATTTTCAGAGGCCCAAGAGTCTTGCATCACAGCAACATGGTTTCTTGCAGGGAAGAATGTGTTTGAATGTCTACACCCCTTGCCATAACCATCTGGTTTGCAGATGATAAATACAAACACTACGTTGTTTCTTTTTCTTCCTCCCCTAAAGATCTGGGAAACAGATTGAACTTAAAATTCTACCCTGGCGATCTCAATATATGAATCTTCATTACCATGTCTAGTTCTTTAAGAATTCCAGTTCTGCAGCTAAATATTTTTTAAAGACTGAGCACATCATACATATGATATACCACTTGTAGGATCTTTTTATGTGTTACAATGTCTTCATTTATTCCTACAGTCTAGTAATATCTTACTCCTTTTTCAAAGTCCAGTTTAAGACCTGTTTCCCCTGTGAAGTCTTCTCTAGTTATTCTAACCTCCACATGTCTCTCTTTCATTGATTGGAAGACTTGCCTTCACACCAAAGCAAGGTATATATTTGTTTAAAAGTTTCATGCATGTGCTTAGCTCCCTAATCAGAGTATGAGTTGTTTGATAACAGATTGTTTATATGTTTTGTAATCATAGTATAATGGACACAGTGGATATTTAGAACCTAGTTGTCGAATTAATACTTCATTAATGCCATCGAAGAAGTCTCATCCTAATAGAGGATGTGAGAGAGACTATATCGGGATGGGATTAAGTTAGGCAGAAAGTTTTACAGTGGGAAATATTGACCTCAATTACGGGGTTAGAGTAGGCCTTTACACACGTTTTGTCTGAAATAACATTAGAAATAGAAAACAGTGCCACCTCTGGGTGACTTTTGTCTGAAATAGAAAACAGTGTCACCTCCGGGTGACCCTAGGCAAGTGGACAGGAGCAAAAGAAAAGGCATTCCTTCTTCCAGTAGATACAGTCCCAAACGAGGGTTCAGAGATGACAAGGAGAGCTTGGATTGAATGTCATTTCCCACTGACCCCCTCAGTTGGAGTCTTTGTGAAGTGTACAAACTGCAAACAATATACAGCAGCCCTCCAAATAGTGATATAGATAATGCAGGCAAATCAAGGTGGCTTGGTGGCTTATGAAGTAGCTAATACTGCATACTCTGTGTGGCATGAAGCTAGAGGCTAAGCACCTAGAAATTTTATGTGTTACACTTTAGGAGAGAGATTGAACAGTCATGGCTGATGTGGAAAATATTTACTTAAGAATGTAGATTTTTTGTTGTTATATAAAAATAATATTTAAGAGAATGAATAGCCCAGAGAATGGGCAAGTAGGTCAGAAAGCAGTCAATGAGATTTGTAAGGTGTGAACAACAACCAGAGTGAAAAAAAAAAAAAATGACACAGTTCTGAAGGTGAGGACAAAGTTGTTCTTGGGCCAGAATGTGACTGAGGACAATTGCTGAGGTTTGAGAAAGGTGACACAATTGAAGGGCCATTTAAGAAGAGGTTTTGATAGCTATTTTTAAGATAGATTGCAGGGTAATCATAGTACAAAGAAATCTGAAGGATGTCTGTCATATTAAAAGCAGAATGATCAGGAATTAATTAAGGTAAAATATGGGGAGAATTTTTTGGTTGACTTTATGAAAGAGTGGGCATAAGATAATAAGCATTTAAATTATATTCTTTAGTGGACGTTCATTAATATAATGGTAATCATTACTTTGAGGCTACCATTTATTGAGTGCTTAATAAGTACGTTCAATTATTAAGCCTATGTATAGTGAATTCGTATAAATAAAGCAAGTACATAGTGTTAAGGTGGCATTAAGATATCTCCTCAGTACAGGTTTAAAGTATTATTTTTATTATAGTACCATTTAATTTCCTCAGTTTACAATCTACTCATAATTTTTATGGTATCAGCTAACTTTAGAAATTGCACACACTCTGGAATTCTATGATCTATGAGTGTTTCTCATAGGTCTATGAATTCTATGATCTATGAGTGACACTAGTCACTAGTAGTACATGAGATAATTTCAAGTAGCACACAACATTTTGTATTTGTAAGTTACATGCTTATATGTATAATAGAGAAAACTATATAGCTTGTTAAATCTGAGGTTGATTTAAAATTAAAGTTTAAGAAAGGGAATAATTGAGTCAAAATAGATTTTAGTCTAACAAAACACATAAATATTGGTAAATGATATGCACAGATATAAAACATTTATAATTATGGTGAGCTAGTTGGCTGTAGTATGGAAAATAGTAATCTATGGTATACATATGTCATAAATGTTAAACATTTATTTTAAAATAAAAAAACAAGCCTTTTAAGTATGGATGTTTAAATACACCTAGTTTGAATAGTAATCTTGTTTCACACTAAAATGTATTTTATTATTAAAAACATTTTTGTTTAAAATTATTGTCAGTCATAATATGAAAACATATAGATTAAACTTCAAATATTTTGGAATAATCTGTATCCATTCCAATGATAACTTATCAAGTCTATGCAGTGTTTACATTTACATATAATAGGGAAAAATCTGGCTCTTGATTATATCAGTTTTATATTATCTCTCACCATAGGCTTAGGAAATTCCAGAAAAGAATTTGACATTACTTCTAAAATTACTATCCATAAAACATCTTAAATATTTTCCCTTAGTTTGATGAAGCTCAACTTTTAGTCTTTCATCATTGACATATACTTTGTTATCAAATTATGCAAGTGAAATATACAGAATTGGATTTCTTCAAGTGAAAAAGAGATGGCTTCACTATTAAACTCTATAAACTCCTTGATCCAATTAAAAGGACTGTTTGCTTAAGTTTTTAGGTCAGAATACATCTTAAGAATCTAGAACAAATATAACAGTGCATTTTGCTATTTTGATGTAGCATTAGTAAATTTCAAGAATTCGGGGGAAGTTGGGAAATGAGTGTGCTAACTTTAAAACTTGTGTTAACTACATGACCCATGTCACTATATGAACTTATTATTTGATATTGTTTGGTAAGAGGAAATCTTTAACTGGAGCCATAAATAAATTATCCCAGTTAGATGATTGTATATATTAATATATAATCAGCATAGTCTTTGGTTAAAATAATAGAAAGAATGCATCTGCAAAGATAAGGCTCTGAAAACTGACTTTTCACTGCCAGTGAAATCATTTTGCCCCTGTGAACCCCAGTCCCTTTATATGTAATAAGGCAAAATAGGCAAAGAATTTCTACCTTGAATAGTCATGAGCATTTATCAGATAACATCTGAAAACTGCCTTGTATAAACACTAGATGATCTTTATTATTATTATTAATAGGAACCTTAAGCATGTTAATTCACCAATGTGTTAACTGGTCTACTGCACACTATATTTCCAGCTAACTTCCAACTCGGCTTCCTTACCAAACCATGGGGAATCCTCAGCTCATATTGCCATCCCCATCTCTGCCTGTCAAAGTCCTGCTTCATTTCCCAGAATACCTCACTTTCAGCACATCTCTATTAAAAGGAATACATCCGGCTATTTTATAGTTCCTTTTAATAAAAGAATGCTGATTTTATCATTAAACTATTTTTAAATCTTAAGCAGGCAACGTGAAAATTTTAGCGTATTTTAGAATAAAATATTTGAATCTAAGATTAACAAGTAATGTCTGTGTAGTGCTTAATAGTTTAAAATGCTTTTTTCATGTAATTTATCCATTTCATTTGCAATAAGAATTATTAAAACTAATTTTTAATTTGGGAAACCTGAGCCTTAGAAAAACATATTACTTACCTAAGGTCTCCCTGATGGTAATTACCAGAGCTACGTCTTCTGAATACTAGAAACTGTTTTTCCTAGTATACATTAAGCCTCTACAATGAGAAATAAGATTTAATAAAAAGAAGGGGAGGGGATGCAGATAATACCTAAAAGGGAAATAGTAAGGAAATGAAAGCTCTAACTATAGCATTGTACATTTTAAATAAAGATCAACTTCCCCATTCTCTTTCTTCCTTTCTATGTATATGCGCATGTGCATACACACATAGATTTTCTGCATTTTTATTATAATCTTTGTTGAAGCACAATGGTGTCTCTATGTTTAAATTTCTGCTCTATAAACATAACTTTGTTTCATAATATAGTGCCCAATGTGCCTCCAGGCTTCACATGTATTAATGTTCAGAAGAGTCCTCTAATCTGTTTAAGACAAGATAAAAGAAAAAAGGCAACGTCGAATCAGAGGGCTCTGTTCTCCATTGAGGCCTTGGGCATGTTTTTTCTGTTTACAATTGCTGGAAAATGTTGGTTTTATTTTTTGCCCTATATGGTATTGCATGATGTATGTATTGTTTGATGATAATCATTACAATGGTAAAGTGTGATTATTTTGGTATAAATACATATTTTACACTTTGATTCTTATTTTTATTCTTGATTTTTATAACTGGAGAATTATAGAAATGCTAACCAATTGTATTTTGAACATGATTGAACATCTGGTCACTTTTTTTTTTTTTTTTTGAGATGGAGTCTCGCTGTGTCACCCAGGCTGGAGTGCGGTGGCACCATCTTGGCTCACTGCAACCTCTGCCTCCTGGATTCAAGTGATCCTCTGCCTCAGCCTCCTGAGCAGCTGGGACTACAGGTGCACGCCACCATGCCCAGCTAATTTTTTAATTTTTAGTAGAGATGGGGTGTCACCATATTGGCCAGGCTGGTCTCAAATTCCTGACCTCATGGTCCGCCTGCCTCGGCTTCCCAAAGTGTTGGGATTATAGGCATGAGCCACTGCACCCTGCCAACATCTGGTCACTTTTAAAATATACTTTTTAATTTTAGAAGTTTTTTTACAAAATAATTGTAACAGTCTCAAATAATCTAGACCCAATTTTCCTTCTTCTTAACATTTTACATTCACAACTAATAAACCAATATTGATACTTTACTATTAACTAGAGTCATACTTTAGTTAGGTTCTCTTAGTTTTTACCTAATGACCTCTTTCTGTTCCAGGATCCCACACAGGATCCCATATTACATTTAGTTGGCATTTCTCCTTAGGCTCCTTTTGGCTATGATAGTTTCCAGACATTCCTTGTTTTTTAGGATTTTGACAATTTTCAAGAGTACTGGCTTGATATTTTGTACCATGTCCCTCAATTAGGATGTGTATGATTTTTGCTTTCATGATTAGATTGGAGTTATGGGTGTTGGGAGGAGGTAAAGTACCATTCTCAACTATCAACATGAATTATTGTTACTGATGCTAAACTTTTTTTTTTTTTTTTTTTGAGAATGAGTTTTGCTCTTATTGCCCAGGCTGGAGTGCAATGGCGTGATCTCAGCTCACTGCAACCTCTACCTCTTGGGTTCAAGTAATTCTCTTGCCTCAGCCTCCCAAAGTCCTGGGATTACAGACATGAACCACCACGCCAGGCCTGATGTTAAATTTGATCACCTGTCTGGTGTAGTATTTGTCCTGTGTCTCCACTGTAAATTTGCTATTTCCTCCCCTTTCCGTTGTGTACCCTTTGGAAGGAAGCCACTATGTACATACAGTCCATGCTTAAGGAGTGGAGACTTACTCTCCAACTCCTTAAGGGTGGAGTAGTTACATAAATCATTTGCAGTTCTGCCTACAGGAGATTTGTCCTATTCTATTCTATTTTATATTTTGTATGTATTTCCATCAGTATGGACTCATAGATATTTATTCAAATGCTACTTTGCTTATTTGATTTGTCAAACTGTTTCAGTTTTGGCCATTGGAAGGTGAAGGTCCTTTAGTTGGATTCTGTGTCTCTTTGATATATCCCCATCATGTGGACTTTTTTTTGTGTGTATGTACTTTTTTACTTTCTGTTACTATAAGATGTTCTAGGCTCATTTTGTATATTTATTAGCCAGTTCTAGAATCAGCTATTCATTCAAAGAGCTCTTGTTCCTTGTATTGGAGAATGCTATCAGAAACCACAATCTGGGACCTAGGTGTGTTCATTGCTACCTGGGAATTGTTGCTTCTACTATTCTGTCAGCGCACAGAACAAGGAAATATATAAATATGTACTAATGGGTGTATGTATACATATCTATAAATATTTCAATGAAACATGTGTGTGTATTAATATTTGGAGGCAGAGACAGTAGAATAGCCTGGGGTTTTATAGCATTTCTTCTCAAACTTTTCCTATATGTGATATATAAACAGAAGCAAATCAAGACATATTAATAAATAAAGGTAGAGCTAGACAGAGGCTGGAAATAATACCTTACAAATATAACTGGCTGGGCATGTTGGCTCACATCTATAATCCCAGCACTTCGGGATGCCGAGGAGGGCAGATCACAAGGTCAGGAGTTCGAGATCAGCCTGGCCAACATGGTGAAACCCCATCTCTACTAAAGAAATACAAAAATTAGCTGGGCATTGTGGTGTGCACCTGTAATCCTAGCTACTCAGGAGGCTGAGGCAGGAGACTTGCTTGAACCTGGGAGGCAGAGGTTGCAGTGAGTCGAGATCACGTCACTCCACTCCAGCCTGGGTGATCGAGCAAGACTCCATCATATATACACACACACACACACACACACACACACACATATATGCTATATATATACACACACACATGCATATATATATACACACACACACACACACATATATATATATATACACACACACACATACATATATATATCTCCTAAACCTGGAGTCTTCAGCTGGATTAGGCTCACACAGATATTTCCTGGGCTCAAACAGTGCTTTGGAAAACTATTTGAATTACATCATTAACATCAAAAAATTGACAGATGTCAAACACAAGTATTGATTTCTGTCTTCTCTTTAAAATTTGCCAGGTCTGAGAAATCCTAGACACACATCATTTATGCACCCATCACCCTGCACTGAATGGTGGTTCAAGCCTTCATGAGTATTGCACAAGCCCCAGTTCAACAGCCCATCTACCCGTCCCAGGCCCCAGCTCACTGTGTTCTGCACAGTTAGAAGCTAGCTCAGGTTCTAGTCCATGTGCTGCTATTTTTTCTATTGTAAAGAAGAAAGGAAAATATTTCCTGGATCCATGGCTAACAAATTAATAAGAGAAAGCATTTTCCTCTAAGTGAAAAGTATAATTTTTTGTTTAATACACAATGTGTGACTATGTCAAAAGAATATTACTTAAAATTTCAGTACAAAATCAACCCAGCTCACTAAATTTGGATTTCTCTAATCTTGTGTTCTTAAATAGTGATCAGAACATAAGTCTTCCTTCCTGCTACTTGTACAAATGACTTCACCAAGTAACATGAGCCAATACAGAATTTGGATTTAGGCGTGGCCTTGATATGTATGTTATTATTAGATTTCAAAACTTCAGAACGCACCTCTCATGTAAGAGTAGGATTTTATTTTCTGTGATAATTTTATACCTGTTGTCATTTTCTATAAAAGACCAATGATAATTCACTGAAGATCCATAAACCACATTCTATTGCTATATTTAATGTGTTACGTTTGTGTTTTTGCTTGAAGAGATTGGTCCAGTTAGTTTTATTCAGAAGAAACACAAATGAAGAAAACATTTATTAATTATAGATTAATAATTATAATTATAGAATCTATAATATAGATTTCTATTGCACTAAAGAGGTGGAATTTAGATTCAGCATTTTATTTGACATCTGACTTCTATTTTTCAAAATGATGAAATTATCAGACAATAAAAAGTTTGGGCCATCAGCAGTTAAAATGAAAATAAAGTTCAGATTGTAAGTAGCTGGAAGTGAAGCAAGTTTATAGCTTGCCATGTTTTACTAACTGAACCAAACTAAATATATTTGGAAGGACATTGTACTTATGGCAAGAAAATGGAAAAAAGCAGTGTAATTACTTGAATAAGGTTGAATTTAGGTCTAATTCCAAGTATTAAAAATAAATGTAAGACAAAATATAATAACTATTATAAAATATAACATTAAAAGTATAAAAGATCAGGTTTGGAAGTTTGACTGTCTGTTTTCCCCACTCTCCATATCATTGTATTATTGTTAGCATCATAAAATTTCATGTGTTTATGTCTGTCTATATAAACATACAAACACAAGATTTTGTCATTATTATACATGTATGATATTTTAATATACATATATGTATTTATAAAAAAGAAAAAATATGCAGCTGCCAAATGTGAGTGTATGTATAACTACCTCCTGGTTAACCTATGTAACCACACCTGTGTAAAAGAAAATGTCTACATCCTCAATACACACATATGAAGCTTTTACATATATATACGTATATACATGTAAACATATATATATAAATATGTATTTATATACATGTAAATTTGTACTCAGATATTTTTGTATACATAGCAGTAAGGTTTTCATTAGAAGATGCTGATTAGCTCACTGGAAACTCTCTGGTTTGCAGAATAATATGTTGTCTTTTTATATACAAATTAATTTCCTATGAACATGTGTAGCATAGATTAGCATTAAAAAATTAATCTGATAAATACAGAGTGAGTTAACTATTAAGTTTCTGCACTTTCAGTGCTGAGAAACCAGAGCTTTAGTCAGGGCCTAGCTCAGTAGGTCCCATACTAGCAATCATTTTATTCTAATACCTCCCTGACCACAGCCCATCCAGGGAATAAATGTGACTGGTGGACCTCTTTCCCTGCTGATCCTTCTTACTGATGAAAAGGTTTACACCTGCAATAACACTCTCTTGTTTCAAATCCAGGACCTATCACTTATGAGGGATGGGAGTTGCTCTGAGCTACTGTTGGTTGCCGCATGGGAATGATACTGTTTATTGAGGATTAAGTGAGATCAAGAATATAAAACAGGACAATATATAGCACATATTAAGTATTCAATAAATATAAGCTTCTATTGCTGCCTCTCCTATTACTACTATTATAGCTACTAACAATTTAAACAAAATCCTTTTAAACTGAATGATCTTTTAATATCTCTTATAAAGTATGTTTTTTTTTCATTAATCTGGAGATTTTCTAAATGTGTAGATATAAACATAGTGTTTACAACTACTTGAAGCTGAAACAATTGAAAGACATTAGTCTACAGATTATGAATGATAAACTGCCATGTGGAGTATTATCTTTTGTTCTTCAGTTCACTGTTTGCAAAAAATATTTATGACACAGAGAAGTAGGGTTTGTCAGAAATCATTGTAGTACTTCATTTTCAAGCTTAGGCAGTATTTCTTTTACCAGATAGGTACTCTGCAGATTCATAGAGCATTCAAAGCCCTTGTGTCACTCTTAATAACTCGCAACTGACTGTATGGCAATATTTTCTCATAAAATATCTCCATTATAAAGTATATATTACTTAAATATTCAGGTTAGGAAGAAAAAAGTTGCCAATAGGGTTGAGGTAATTGTCCAGTAATCCATCACCATCTGTGGTAGGTTCTGTTTTTGTAATTTGGTTGTTTTGAATTAGAATGTATGTGGTTTTAAATTAAGCCAGTCATTTTTTATGATTTGACTGCAGCCATGATGTAAGCTGAAATGGAAAATAGGAATAGAGAGATAACAAGAAGAAAAGTTGTGACTTGAATTGAAGATTTATTACATATGTTATACATAATCCAGCCAACCCAAGGTTATGAGCTGGAGATATGAATACTATCCTTAAGGGTAAGATAACTTTTCAAAGCTTTAAAATTAATGCTTTGTATAACATCTCAGTCTGTACTAATTTCATGTGGTTAATAAGGCCTGCAGAAGCTAATGTTATTACTAATGAAAGATTAATTGGGATTAGAAGAATTTCATTTGCTAAATAATAAAACTGATTATCCACCCTATTTTCCTGATTTTAGTCAAGCTTAAGAGATGTATGTGCAACTCTTTTGAATGGCAGTTATGACATAATTTTTTCATTTTCCTGAAATTTGCCCTTGGTTTGTTTGCTGACCCTCAAATTCCAGGAAGGCATTTTCATGTAGGATTTTTTACTCTGTGAGTTCATCAATTTGAATTTGCTTTATGCAAAACTGTTGACAATGATGTACTTTTAAAAATTTATTTTTGAGATGGAGTCTCGCTCTGTTTCCCAGGCTGGAGTGCAGTGGCACAATCTCGACTCACTGCAACCTCCGCCACCCAATTTCAAGCGATTCTGCTACCTCAGCCTCCCGAGTAACTGGGATTACAGGCACACGCTACAACACATGACTAATTTTTCTATTTTTAGTGGAGACAGGGTTTCGCCATTTGGCCAGGCTGGTCTGGAACTCTTGAACTCAGGTTATCCACCCACCTTGGCCTCCCAAAGTGTTGGGATTATAGGTGTGAGCCACTGCATCCTAGCAAATTGCCAAAAGGTTATATTTATATTGTCAAGTACCTTAGAGGAATTTTTAGGCTTAGATTAGAACTAACTCTGTAAAGGCCAGCTGGTTGGTGAGAAGACATAAGGTTCTGCATGACTGGCTTTAATACAGAATGGAGGGCAAGGACATCAATTACTCTCAGAGTGGCGTGAAGGGGATGCCAGATCTAACAACCTGTATTGATTTCAAAGAAATCAATCAGCATATCATTTTTAGTATTTTTTTCTTTTTTGTTGGTGAAAGAAGAGCTTTCATAAATGGTCAAGCAACTGTACATGGCTGTGTCCTCACTGGACTGCATGGTCATTTTCAAGCAGAGGGTGTGGCAGCGATTTCACGTATGTCAGTCCTTCACTCAGAAATAAACACCTGAAGGAAAACTAAAATAGTCACTCAAAGCAGGATATGGTGCTTTAAAAATCTTTTTCTTGTGTGAAACATAACTTCTGAACTCCTCTGATTCTGCCATTAACACTTGGTTGGTGAAGCGGTCTCTCTAGCTTCCTTTTCTTTTCTTCCCCTCTGTCTTAAGGATGGACCCTTCTCAATTTACATTAGACCCAGAGTAACGAACACCTAACTGGCTTACTGCATGAAATCTTTCCCTGCTGCCTGATGCTCTTAGTTCATTCTGTAATCTCAGAAGATTCAGTCTTCCTTTTTCCATTTTGCAGCTCAATGAAGGAAAAGATTTCATGCCATCCCTATCACTATCAACCAAGTTAAATGCAATGCTGTTAGTTGATGTTCAAGATGTCTGATTAAAGGCAGCCAACACCCTTTGGCATGTATCCCACAAAGAACTTCTTTCTTTCATAAAGAAGTTGAATAGGCCAGGCGCAGTGGCTCACGCCTGTAATCCCAGCACTTTGGAAGGCTGAGGTGGGCGGATCACTCAAGGTCAGGAGTTTGAGACCATCCTGGCCAACATGGTGAAACCCCGTCTCTACTAAAAATACAAAAAATTAGCCGGGCGTGGTGGCAGGTGCTGTAGTCCCAGCTACTCGAGAGACTAAGGCAGGAGAATCACTTGAACCCAGGAGGTGGAGGTTGCAGTGAGCCAAGACTGTGCCACTGCACTCCAGCCTGGCGACAGAGCAACACTCCATCTCAAAAAAAAAAAAAAAAAAAAAAAAGAGTTGTGCTTGGGCAGTAGTGTAGAGATTGGTTTGCCTGCTACTGAATTCAAACTAATCTCTATGCTGCTGCCCAAGCATATCCTATATTCAACTTCTTTATCTCTGAGAAATTGCTTATATCTCCCCAACAGTTATTTCCAAAACACCTAGCCAGAGAACACTCAATTAATATTGTTTTATTTATCTATTTATTTATTTATTTGAGATGGAGTCTCGCTCTGTTATCCAGGCTGGAGTGCAGTGGCGCAATCTTAGCTAGCTGCAATCTCTGCCTCCTGGGTGCAAGCGATTCTCCTGCCTCAGCCACCCGAGTAGCTGGGACAACAGGTGTGCACCACCACACCCAGATCATTTTTGTGTTTTTAGTAGAGATGGGACTTCACCATGTTGGCCAGACTGATCTCAAACTCCTGACCTTGAGTGATCCGCCCACCTCGGCCTTCCAAAGTCCTGGGATTACAGGCCTAAGCCACTGAACCCAGCCTGTTTATTAATTTTGACAATAAAGAAGATGAATTGTTAAAAACTCCATGAAATGCATCTTTTTTCTTATACGTTGCGATTTGGTTATTTGAATTTCACTCACTGTTTTTCAATACTATTCTTCTTTTCCAAAGATGATAAAGATACTTGATTTAAGTAAAAGTATAGTCAAATTATTATAAATTTAAGAGTTTTTACTTAATACCTGCAGCCAGGGCTAATAAATACGCAGCTCCCTTAAATATACAAAGTTCATTTTCTCTGTTTAACAGAAATTAAAAGAAAAATGTAAAATCAGGTTTGTAACCTTTCCAAAAACAAGTTCCCTTTTTTTCTTCTCTGATTTTCTGAAGTTGTCTGTACCAAAATGATACTGTTATTTTGGAATGTTGATGTGGTAGGAAACTTCTACTTATGTCTGTAAAATCTAGACCATGATTACGGATCATAAAAATAGATGCAAAACGTGGCTATTCTGGCTACTTGAGGTCAGAGAACTTTGCCATGACTATGTTTAATTACATGTCCATACAACTCAATGACTTATTTTTTCAAAGAATAGACACTTTAATACAAGACAATCAAAATATGAACCTCAGTGGATGAGTTAATAGATACCTTATAATCAAAATCTTTCAGCCTCTGAATTAAACGAAAGTTCAGTATTCACATTTTATCAATTATATTACACAGAATTGCCTTGCTTGAAATATTTTATTCTTATGAGAAATACACAATTACTAATTTACACATATAATTTCTTTCTTTCTCTAATTTGTTTTAACAAGTATGGGAGATAACTTAGCTAAAAGTTATATATATAGATGAAGAAATTCTCTTAGAGAGACTCTAAAACTAATTGAATCTTACTTGATATATTTGTTCTTTTCAACAATTCAGTTTTTTAACGCATATTTCATTAGAGTTGCTAGGTTTTCACCTTTTTGTACAAAGAGGGTACCATCAATATGTTTTCCTGAAGCCTCATTGCAGAAAAAATTATCCCATATTTTCCCTCCTCCTGGTCCAGACAGAGCTTATTATTGAGCTCCAGGCCTAGTTGCTGTTTTTGCTCAAAAAATTTTCAATGTCCAATGGCATCTCAAAGTAAACCTTTGACCCTTAATTTTCTGTCCAATAAAGTATCCTGATTGTCTGTGGTCTCCTAAGCCTACCTAAGTCATTAAGACATTTTTTTCACCTAATAAATTAAGCAAATGTTAAATTTTGTCAGCGAATTTTATATTTTCATGAAATATTTGCAATAGTTTGAGCAGTTTAAGAAGAAAAAAACCTTTTTGATGCTTTGCATTTTATTTGCTGGGAAATTACATAGGCAAAGAAACTCATTGTTCCATTTTATGAACCTTACAATTCCCTTAGTTGTCAAAGTCATTTCTGGTAACCCAATAAAGAACTTGAAATCACTTTTTATGATGACAGGACTTGAAGATGACATTTCTTCCAATAAGAATTGTCATTTGAAAATACTATGTTATTTCCCTCAGGTCTCTGCTCAAATTCCACTTTATTTGTGAGCCTGTCCCTGATTATTCAAAATTAAGCCCAGTCCCCGCTCTCCACTCAATTCACTTTTCTCCTGGCACTGTTTGTCTTTACCTTGCTGCATCATTTTGATAACACTTCTTGATACTAGACATATTGCATGGTTAGTAAGTATAATATTTGCTTATTTCCTGTTTCTTTCTACTAGAGTATAAGCTCTTTAAGGACTAAATCTTTTCTGTCTGTTAACACTTATATTTCTAACATTGATATGGTGCCTAAGATATAGAAGGTAGTCAATAATGTGTTGAATAAATAAAAATAAATGTATTAAGCATTTGTGATGTGACTTGGGCTTTATAAACTAAATTTTTCACAGTCACTTGTGTAAAAGGTAGGTTTGTAGACTGGTTTGTACTCTAATATTTCATTTATGAAATGCAATGGAAACTTATCTGTGTAGAATAGATACTAGATGCTAGATCTATTTGAAATCTTTTCAGAGCCAAGGTGGCTATTTAAATATGGTGGCAATACTCTGATTTCATTTCCTCGTTTCCCTTTTAGTTCATGTGGCTACAGTGGAGATCCACTATGTCCTAGATCCCTTGCTAGATGTAAGGGGTACAGCTATGAACAACACACAGATACCTTGCTTCAGTGGAGAGTAGCCTAGCTATTAAAGCAAAAATTAGGAATAAATATAATTAGTGTTTTTACAAGTAAATGCCGTTTTAAATTGAGCACATATTAGGTGCTCAAAACCATTGTTAAATAAATCAGTAAATACATTTGTAACGAGGCTATATATCAAAACTTAAATCCTTACACTTACTTCTAGAAGTCTATTTCATAGACTCACCTCTTAAAATATCTCAGTGACTAAAAGGATTTGAAGTAAATTGTCTAAAAGCATACTCATAGGTTCTAACCACAAAATACTTCCATCTTCCCACAAATTACTAAAGGAAGGAAAATTCTCATGTGAAATTAAACAAGACTGTTTCTTTCAGAAATAAAAGTATTCAGGAATGTGTTTGTCCATTGCTGTATCACCACAATCCAGGGCAGTGTCTGGCATGGAGAAGACAGAAAATGCATTTCTGTTGAATCGAACTGAAGGAAATAAGGAGGGAAAAGATTTTAGTTCTGTGGCCAAAAAGATTTCTACAATATCACAATACAGATATCTTTAGATAACTATTAATTTATTTCATCTTCCTTTGCTTCAAGGTCATATATGCTCATGTAATTTACAACTGCTGCAGGCAGAACCATTAAGAGAGCATAATTTCAAACAAGTGTAAGCCACATGAGGGCATAAACTATATTACGGTAAACCTCCCACCACACAGTCTTTAATGTAGCTGCATAATATGTATATTTGGTAAATGGCTAAATTATAATCCAACCTCTTCCCCTAAATCTTAATATGGATGAAGTTTAAGTGGATGTATGATACAGATGAGTTGCTCTTCAATTCCTAATTTGAAAATGATTTCCTAAATCATATACTATAACTTGTCCCTTTTGAAATCAAATAGGTAATTTACAAAAGTAAGTGTCACCTAGTACCTAGTAGCTTTTGCATGTAAAAGAGAGATTTTAAAAGATGAGAAAAAAAGGAAATTTGCCATAAAATTATTACTTTATTTACACCATTTTCTCTTCATTTCTGAATAATTCAAGGAATGTCCCAGAATCATCTCTCAAAATAGAAGCTTGAAAAATCTTCATTGAAAAAGTCAATCTTCAAACATTTTACGTATTTCATATTGAAAAACATGGATTTTCAGATTCATTTAGATCATTTAGGTCCTGGCCTCTTTTAGTTAGTGAGATGTAGGAGTTTCTCTGCCAGATTTATAAAAGCATAGAAAAAACAGGCTGAAGACACAGCCGACAGCTTTCGAGCTTTAGCATTGCTATGCCATTCTGTTTTCTATAAGGTATCTGTTTTTCCTGTAAGGTTCCCCAATATTGAAATGTTTTCTGAGTTTTTTTTTTTTTTTTTCCTTTTTGGTTGTAATTCGACCCAGTGATAAAAAAACTCACCAGGGGACCATAAAGGCACAAATGGAATCTGGGAGAGTTGTGAGACTCCTTATATTCACACCAGAATCTCACTTTACTAATCTAAATTGGAGACTTTTTTCCATGGAGATTTATTACCAAAATACCAAAGAATCCTAATTGATTAAAGCAATTTTAATTCAAGGGGGTTTACGCCTTACAAAAGATGATTATTGAGAGAGATTTCAGGATTGTGGTAGTTTTTGGTGATAAACTTTCCTGAGGAAGCAAGTGCCATTTAGCTTTTCTCTGTTATTATAAGGAAGAAGCAGAAGATATAGTCTTCTCTAACAACTGGACATAAGGAAGGAAAGGTCCCAAATGGGGATGATCATTCTAAAGAACAACATTTTTCCTGTTGCACATCATTGGAGTACTTATTGTGAGGATGATAGTAATTATTTCTGAATCTGGCATCAAAATACTAGAGATGCTTCTAAACAATACAAGTTTCCAGTTTCAAAACAAAATCAGAGTCACCAGAAGCAGGGTCTAGGAATCACTATTTTAAAAAATTATCTGAGTGATGCTGATGCAAAGCCAGGTTTGAGGAGCACCAACTTAAAAGAAAATCAAGACTGAAATTACAAAGAAAAAAAAACTCTTCAATATGAGGGATACACAGCATTTAAAATCACAAACTACATATAATTTTTATGGAACTGATTTTGGATAAAATATTTGAATTACAGAAGAACTGAAAGATCATAAATATATGGGCACAAAAATAACCTGAAGCTTTGGATGGCTTGGAAAGATAATTACTAGGATTTGCCTCCCAGTTCTGCAAGCAAAATGCCACCTACTTTTTACAAACATAACTAGCAAGGTATGTATGGGTTATATTGGCAGAAGTCACAAAACATACTTCAATGGCTTAAAATGCCTCTTGTCAAGGTGCCCTATAATTAGCTTCAAAAGCCTTCCAGCTGTGATTCCATTAAATACAGGTGTATTGCTGTGGGCAGCTAGATCAGGCACTGTGGCATTAATAGGCCCAACTAATTACTGCAGTGGCTTTGTGCAGTATCATATGCTTACTCAGAAAAAATTTATCTTGCCCAGCAGAAGTCACTTTCCTCTCTTTCCTACTCTTACCATTTCTGTTCTTGAAATCTGAGTGCACCTCTGTTTTATGACCTTATTTATATAGACAGATTTGACCTCAGGGCATTTTGTAGGAGAAGCAGCACTCCTTCACTGTGACCATAGCCCTATATAAATGGATTTTTGTCAATATAATGTACATTTTTCTCTCCTGCTTCATCCTACTCCAGATTCTGTTAGGCCCTATAAGGAGGAGAGAGGTGAGCATGACTCTACATTTAATATACATGTAAATGGATTTGAATCAGGCAAGAGAAATCTGGGAACCTCTGTGCTAAATAATAGTGGTTTTTGTGTAAATAACACATACTTATTTTTCAAAGCACTCTCACATCTATTTGATTCTCAGAACAGCCTCGGGAAGGGGTATATTATCCCTATTTTTTAGATGAAAATAAATGACAATCAAAAAACTTGTAATTTGTCAAACGTTACATAGCAAGTAATTTTCATTGTTTGTGTGAAAAAGTAAAATAAAAAAGCCTAGGTTTTCTGAACTCCTCAATTTCCATTCCTCCTGCATCGTTTTGCCTCTTAAGGGTTTCCAGTGAGTAGATTAAGAGCCAAAATACATCTGAAAGGCTATTAGTTAGAGCTGCAAATTTGTTTTCTCTTCCTCCATTTCTCATTCTTTTGATTTGGGTTGGCAAGATCCTACTCACTCTGAAGATGGAGCCAAAGAAAGAAGACAGAAGGCCATCAGAAATCTGTGTTCCAGACACCTGATGCTGCCATTTTTTACAACCTTGTCCCTTTTTTAACCACTCAAGTTTGCTTTCCTTTTTTTTTTTTTTTTTTTTTTTTTTTTGTTCTCTTCTCTTTCCCTTTTAACTGTATTGAATTACAAATGGTTCCCGGATAAATTCTACTTCTTTCTCAATTCTCAGTTCATACATCACTTCCACCAGAAAAGGTATCCCAGTCCCCTACAATGGCTAAGCAATGCTGATACACACTCCCTTAGCACCCTGTATTTCTTTCCGTAAGTTGCTTATCGTTGTGTACTTTAGTTGCTTGGTTATCTGATTGTCTTCCTCATTAGGATATAGCTACTTGGAGTTAGAAGGGTGTCTTTTGTTTTGTTCAGTTTTGACACCTAAAGAGTAAATGGCACATAATAGGTACTCAGTATTTGTTGGATGGAAAACTATTGTCTCTGCTCATGGCCTTAGCATTCCATGCAGTGCAGTATTTCTGTGGATATTTCTTTGGAGACCCCAGTCTGTTTCCTCACCCTGCCAGGACCACTTCAAATCCCCTACATGGCACACTGGACTGCATATATTTCATTTACTAAATGTGGCCATTTTTTGTTATATTGTTATTAGTCCCTTGGTTTGGAATGCATTTTATTATTATAATGCTACCTCTGTAGGGGAAATTAGATTTGACTTACATGCTTTACTAAAAAACCTAATTTATTCTTCCTGACTTTTAGAAGCCAAAGAGCTGATTTCCCTTTCCTCTTAAGAAATTCTGCAGAATGTTCCACTTGATGTGCTCTAAGTGCCATGTCACTTTTCTTGAAATTTATTCTTGTTTAGCACTATGAAAAGAAATAAAAAACTTATTTTTTAATACCTTTAAGAAAAAGAAATAATTTCTTTTGATAATAAACACTAGATATTAACATTTTAAAATAAAAATATTACTTTGGGTTTAATAATCATAACTTAAATAAACTTTCCATAAA
>NW_016804135.1:1650958-1658133 GCF_001698545.2 Rhinopithecus bieti | reverse complement strand
TTTTTTTTTTTTTTTTTTTTTTTTGTTCTCTTCTCTTTCCCTTTTAACTGTATTGAATTACAAATGGTTCCCGGATAAATTCTACTTCTTTCTCAATTCTCAGTTCATACATCACTTCCACCAGAAAAGGTATCCCAGTCCCCCTACAATGGCTAAGCAATGCTGATACACACTCCCTTAGCACCCTGTATTTCTTTCCGTAAGTTGCTTATCGTTGTGTACTTTAGTTGCTTGGTTATCTGATTGTCTTCCTCATTAGGATATAGCTACTTGGAGTTAGAAGGGTGTCTTTTGTTTTGTTCAGTTTTGACACCTAAAGAGTAAATGGCACATAATAGGTACTCAGTATTTGTTGGATGGAAAACTATTGTCTCTGCTCATGGCCTTAGCATTCCATGCAGTGCAGTATTTCTGTGGATATTTCTTTGGAGACCCCAGTCTGTTTCCTCACCCTGCCAGGACCACTTCAAATCCCCTACATGGCACACTGGACTGCATATATTTCATTTACTAAATGTGGCCATTTTTTGTTATATTGTTATTAGTCCCTTGGTTTGGAATGCATTTTATTATTATAATGCTACCTCTGTAGGGGAAATTAGATTTGACTTACATGCTTTACTAAAAAACCTAATTTATTCTTCCTGACTTTTAGAAGCCAAAGAGCTGATTTCCCTTTCCTCTTAAGAAATTCTGCAGAATGTTCCACTTGATGTGCTCTAAGTGCCATGTCACTTTTCTTGAAATTTATTCTTGTTTAGCACTATGAAAAGAAATAAAAAACTTATTTTTTAATAACTTTAAGAAAAAGAAATAATTTCTTTTGATAATAAACACTAGATATTAACATTTTAAAATAAAAATATTACTTTGGGTTTAATAATCATAACTTAATAAACTTTCCATAAACTCTTCTCATTACACAAAATATTACCATTGGAAAGAATCCACATATACTGACTTTTAGGTAATATACATTTTGCTACTTTATAATCATATTGTTTTTTTTTCTTTACTAATATTTCTAATATTTAAATCTTAAGATGAACAAGCTGAATGATTGTTAAGTGAAATTAATCTCCAATAAATTTAAGTATAACATAGTTCCTATGTAAAAATCAATTTTTAAATTTCTGAAAACTTTAGAACATATGTAGTGGAGTTTGTAATTTATCATGTATAGGCTGGTATAAAGTAGTGTAAAGTCATGGCTGGGAGAGGGTTATCATCGTAGATTTCATATAAGTTTTGACTAAACTCTTTACCTATCTATCTATAGTTAAAGGAATCCAAAGCCTGGGTCCCATAAGAAATAAGCAACTTTCTTTTAATTTTATGAGATGAGGAAGAATCATGTTGCATACAGTCATCTCTCAAACAATATGGGAGTTATGGGTGCTTGTGCAGTTGAAAATCCACATACAACTTTTTAACTCCCCCCAAAATTAACTACTAATAGCCTACTGTTGACTGGAAACCTTACCTATAACATAAACAGATGATTATCATGTATTTTATATGTTGTTTGTATTATATACTGTATTCTTATAATAAATGAAGCTAGAAAAAGGAAGATGTTCTTAAGAAAACTGTAAGGAAGGTAAAATATATTTATGATTTATTAAGTGGATGTGGATCATCATAAATGTAGTCATTCTTATTGTCTTCACTTTGAGTAGGCTGAAAAGGAGGAGGAAGAGAAGGGGTTTGTCTAGGGGTGGCAGAGGTGGAAGGAAATCCCCTTATAAGTGGACCCATGCAGTTCAAACCCATGTTGCTCAAGAGTCAACTGTATGTGAATACTGCTGTATGTGCAATTTGGTGTGGATATGCAGAATAATTTTGTCTATGCCTTAGAATTCCTAACTCCCAGGGAAGTCATTGGTAAATGTAACTGGACATAAAATAATGCCTCTAAATCTACTTAACTCTTCTGTTTACCAATTCAGATACTGTGAATGGCCTTATTCCCTTATGGTTGAACCTCTGCAACATCAGAGAGGTTTCTATTGGTGGATACATACCTTGAGTTTCTTTTTGTATCTAGCACATCTTGTCATCTCATTTGGTAGTGTGGTCCAGTCATGAAAAGTTTGGTTGAGTTCATGATAAATCCCATAATTCTTTATACTTGATATTTAGCCCATAAAATTCCATTAAATAATTTTTAGTCATTGCTATTCCATTAACATCATAAGAATATCCAGAGTCACTCAGTTATCTTCCATTAAATCAGTATGCAAATGGATCATATTTAGAATTTTTTATTAGATCATATGCTTTTATCACTATAAAACAAACTGAGCAGTTACATTTATTTCATTATTTGCTTTTATTTCTAATCCTTATTGCCAGTCAAATCTATTGTGACTAACCTGACAGTTACTAAACAGGAAAAAATTGAAGTTATAAGTTGGTCCTGGAAGGAAGATTCCATTTTCAAATCTATAGCAAAGATTAAATTAAAAAAATAAAACAAGGAAAACACAGTTAAGAACTTTTAAAATACTAGTTCAGACTTCAGAAAATTAAAGAAAATGAAAACATGAATGTAATGTAATTTAAAAGTGACAGTTGATAGTTTTCTTTAAATTGTATTTTATAATGTGTGGAATTTTATTGAATTTTTCCTCAGTGACTTTTTTATCATCCCCTGTTTAGTTTAAATGAAATAGCAAGCATAGTGCATTCTGTTTGCTGAAGGGAGTCATGTTTATATAATGCAAGCTGAATATTCTGGGGAAAAATTTCATTTCCTGCGCCCTATAAACTAATCTAAAAAGAACTAAATAATAGTTGGTATGCAATCATTTACTAACCCTACTCATTAAAATAACTGAAAGACTTATTCATGTCATGGAGATAGTCTTTCCCCCATCAATATCCTGTGAGGCCTCAGGAAAGCTAGGGGAAATTTCACCGGATATTAGGATGGTAACATTTGGTGAGTACACAGGCAGAGCACCAGGAAATGAAATTTCCACCATTTAGAGTTGGGAAATGAATAGAAAGAATGGGGTTCACAACCTTAGTATATTTTAATTGCTTCTCGTTCTAACACATTTTCTTTTAAAACACCCTTCTTAATCGCTTCCTTTTCTCATCTCTAAGGTAAACCATGCTTTACCTGTTTTTTCGTTAACCCGGGCTTCTATTGCTCTTCATTCTTCATAGGAGCTCTATTTGTCACTTTGCCACTCTCTTATTCAAAATCCACATTTAGAGTGTGACTTAAGACTTTTGTACATGTAAATGTGCCATCCCCTTATCTTTTCTCTAACATAGCAGTCTGGTAGTCTAACACAATACATAATAATTACGGGTGTATATTTGTTTAAATATTGGCTCTGCCACTCACTAGCTTTGTGATCATGATTGACTCCAAGCCTCTACCAGGATGATTGTTAGGACTACCTGGAAAATTTTTATCAGGCACTTAGCATAACTCTTAGAACACTATTAATAGCTGCCATTAATATTTCTACTGGGTTATTCTTCCTTAAGATTCACTCCAACATGCCTTAAATAGAGTTTAGAATTTTTTAAATAAAATTTGTTTATCTCTCCAAAACTTTTAGTTCATTCAATGTCTAGACCATATACCTGTGTTATTTTCCTAGGGCTGCTTGAAAACAAAGTACCACAAACTGGGTGGCTTTTGACAACAGAAATGAGTGTCTGAGTCTCTGTGTCTCTTCCCCTCTTCCCTCCTTATAAGGACACTAGTCATATTGGGTTAAGGGCCCATCATATTCCAGGATGACCTCAACTTAACTAATTAGGTCATCTTCAGTGACCTTATTTTCAAATAATGTCACATTCTGAAGTACAGAGGATTAGCAATTCAGTGTATCTTTTAGCGGGGCACAATTTAACCCAAAGTACCCAGTAGGTATTTCTTCCTCCATTCATTTATGAGACTCTGAAATTATCTTTAAAAATTTTTAGGCCTGAAACGGTGGCTCACACCTATATTCCCAGCACTCTGGGAGGCCGAGGTGGGTGGATCACTTGAGGTCAGCAGTTCGAGACCAACCTGACCAACGGGTGAAATCTTGTCTCTACTGAAAATACAAAATTAGCTGTGCATGATGGCACATGCCTTTAGTCCCAGCTACTCGGGAGGCTGAAGTAGGAGAATCACTTGAACCTGGGAGGCAGAGGTTGCGGTGAGTCAAGATCACGGCATTGCACTCCAGCCTGGGCAACAAGAGCAAAACTCTGTTTCAAAAAAAAAAAAAAAAAAAAATTAAATACTTTATCCCACCCAAACTTCATCAAACCCTTCATATTTTCTACCTAGTGTCTCCTGGCTTTACCTCTCTCTTTTCGTAACTACTGTTTCTCCTAACTCCAGTATAACATTTTCCACTAGTGGCCTTTGGTCTCATTTATTTCTGATTTTCTTTAACTATGTAGTAACATTAATATTCCTGAAAGCTTCTTATATATTCTTTTATTTATTACCTTTATTCATTTATTCAGCAAGCATTTATTGGATGTTTTCCATGTATCAGGCACTTTAATACACTCATGATATAGAGAGAAATTAAACGTTTTCGTTCTCAAGAAATGTACAGCCCAGTAGAGTTTACATGCAAACAAACCAATAAGTGTAATAGAATGTTGCAGTTATTTGCCAGGTGTATGGCTAAGGTGAGATGAGGGCAAGAGAAGAGAATGACCAAATTCCATGTGGGCATGGTGTTAAAACTTTCCTAGTGGAAGAGGTATCGCTTGTGCGAAGTATTCTCATCACCTCCTTTTTTCGATAAATTAAACCATCCCCTCCTGATGCTATGTATATAATGTTTTCCCCCCTCTCTGTTCCTGTTTTAGGTGGTTCCCTGCCTTTTTTCCAGGCAGAGTTTTCCTTACTCCCACCATCTCAAATACCTTCCATTTTCAAGGCCTGGTTAAGAACTCACTTCTACTCACCCCTCCTCGATAATTTCAGCTTATAGTGATATCATCTTTTCAGATTTCTTATTTGTAATTCTCATACCTAGTATCTTATATAAACTATTTGCTGCTGCGACTAATTGTGGTCATTGAAGAAACAACTGGATAAAAGATACTTTACATTTTGAATGTTCTTAGTAAATATTTGTTTAAAATGTGATTTTATAAACTTTCCTCTAAGCTCCTCTGGAGTATCTTGTGTGTCTTTAACTTTTGTGTCTTTCTTCCATGGGATAGAGTCAGGCATACAGTAAGTAGACTCAATAAATACTTAAGTAATCTATGAAAATGAGTATAAGTGGATGTGCTAAGTATAAATAAAATAAACTTTTAGTATGGGTATTTAATATCTTACTTCACAGTGTTTTCTAAATTACAAAAGTCAACTTCTTTCAAACTAGACATTATACTATTTTTTTTTGGCTTCCTAAAATGTCAAAACACAATAATCCAAAATTCTGTATCTACAATTGAAGAAAGACTATGGAATTGGACCTAGAAAATGCTTGTATAGTTTGTCCCAGTGTGGCTAGAGTTAGTTAGTCATCGGCAACAAATGGTTCCTGCCATGTTGCTGTGCACTACTGTCTTGGATTCTGGACTGCTGGCCCGCACCACCACAAGAGCCCCACCCCTCCTCCAAGGCACCCTCCTGTGGACACACCAGTTGGTTTAGAAACAAGAGTGCTGTTGTTTTACCCTCAGGCAAAGGAAGAGATGGTAAAGAAGTTAAAATCAGAGTCACGGTTGAGAGGGAGTACCTGGTCTCCTTCAGATCCATCCTGGTCACTTGGTAGAGAGAAGGAATCTATTGCCAATTACCAGCAAGGAGCCAGGGGTAACAATATTATACACCTTGGAAATGAATTTTGGAAGAAACTGCTTTGGATTTTAATTTTCTCACTTAAAAAAAAGCAACCCCAAAACAATAAATTAAAGAAAGGAATTAAGGAAGTTAAAGAACTCAAATCCTAGAACTCTTTTGACTTCTCTGACCTCCGGCCTAGATGATATGCCCTTCCTACGTGTTCCCACAACAACCAAGGTTTGCCTATAAATTTATGTTTAAAGAATTGTTCTAATAATCTGTTACTGCACTGGTTCTCTCAGTAGTCTGTAAACTCCTTAAAGGTAGGGAGGAATTCATTACTTTAACTGTATTCCCAGTGCTTGGCAAAATAACAGATAAATATTTGTTGAATAAATAAACATATTATCAAAATTCATATATTATGTTATTTTGATGTTTGCTTCAAGAATAAATGTATTTATTTTATGATTTGAACACATTCTTAATGCCAAAGGTGTTGGAAGACTAAAACATGAAGAGAGAACTGAAACTCACACAAGGGATCTCAGAACTGTGGCCTTAGCCATTATTATGGCTGGTATATTCTGAGGGATCATTGAATGATTTGCATTTATGGCTTTCCACTTTCTCTCTGCTATGTATCCAGACTGTCTTGCTGTCTAATGGTTTAAAATATATTTCATTATCAAATAGGACACCAAAGGAGAGTCAATAGGTGATATACTCATAAGAGAATGTAATGTTATTCTGTATTCTGTTCACCCTTGCTAATTTGAAGTTTGCTTTTATAAAGAGAATTTTATATTTCCATAATGATTGAAGGTTGTTTTGTTTTGGATTCTAGGAAATCCTCAGGTTGATATTCCCCAGATTTAGTTGTAATTAATGAAAATAAACAGCATTAGACAAAATCTCTCAAAACACAGAGGAAGATTTCCAAGCTAAGGACCAATAATTCAAAAGACCCCAGGATACATATAGGTTAGAGAAATGAGAAAATAGAATGAGTTTATGAAGTTTCAGTGTGTATGTAATTTTCCAGAATGCACTAGTGAAATACACATATGGGCAAAATTATTCTACAAAAAATTCATTATCTTTTACAACTTCTGTATATTTTGGTTGTTTTGGCAAAGAAGTTGAACTCAAAATGTCTCATTCTCTGATCCAAAGCTTGCTTTTGTACTAAACAAGTATTTAATAAAATTATTATTAATTTGCTAGATAAATAACTGTCGATTAAATGGATTAACTAATGACGTTATTCCTTTTCCAGATTGACAAATTTAGGATGAGATTTCGACCACACTTTAAAGCAAACTTATTTATGACATCTTTAAATATTTCTTTTCCCCAAAAGTAATTGCTCCTATTTTATCTTTTCTATATGTTAACAAGTAGA
>NW_016804135.1:1641471-1649525 GCF_001698545.2 Rhinopithecus bieti | reverse complement strand
AAAAAAAAAAAAAAAAAAAATTAAATACTTTATCCCACCCAAACTTCATCAAACCCTTCATATTTTCTACCTAGTGTCTCCTGGCTTTACCTCTCTCTTTTCGTAACTACTGTTTCTCCTAACTCCAGTATAACATTTTCCACTAGTGGCCTTTGGTCTCATTTATTTCTGATTTTTCTTTAACTATGTAGTAACATTAATATTCCTGAAAGCTTCTTATATATTCTTTTATTTATTACCTTTATTCATTTATTCAGCAAGCATTTATTGGATGTTTTCCATGTATCAGGCACTTTAATACACTCATGATATAGAGAGAAATTAAACGTTTTTCGTTCTCAAGAAATGTACAGCCCAGTAGAGTTTACATGCAAACAAACCAATAAGTGTAATAGAATGTTGCAGTTATTTGCCAGGTGTATGGCTAAGGTGAGATGAGGGCAAGAGAAGAGAATGACCAAATTCCATGTGGGCATGGTGTTAAAACTTTCCTAGTGGAAGAGGTATCGCTTGTGCGAAGTATTCTCATCACCTCCTTTTTTCGATAAATTAAACCATCCCCTCCTGATGCTATGTATATAATGTTTTCCCCCCTCTCTGTTCCTGTTTTAGGTGGTTCCCTGCCTTTTTTCCAGGCAGAGTTTTCCTTACTCCCACCATCTCAAATACCTTCCATTTTTCAAGGCCTGGTTAAGAACTCACTTCTACTCACCCCTCCTCGATAATTTCAGCTTATAGTGATATCATCTTTTCAGATTTCTTATTTGTAATTCTCATACCTAGTATCTTATATAAACTATTTGCTGCTGCGACTAATTGTGGTCATTGAAGAAACAACTGGATAAAAGATACTTTACATTTTGAATGTTCTTAGTAAATATTTGTTTAAAATGTGATTTTATAAACTTTCCTCTAAGCTCCTCTGGAGTATCTTGTGTGTCTTTAACTTTTGTGTCTTTCTTCCATGGGATAGAGTCAGGCATACAGTAAGTAGACTCAATAAATACTTAAGTAATCTATGAAAATGAGTATAAGTGGATGTGCTAAGTATAAATAAAATAAACTTTTAGTATGGGTATTTAATATCTTACTTCACAGTGTTTTCTAAATTACAAAAGTCAACTTCTTTCAAACTAGACATTATACTATTTTTTTTTGGCTTCCTAAAATGTCAAAACACAATAATCCAAAATTCTGTATCTACAATTGAAGAAAGACTATGGAATTGGACCTAGAAAAATGCTTGTATAGTTTGTCCCAGTGTGGCTAGAGTTAGTTAGTCATCGGCAACAAATGGTTCCTGCCATGTTGCTGTGCACTACTGTCTTGGATTCTGGACTGCTGGCCCGCACCACCACAAGAGCCCCACCCCTCCTCCAAGGCACCCTCCTGTGGACACACCAGTTGGTTTAGAAACAAGAGTGCTGTTGTTTTACCCTCAGGCAAAGGAAGAGATGGTAAAGAAGTTAAAATCAGAGTCACGGTTGAGAGGGAGTACCTGGTCTCCTTCAGATCCATCCTGGTCACTTGGTAGAGAGAAGGAATCTATTGCCAATTACCAGCAAGGAGCCAGGGGTAACAATATTATACACCTTGGAAATGAATTTTTGGAAGAAACTGCTTTGGATTTTAATTTTCTCACTTAAAAAAAAGCAACCCCCAAAACAATAAATTAAAGAAAGGAATTAAGGAAGTTAAAGAACTCAAATCCTAGAACTCTTTTGACTTCTCTGACCTCCGGCCTAGATGATATGCCCTTCCTACGTGTTCCCACAACAACCAAGGTTTGCCTATAAATTTATGTTTAAAGAATTGTTCTAATAATCTGTTACTGCACTGGTTCTCTCAGTAGTCTGTAAACTCCTTAAAGGTAGGGAGGAATTCATTACTTTAACTGTATTCCCAGTGCTTGGCAAAATAACAGATAAATATTTGTTGAATAAATAAACATATTATCAAAATTCATATATTATGTTATTTTGATGTTTGCTTCAAGAATAAATGTATTTATTTTATGATTTGAACACATTCTTAATGCCAAAGGTGTTGGAAGACTAAAACATGAAGAGAGAACTGAAACTCACACAAGGGATCTCAGAACTGTGGCCTTAGCCATTATTATGGCTGGTATATTCTGAGGGATCATTGAATGATTTGCATTTATGGCTTTCCACTTTCTCTCTGCTATGTATCCAGACTGTCTTGCTGTCTAATGGTTTAAAATATATTTCATTATCAAATAGGACACCAAAGGAGAGTCAATAGGTGATATACTCATAAGAGAATGTAATGTTATTCTGTATTCTGTTCACCCTTGCTAATTTGAAGTTTGCTTTTATAAAGAGAATTTTATATTTCCATAATGATTGAAGGTTGTTTTTGTTTTGGATTCTAGGAAATCCTCAGGTTGATATTCCCCAGATTTAGTTGTAATTAATGAAAATAAACAGCATTAGACAAAAATCTCTCAAAACACAGAGGAAGATTTCCAAGCTAAGGACCAATAATTCAAAAGACCCCAGGATACATATAGGTTAGAGAAATGAGAAAATAGAATGAGTTTATGAAGTTTCAGTGTGTATGTAATTTTTCCAGAATGCACTAGTGAAATACACATATGGGCAAAATTATTCTACAAAAAATTCATTATCTTTTACAACTTCTGTATATTTTGGTTGTTTTTGGCAAAGAAGTTGAACTCAAAATGTCTCATTCTCTGATCCAAAGCTTGCTTTTGTACTAAACAAGTATTTAATAAAATTATTATTAATTTGCTAGATAAATAACTGTCGATTAAATGGATTAACTAATGACGTTATTCCTTTTTCCAGATTGACAAATTTAGGATGAGATTTCGACCACACTTTAAAGCAAACTTATTTATGACATCTTTAAATATTTCTTTTCCCCAAAAGTAATTGCTCCTATTTTATCTTTTTCTATATGTTAACAAGTAGAAAAATTGAGGCAAACTTTTCATTTATTGATTTAGTAATAATCAGTTGACTAGTGAACAATATAATCTTTTGTCCAAACTAAATTTTATACTCCTTAGTTTCTCCTCTGATCTCAGCATGTGCTAATGACTGTATTAGCAAGAAATAAGTGTTCTGTAGTTACTTGGAATTAAGCAAATTATCGAAAGATTTTAGAGACTTCAAATCTTTCCACGGGTATTTAAAGAAAATTACAAGAGTATTATTTTCCTTTATAGATATTTTATTCATAGTCATCATGTTTAAAGAAATTAAAATGTGAATTATACAATAATGATAAAATTCAGAATTTAAAAAATGGAATGAATAACATTAAGTAATAATCTAAAACTTTTGAAATTCCAATAAAGTTTGCCCATGTTTACTTGTTAAGGAAAATAGCAACTTCTCCTTAGAAGCACATGGATTTTAGGTGAAAATCTTGGATTCATTCTTTATATTTTTCCTAATAGGATAAAGAAGTATCTTCAGGTTAATTCTGTTGTTTTCTAAAGAAACTTGTAAAACCTCCTTCTTGATGTAGTAAAGTTATATAGAAAGAAGATGATTGTCTCCTCCTCCTTCCTCTACCCCTCTCCCTCATTCCTCTCTTCATCCTCCTTGTCTGTTTGCTTTTCTTGTCTTTTGTTCTCCCTATAAGTAGAGAAATTACCCAATGATGAGCTTTGCTGTGCATCTAAAAAGTTATTGATATAACTTTCCAGTAAAGGCAACAACTTCTCTTTCTCATACCAAGTATGACTATGGCATTTGGCTGGTATTGAGATTCAGAGCATATTGAGTTTGATCTTAAACATGCAGTAAATAAATTGGCTTCCATACAATTATTCACATTATAAGGGATAAACTAAATATGAAGATTAAGAGATGAATTTAGGTTCTGAAATAATAATTACAATTTTATTTAAAGATTCTATTACATGTTCTGGAAGTGACTTGGAAAGGAATGCCAGAAAGAAGAGTAAAATCTAATTTTAGTTTTGTTGTTCAGCAAAATCACTTATTTTTTAATAGCTACAAAATAGATGTAAATTAAATCTATGTAAAGCAGAACAAAACTGAATACTAATTCAAGTCACTAGATATTTCCAGGAGGGTAAAATGAGAAATTGGCCTTTGGGATGACAGCACTAGTCTCCCTTCACCCCATGCCTCCAGAACTCAGCTCCAGAGGGAATAATGCAGGAAGAGGCATCCCTTTAAATTCCTCTTAGAAATTTTCTTCAAAATATTTTAGAATCCTTGGTAGTGAAATGAATGGGATCAAAGAGCCATTGAGAACTGTGGAATGTTTGGTGGATTGTAAAAGAAATTTCAACTTGCTCAAGGCAAGAGCAGAGAATAAAGAATGAATTGGAAGAAATAAGCTGACTACAATGTCTGGATTTTCTCTAGAGGCCCTAAATATTCTTCTGTATCAGGGAAAATTGAAAAAGAAGGCAAAATGCAGCTGCAAAGACATAATAAAATACAGAGTTAAATTGATTCTAAAATGTTTTGTGTAAAATATTTAATTTTATACTCATTGAGTATACAATAATGGATATTCTCTTAAAACACAATAATTATTTTGGTTACAAAATGAGTAAAATATATGCTCTTCTTAGGATATAATGTCTGGAATAAATGATAATACATCATATTCCTATAATTAATGGTATTTTAAAGCCTTGTAGGTTTGGCCCACATTTAAATAAGCAGCTAAAATGGGGCTTCTCTAAAAATCAGGTAATAGCCCAGGGTTGAAGCATATCATTTTGTATTCAATGTGGCATAGATCTCTTACTTGGTATTCTTACAATTGACTTTAGATATAAAAGTCCCTTTTTATATAAAAAAGAATATTACAAAATGACTTTACCATATAAAGCTTCTTAAGCAAACAACTAATATTCAACAAATTAATTCGACAAATACTTGTTGAACATTTACTGTGATCCTGACACTATTCTAGGATATCAGGATATATCAACAAAGGAAGCAAAATAAATTATATCTGTTCTCACAGCGCTATAATCCTATCATGGGGTGACAAACAATAAACATAATAAATTCAATATATAGTAGGCTTGAAAGTGATAACTACTACATTAAAAGAAAAAAAAGAATAAGAATTGGTGAATTGAGAGTGTTATGGTTGTATGTGTGTGTAGTCATGTGCAATTTTTTTGGTAAAGTGTCCAGAGTAGTTAACATTTGAGCTAAGACTGGAAGGAGATGAAGGGAATCTGAAATGTGGATATTATATATTACTGAATATTTACTTCTCCTTTGAAAGAGAAATAGCTAAGCAGATTTTTGGTTCTCCTGTTTATCTCAAGCAATATTAGGCTAGGAGAGATTAAGTAGACATCATTCAGAACAATTACAAATTTTTCATGTATTTAGGTAGGCAGACACATTTGGCATAGCTCTGTACCAAACATTCACTGAGGATTAATATTTAAGATTAGAACTAAGGTTGGCTATAAAAATTACAGCTGAAATTTCTAGTGTATAGATTATAGAGTTGGCTCAATTCTCTTTGTGGTGTTTTGCAACTATTTAGTAGTTTGAGGTATGTATTTGGGGAAAAAAAATCTATGTCAAATGCATTAGCAGACTGAAATCTGCTCTTCCAGACAGAATTGTAGATGAGCATTGCATGTGCAGTATGTGTAGTTTTAGTTTCACATTTTGGCCACAGTCATTTAGATTTCCCAATGATACATGGAAAAAAACTTAAGTAGTACCTAATATGAGAGTTTTTCCTTTCTATTTTTTCCATTTTAAGTAAAGTAAAACAGCAGTTTTGCTAGTTAACTGAAAACTTTGCTGATGAGATTGGAAAGCATTTAATGGTTGCACTGAAGAAACCAACCAACTTCACAGTTTATCTAATTTTTAAAATTCATATGCTCACTGAAATGCTTTGAAATGAATGCTTTCTATGAGTTGTCTCCTTTTAATTTTCAGATTTCAAGGAAAATTTTCACAATTGTCATTATATTGCTTCAGAATATAAAACATGATTGTCCTTAGTGGAACAGAAATTTAGCTCAGCTCAAATAATTATTGAATGCCTACTCTTGTTCAGTTGGTACAAGGAAAAAGAGCAGGGCACAGAAAAAATAATAATTTGGATAACTATCCTAAAACCAGATTTAAGCTTGCGGGGCTCACTAGAAAGTAAAAGTCCTTGTAGTGAATTGAAGAACAGAAGATGTAAAACCCCATAGGCCTGCCCCATACATACTTATCCTCCCACCATCCCATAGATCTTGAGGCTGAGACAGAATAAATTGTCAAAGTATGGAATAGATCCCCCTCAGTTATCCCTGGTGGCTTCATATGTATCTAACTTTTAAAATTTGGAAATTTTTAAGGAAAACAAAATGAGGAATGTGGAATTTTGGGCATCTCCTCTGCAGGGTCTAAAGAAGGAATTGAATGCTGTCCCTCTTCGTCTTTCCCTTCTAATGATAAACAGTGCCCTAGAGCAGAAGGAAGGGAAGGATTTCCTTGGTAGGTTCTCTGGAACCCCATCCAGCAGCCCACACTCTGCTGTGCATTACTAAAGGCAGCATCTGCGGCATCCAGACGGACACGTGGGCTGCATTACTACCTCCTCCTTTGTCCCACAAGGCATTCTTTCTCCACTTCATGAGGCCACCGGCTGACAGTGTCATGATTATAGTCTCTCAAAGACCTCTACAGTCAGAGAAACTTTAAATAATGGTAGCCCAGATCTTCACAATCCCAAAAGGGTCCTAAATCAGCTGGGTCAGGAAGGCTGAAGGGTTGCTATAGCTTGCTGAAGGTTGTTCTAAAATATGAACTTTTGTGACTGACACAGTCTCCTTCCTTTCTGGTCACACAGAGGCCTGAATGTCAGGGACACACCTGGTAAAAACCACCAAGTGACCATTCCCTTTCATTCAAAAAAAGGGTCCTAAGTGCACATCCTCTCTGGAAAGATTAGGGAAGGAGGAAAGAGAGCTAAAAGTGCTTATCTTTATAATAGGCATATCAATGTACTAGTTCCTTACTTTCCTGATTCACATCTGCATTCATCCACGCTACACACACATTTATCAAAGACGGATTGTATGACATTAAATGTGAACGTTGCTGAGGTAAACACAGTTCTGGCTGTCAAGGAACTCACAGTCTCACAGCTCACAGGGAAAAATGATCAGCGCAAACATTTGTCTGAATAAGAGATTTAAAATTTTTGTAAAACGTGTGTGTTGTATATTATTTCTGCATGGAAGAATTTTAGTTAATGACTAGAGAATATCTAACATAATTGTAGGGACTTTTATTTCATATATTTTTCAAAACCTTTAAGTAGACTCCAATACTTTAATATGCAAATACAATCGTCTCTCTTGGCCAGTTCAAGGTTTCAATATGGTCATTTCTATGCAGGCATTTTTTTTCCACAAGTATAATTTATGAAAAAATGTGGATGCAGGGCATAACATATAGTTGGCAAGCTGCAATTGTGATAATTTAGTTTCTAATTGTTATAATAAGATAGTGGATTTGGTCTGCCATCTAGTGATTAAGAACTGAATTCTTACAACTAAATTTAAAAGCACTTAAGATTTCTGAGAAGAGAAATCTATGAGGATATATGAGAAACATTGAGAAATTGAGTTGACTTCAAATAAAATGTGATCAGGTAAAATACATCTTTTCTCTGTAATACATCAGTGTCAGAAGTTTTGTGGGAATGACTTCACAATGGATTCAATTTATTGGAACAGTTGGTGAGGGTAAAAGAATCTTGTAGCTTGGAAGATACAAATTTTGGAAATTAAAACACCATGAAAATTAAAAAATAGTGATGATATTATCAGATTTCTACCAGTCCTAATCAATTTTAGGAAAGTTAAACATAAACAGCAGAAAATACAAGTAATGCAAAATGATAGTTTTGGGGTTCATTTTAGATTATATAAAATATTTGTTTATCCAACTTTTAAATTTAAATTTTATTTTTATTTTAAGTTCCAGGGGCCGGGCGCGGTGGCTCAAGCCTGTAATCCCAGCACTTTGGGAGGCCGAGGCGGG
>NW_016804135.1:1605371-1641120 GCF_001698545.2 Rhinopithecus bieti | reverse complement strand
AAAAAAAAAAAAAAAAAAAAAAAAAGTTCCAGGGTACATGGCAGGATGTGCAGGTTTGTTAACGTAGGTAAACGTGTGCCATTGTGGTTTGCTGCACCTATCAACCCATCACCTAAGTATTAAGCCCAGCATGCATTAGCTATTTTTTCTAATTTTTATTAATGCTCTCCCTTTCTCAACCCCACCCCACCCCCTAACCGGCCCCAGTATACAGGTATTTTAAGAAACATTTATTTATTTTTATTTTTTTTTAGTCCTGGGCCTTGAATCTAAGCTTTGGATGTCAGCTTGGGTTAATTTTGTGATTTGGATAGGGAAACCAGGAGGACAGAATTGAATTTCTCAGAATGTCATTTGAAAATGTTTGTTATTTTATACTGTACTGTCATTTATAAAATAATTCTATTATGACAACTTTACTGCAATTTTTTTCAACAAATTGGCTGCAATTTTGCTTTCTTTTTGACTTTTCTTTTCGTTTAAGTAAGTGTGTAGAAAACAGAAGGGACAACTTAATCATATGGTGTACAACTACCATGTAGATCCGTGAAAACTGCAAGACACCCTGTATTTTCTACCCACTGTTTCTTTGTACATGTCTTTCATTCAGACATGAACAATGAGAGTTCACTGAGTTTTGAGCCCTCTCTGATGTGCATGGATTCTTTTGAGTGAAGAGGAGACAAGGTTTAACAGTGAATGTGGTTTTTCATCTCCTTACTATTTAAAAGCATTCCAACTAACTTTCCACATCATCTTAAATTTAATTATAAATTCTCAGGAGAAAGGAACCCATGATGACTCAGAGTATAAAACTAACCTTTAGCTTTGTCATTTAAAGAAAGTAATCCAGTGGCCTACTTCTTTGCCCCTTGAGTTGAAGTTATGTTGTCTTAAACTTTCAGAAAGAAACTGCTCTTCTAGGTGTTAACACAAGACGAAACAATGTGTCTTTTTGTTCCAACCCTAAAGGAGCCACAAAGAACAAGATAAGCTACTCCTTGAAGAGTCCCTCACATATTTTAATATTTAATTGACATTGTTACATGTCATCTGGTTTTTGTTTTTCATATTCTCTATTTCCAAATATCTAATTATTCCATCAGCAATATATATCCTCATATATAATGTCTATCCAATAATAACATATATTGTTATAATAATTCATTTTATAAATCTTCAGGGGATAGCTTATCCTGTTCTCTGGCTCCTTCAAGATTTGTACAATAAACATATTATATAATTATAATTATATAATAAGTTAATTATATTCATTTATTATATAACAAATATAGCACTCCACAATGTTATATATATAAAACATATATATAGTTATATGTGTAACATATATAATATATATAATACTCCACAATAATATATATTTTGAGGACAGAAAGGAACACATATGCTTCCTTCTTTTCTTTTTGTGAGTCAGGGTCTCACTCTGTTGCTCAAGCTGGAGTGCAGCAGCATAGCATGGCCATAGCTCACTGCAGCCTAGAACTCCTGAGCTAAAATCATCTTCCCACCTCACCTTCAGAGTAGCTGGAGCTACAGGCACGTGCCACTATGCCTGGCTAACTTTTAAATTTTTGCAGAGAGAATGTCTCACTGTATTGCCCAGGCTGGTCTTGAACTCTTGGCCTCAAGCAATCCTCTCACCTTGGCCTCCCAACGTGCTGGGATTGTAGGTGTGAGCCACAACACCCAGCCACATATGCTTTCAATATTTTGCACAATTAGTACTAGACACTTATGCACTTAACTCCCAGCACCCCCACCCAAGAGTGTGTAATGAGAGAAACAAGCTAATTGAAGTAGTATCTCATTTTCAGGTAATAGCATTTAACATTTGTAAGTGGATATTTCCTTCTCAATCATAAAACTTAATGAGCAAAGTTACTCTTAAGTTATCTACTTAACGGAATTGTTCAGTGAACTACGGACATAAGCCCATTTTTATACAGGTTGTGTCTCTGGAAATGTTCATCATGGAATTACACTGTGTTAAAGTGATATTTCATGTAAAAGTCACACTTTTTATTTGATGAATATATTTCTCATTTTTTCAAAATAATCTTCCAGAAAAGCATATTAAAACATAATTTCTATTTTTCCCTTGGTTTTAAATGACCATAATAGCACTATGGACATGGAGCTAATACTGTTTTGTTGATTAGATATGTATTATGTGATATAAGTCTTTTAATGAAGATAAAACAGATTAGAAACTTAGTCTTCATCTTATAAAACAGCACACAAACCATTAGCATATAGTAGTGTTACTCTCTGAGAGCAATTTTCCATTTGCCAAATATCTGTGATGAAAGACTAAATATATAAAGCAAAGTATTCCACAGGACAGTGAGAAAATGTTTTATTCCAGCTTTTAAAGGTATAATTGACAAATAAAATGATATAAAGCAGATTTTTGGATTAACATCTGTATTGTAAACTAAAATAATTTTCATATGTAGCTTTGCATTATCATTTGAATATATTTATATGCCAAATGATAATATCTTTCATTACATTCTTACAACTACATAACAACTACATTAAAACATCTTTTTATGAAGCACAAAGTTCATGCTGTGCAATTAAACTAGTTTACCATAGTTTAGATTCATTCATTATATCCATCCAGTAGACAAGTATTTATTAAATGGCAGTTCTATGAAAGGTATAGCATCAAGCTTTAGAAATACAATGATGAGGCCAGGCACAGTGGTTCACGCCTGTAATCCCAGCACTTTGGGAGGCTGAGGCTGGCGGATCACTTGAGGTCAGGAGACCAGCCTGGCAAACATGGTGAAACCCTGTCTCCACTAAAAATACAAAAATTCGCTGGGCATGGTGCAGGCGCCAGTAATCCCAGCTACTTGGGAAGCTGAGGCAGGAGAATTGCTTGAACCCAGGAGGCAGAGGTTGCAATGAGCTGAGATCACGCCATTGGACTCCAGCCTGGGTGACAAGAACAAAACTCCATTTTGTTATTTCAAAGAAAAAAGAAAAGAAGAAAAGAAAAGAAATACAGTGATGAACAAGACACCTAGTCCTTACTTTCATGTAGTTTTTCTCTAGTGAGGGAGATAAAATAAACAATAATTAAAAATTAATACTCATTCTAATAAACTTCCTGAGGGCAGTGATTTTTGCCTATTTGTTCACATTTTAGTATCTCTTCAATTACCTAGCATATAATACACAATGAATGAATGAATAAATGAACAAATGGCCAAGTGAATGAGTTCTTTGAAAAGGTCTCTGAAAAATATCAATTGGGTAAAGGAAGTCTAATTTTTGCAGGGTAGTCAGAAAAGAATTTCATGGGGAGATGACATTGAAGTAATGATAGATAGCCATGTGGTCCTGGGATGAAGGAAGGAGAGGTAGTGCTAGGCAAAAGTGGTCAAGTTGTGTAAGAAATGAGAAAGAAGGTCTTTAGCCTTTATAATTATAGGAAGTTTTGAATTTAAGTAGTTGGGAAGTTCTTGATGTATTTAAGCAAGGATGATTTGATCCACATTATGTTTTAAAATTCTATAGTATTGTTATAAAATCACAAAGTTAATGATGTAATATATGTGTTTACTTATTAGTAATGTATAATAGAACTGCTCTTGTGCGATATATGTACACACACATATATATGTATTTTCCCAAGTTTTCTTAATTGTAATGTAAATGTAGAAAAGCACTAGGCAAATATATATTAACTTACTGTATTATTTTGGCTATGGTTTTCCTTAATTAATTTTGGTGCAAACATAATTAACTCATTACCTGCGTAAGTTTTGCATTTCTGCCACAGTTGAGTAAACACCATTAATTTAGGATATCAAATGGAATTCTACTCCATGAAATGGGAGATGGTTATTCTTTTTTCCCTGTACATTTAAAATAATTTTAATAAAACATATACCTTTTCCTTTTTGCAGTTTTTTTCTATGGTACATGAAAACGTACTGTCTCCTGTTGTGGAATTTACTAAAGTTTCCAGTGAGTTGCAAGTCATAATAGGGTTCACCAAACATTCAAATTATATATTCTCCTTTGAATTATTCATTTTTTCCCCATTTTCGGGTGGTTCTCTTTTATTCCTCTTTACTGATATTCTCATTCATCATTCATACCTTCAAGAATAAAATCTTGAAGGAAGCATTATCTGGTTAAAAAATATACTTCCATTGTATCACTTTTATTTCTTCCCCTATCATGCAAGGATACATTATCATCATTTCATGGTGAATTACATATTATTTTGTTACAAAATGAAATCAGTTCATTTGTGTTTGGCTCCTTGGAAGGTTACTTCTTAGTCCAGAATTTTTTAGAATCCACAAGATGGCTCACCTTTTAAAATATTTTCCCAATTCCATAATTTCAGATTACTAACCTCTTCTTTCTTTTCTTCTTATTTTAGAAGGATATGGTGAAGAAATAGCCTGCACTCAGAATGGCCAGATGTACTTAAACAGGGACATTTGGAAACCTGCCCCTTGCCAGATCTGTGTCTGTGACAATGGAGCCATTCTCTGTGACAAGATAGAGTGCCAGGATGTGCTGGACTGTGCCGACCCTGTAACGCCCCCTGGGGAATGCTGTCCTGTCTGTTCACAAACACCTGGAGGTGGCAATACAAATTTTGGTAAGAATGTTTAGGGCCAACTCATAATTGATCCAGTTACTCACCTTTATAGTCGCAGTGTTTTTCACTTTCAGCGTTCAGCAACCCAAGAGAATAATTAAGCAGCTTTTTCGGGGGCTTTTGGGGTTAATGATTAATGATTTTGCTCACTCACTTTATCTAAAGTTAGATAGAAGCAGACAGTAATTTCCTGTCTTCTTAAATATCTGAAGTATTTGGGGCTGAATTTTGAGTGGTTATGTCTAATCTGAGAATTTCTTGAATCACTTAAGATGGTCATTTGTTACCATATGCATGATGAGTGCCTCCAAGTTATTTTTCAGTTTCCCTTTAAGTCCATTAATGCCTAAGAGAAGATCTAGAAAACACATTTATCCTCAATGATGCCAACTTTGTCCTAGTGAATGGAATACTTATTCCTAATGTAATTTAGTGCCACAGCACCCTGTATTACATTGACTCTTCTATTTTTTTTTCTTTTTGAGACGGAGTCTCGCTCTGTAGCCCAGGCTGGAGTACAGTGGCGCGATCTGGGCTCACTGCCAGCTCAGCCTCCCGGGTTCACACCATTCTCCTGCCTCAAGCTCCCTAGTAGCTGGGATTACAGGGGCCGCCACCACGCCCAGCTAATTTTCTGTATTTTTAGTAGAGATGGGGTTTCACAGTAGCTAGGATGGTCTCGATCTCCTGACCTCGTGATCCACCCGCCTCGGCCTCCCAGAGTGCTGGATCACAGGTGTGAGCCACTGCGCCCAGCCTACATTGGCTCTTAAATGCAGAATGCTTTTCATGTTGGCTAGGTAAAGAATGAAACAGATTTCCATGAGAAAAAATAATATAAAGTATAGCTTTTAAAACTTCTTTGAAGAAAAAGTTTCTGTGTTTAACAGATATTATGTATTTCAGTATGAGTACATATTTTAAAGATACATGTCAGGGAAACAAGTTTATATTTATAGGTTTCAATAAACTAAGTAAGAGCAATATTAAACCTTTAGGTTATTTGTGTTAGCAATCATGAGACTTCTAATTCATCATTGTCAAGACAATATCAAGGCTTTATTTTGTTTTTCAAAATTTCATTGCAAATAACAGCAAATACAATAAGGGTTTCAACAGTATGTACATGGAAATAGATAGCAACTTACCTCTTCTCTGCCTCTTGAACAGAAGCAATGTGCCTTGGATAAATACCTACACTCAATTTTCAGTAATGTAATAAGAAATATATAAAAGAAAGAATTAAAACCAAGACATATAAGAGCTACCCAAAGCAAATGCAATCATCAAAGAAGCCCAGGAATAAAGTAAAATTAAATCTGTGGGAATAAGTGAAGAGCAAATGGGAACAATGGTGGCAAATATCAGAAAACACACCAAAATGTACAGTCTCCTTCAAATGGTTGGTCTAGGAGCTGGCAATCACATTATACACAGATGCCATAAGGTAAAAAGTGGTTGAGTTCAGCTAAATTTACGAGATAAAGAACACACCATAAAATGCATTACTGTAGACCACGTGAAAATTCTGACCTATCATTTTACCGTGAACCAAAAAAAACTTAATAAAGTAATTCTCTTTAAGAAAGAAGGCTATAAAGCAGAAAAAAGTAATGGTCAGAAAAGAAATGGAAAATCAAGTCATCACAATAAAATGAAGATGAAATGGGAGGGATCACAAGGAGAGTTGATATTACACAAAATAAAGCAAGGGCCATGAGAATAGGAAAATAATGAATTACAATTTTTAAAGAGTTAAGAAATAATTGATGTGGAAGACAAGCAAGGGATAACCCTGAAGACAAGTACCCAAAGAAAAAAATAATACAATTGAGTGGAACAAATAACAACATAATACAATAAAAATTTTGTGAAGTAAAATAAAACTTTAATTTCAATATTTAAATGGCAACCACATGTCTGAAAAATTGATCCAAAAGAGTTAACAGAGACATATGTAACTTATTTAAAGTCATTAAACTTTAAAGATAAATAAATACTTCTTTAGAATTCCAAAGAATAAGAACAGATTATTTCTAAAGGGAGAAGTTATTAAGACTGGTCACAAATTTCTCCACAATATCCAGTGTCAGAAGATAGTGGATCAATATATACATATTTCTTAAGGAGAGAATATGGTTAATTAATGTTAAATATAAATCCATTCTCTCCTTCAAATGTAAAAGCTATAGAAAAAATTTCTCTGGGGATATTGTTTCTATAAATTTCCCAGGGAAACTACCATCGGCTAAATGCAAGACAACCAAGAGTTAATTGAGGAAACTGTCAAAGAACTTATGCGAGCATTTATTATATTTAACTCTAGAAAAAGACTAAAACAAAAGTGTAAGTTAGGGTGACAGATGGGACTGTAAATATTATAGCTTCTGACAATGCAGAAATAATTATAAAATTTACATATAATGAAAGGGGGAGGCAAAAGAACGTATGAACTAGAGTGAGTTTGGGTGAAAGTCAGAAAATATCATTCAAACCTGATAAATCACATGAACAAAGTAGTGGCACATTTAACACTACAAAAGTAAATGCTAAAAAGAACATTTCCTTGTTAAAATTGAATGCTAGAAGAAAACCTGAGGGGCATGTAAGAAAAAAGAAATACTGTCAATTTTATCTTTGCTCATTTTAGTGGAACTAATAGAAACTGTCTAAACAACTATAGACCTATGAGTAATGTAAAAGAATGTTAACATAATTTAACAGAATATGGAATATAATTGATAGAACTTATATATAAATCTTTTAAACATAAGAAGTTCTAATACACCAAAGATACTTCAAAACATAGTGAAACATTTTATTTTAAAATTTTAATGAAAATCATAGTTCTATGCTTATATAAATAAAAAAGAAAGAATAAAAGCATATTCATTTAGCATCTTTCTCAAAAAGTTAAAAAAAATCAACAAAATAAACTGAAAGTAAGTAGAAGAAAAAATTGTAAAGGTAAAACAGAAGTTGAAAAGTGAGAAAACTGCAATATAGTGGAAATAACATGTAAATTCAAAATATGGTCCTATAAAAACCCAACCAAAAGATCTAACCTAAAGCAAAAAATGATAAAGAAAAATTGCCTAATGAAAATAAAACAACATAAAAGAATTATTAAGAGGTCCCTTTATTCAATTGTATCTTTATAAATTTGAAAACCAATATGAAATGAATAATTTTCTAAAGACAATGTAATTTACTAAGACTAGCCCTGGTAGAAAGAGAAAATCTTAGAACATGGGATTTTTTTAGAAAGAGACAGAATTTGTAAAGCAGCTAGATTTCCCAACAGCGGGAGGTTTTCACAGTTGTGTCAAACAGCTAAAAGGTCTTAAAAAGATGGTTTTTAATGCTTTTAAAACCTTCTTCTTGAAAACACTGAGACAGCAAACTTTCAAAGTTTTGCTATTGAAGAAGTGAATTATTTCACAGCAAGACGTAATGGAACAGCTGACACGCACAAAAAACTATGAACTGATTCTTATAAATATTTTTTTAAAATTTCTAAATAAAAAGTATTAAGTCTATTAGCATATTAAGAGAGTATGTGTCATGAAAAAGGTATAGCTTATTTTACAAATGCATAAGTATTGAATATTAAGCAAAGCTATTATAAAAATAATTATCTTTAACAGATCGTATGAAGAGAAAGGGAATTAATTCTTGTATAATTAAAGTAAAACTGTTTGACGAATGAGGTCGTAAATATGATCAGTAAATACTTTTGATAAAGACAGTTACTAACTTGGTAATAAATGATAATAACACAATACAATATTTACACCTCAATTTAAAAGTTTCATTATGCTTAATACTAAAAGCATCCCTACTAAACACAAAGATAGAATGAGTATCTATTATCACCATTACCATTTAACAGTACTGAATGTGCCTGAATAAATAATTTGACATTAAAAAATGAAATCAGAGTTTTGAAAATCTAAAAGAGGAGCAAAACTATCCACTTGCAGAAAATACAGTTGTATGCTTACAAACCTGTTAAATTGAGAAAAAAAAAAAAAAAAAAAAAAAAACTACAAAAAATAAAATAATTTGGTAAGACACGAGAGTGCAAAATAAACAAGCAGAAATTAATAGATTTACTATATATGAACAATTACATCATAGAAGAAATAATAGGAATAAAAATTCCTCATTTGTAATAGCAACAGATGCTTAAGGATACACAAAATGTATGAGATTTGACAAACGTTTTTAAATATTGCTAATTGAAACTAAGTCTTTAAAAAACTGAATGTCATATTATGTTCTTGGTTAGAAAGACTAAACATTACACTCACATAAATTATCCATAAGTTAATTAGTGACTTTAACATGATGCCAGTATAAACATAGCACACTTTCTTTGAGAATTCAACATATTGTAAATTAAAGTTTACATAGATTAAATAAGAAAGAATAATCAGGCAAATCCTTAAGAATAAGAGCAATTAAGGATGACTAGCCCTCCAAGATTTTTAAAAGGATTCATTAGTTTAAAAAATGTGATGTAGAAACCTGAATAAAATAAAATCTTGAAGTAGATCCAAATATACATGGTCAGATTGAATACAATAAGGATGGCATCTTCGCAGTGGAGAAAAGAAGAATTATTTCATAAACCTTGTTGGAATAGCTAGGCAATCATCTGGAAAAAAAATTAAGTTGAATAATAAAAATATATTCTGCACTAGCACAAATTCTAAATAAAGCAATGATTTAAATGAGAAAAATTAAATCATAATGATTTCAAAGATAACATAGGATAATTTCTTTATAGACTTTAAAATATATGATTTTATTAATTCTGACTCAAAGCCCAGAAGCCATAAAATGTACAAAAATAATAACATTTGTGTGACACAAAAAATGAGCAAAGTAGAAATGTTTGCAACTCAATTCACAAAGAATTAATATTCTTTACATATAAAGAAATGCTAGATATAAAAAAACCAATAAAAATACAGGAAAGGGAAGTTAGCTAATCATTCAAGCAAGGAAATACAAATGATTTTTCAATATATGACAAGACTGTCAAATTTTCTCATAATAAAATAAATGTGAATGAAAACTATACTGAGCTATCATGTTTTACATATCAGATTGGCCAAAATTAAAATGTTTGATAGCATACTGGGTATCACTGTGTATTGCTTGTAGGGAAATGTGTCCAGATTTGTGGAGTGTAAAATGGTATAATTTCTATGAAGGGACATTGGTAGTATCTGTCAAGTTACCAATGCCTATACCTTTCAACTCTAAAAGGATATTGGGGAATTTATCTTACAAATATACTTGCATGTAGCATATATGTAACAATTACTCATTACAATATTTTTAATAGCCAGCATGACCTCCATTCTAGCTTACCCAGGAAAACCTCAAATTATATCAATTTTCTTGGTATAATAAACAATAGCTTTCCCTTTCATTCTTAAAATTGTCCTGGTTAGTTGATAAAGTACATTCCAGTGATAACAAAAGATTAGAAACTATCCAAATGTCCTTAATGGGTAAAGGTCAAGATTAATTAAATAGATTGTGTTAGATTAATATAGTGGAATCTTATAAAAAATTAAGAAAAACAATAAACTATATACTGATAAGCAAGATCTGTAAGATTTAACGATCTATGTGATATACAGACAAGTGAAGAACAGTATTGAAAAAGTAGAAAAATGAGTCTATAACAATTTTCTTAAATATGCCAAACTAAACTTGACAACAACATATAAGAAACCAATAGTAGTGGCCTCCTGTGGGGTTGGGGGTAAAGTGGAAATAGGGAAAATAGGACTGGATGGAATGAAATTTTTTCGTGTGTAATTGTATACTTTTAACACATTTTTGCTTTTGAACCATATGAATAAACAGCCTTACTCATAAAATTATAAAAGCAAAATAGAGAATATTGATGAAATAATTCATTATAGCTTTAATAGTTAATTTAATAATTTAATGAACTTTAAATGTCATATAAATTTTGTGAAGAATATTAATATCATGTTAGAATTTTCCAAAAGATGCATTTTTTGCCTTTTATGGAAGTGTTGATTCAAAACCTTTTGAGTTCTGCTTACTGCTGAAGAGTGTAATCACTATCACCGTAATTCTGACTCCAGAAGAAATCTATTATTGAAAGTAAATATTTAGCAGATTCTCAATCATTGTTTCTTCATAAAATAACACATTTACTCTTTTCTTTTTACAGGTAGAGGAAGAAAGGTAAGTGCTACTTTGCATTGTTTCTTTTTCATAAGCAGAGTTATATCCAATACTATCCACACAGAACTGTGCTCTGAAACGTTTGAAAGCTTTTGAAAAGTACAAAGTACCATACAAATACATTGTGACAAGTATATGAGCACAGTTCAGCTACTGTGTTTCCAAAGGACAGATGCCTCTAACCATTCACCTTATGGTTAATTTCTGTTTGTATATCTGTTTCTGCCAGAAAGTTGTGACATCTTTAGGGATTGACAGTGTCTTACTAACCTTTTTATTCTTTGCATTTATGATTGCATAGTACATACTTTGCACATATTAGAAGTACAATACACATTTGATGGAAGAAAGAAAAGATAGGGGGAAGGTAAGGAGGAAGGAAGAAAGGGAGGAAGGAAGGAAGGAATGAAGAATGTCAATTTGACTTCAGTGGGCCTGTAGCCCCTCTCTCATTGGTTGGGAAGTAAAGATCCAGAATTAATTGAACATTTTACCAAACAGGCATTTCTTCCCCTCCTTTTCCCTCTTTCACCTTCAGATAGCTTAAAATCTAATTCTGGACACAAGCTTTACCCTTGAAAACAGGGTAGTAGGCTGCATCCATGACTCAAGTATAGCTGGTCAGCTTGGTCACTTGCCATCAGTAAAGTAATCCTACGAAGTGAAGAGAGTTCTTTTTGCCCAAGAGTGCTCTCTGTTTTTTGGTTATCTTGAAAATAATGGCATTTGCTTCATTCCTATCCAAATGAGATGGGCACAGGGATCAAGGGAGTAGAAATGGTTACTGGTCCCAATTTCCATAAATTTTCTTTACTTTTGCACACAGTGGAACTTTAATAAACAAATTTATCAGATAACGGACAAAGCTATTCTACACTTTCTTGATAAATGAGAGTGATGCTATCAAGGGGAGATCTTGGCCAGTTTTACACATTTTGTTTCAGAAGGCAATTCATAAATTTGTCTCATTTGGAATAAATTAGATATGAATATATGTCAAAGGAGAAAGGCTGCAAATGCTGTCTCACATTTAATTTATTGTGAAAATGAAAATAAATTGAAACTTAGCAGATTGGTATAGGCCTTGAACAAAGTTGATAGATAGGTGAAAGATAGATGGATGGATGCATGGATGCATGGATAGACAGACAGATCGATCTATGAAACAACACAAAAACCTAACAATGAGTACTGCCATGAAATAATCAGTTTAATTCAGTTAGCAGTTACCCGACTTAGAGAGATAACTGGTAGACTGTGTCATTTGCTGCCTTTCTCCAAAGGCAGTGTGGGAGAGCTGGGTGAGGAATATACTCAAAGCAGCTGCCAATGTAGCAGACTGTAGTTGTGTGCCACTATCTTCATGACTCGTTTTCATTTGTCATCAGGTATCATCAGAAACGCAAGAGCAAAGCAATATTATAAAAATGCAATTTGTTCTTGGTTTATAGCCATATTGATATTTACTTACAACTCATTGATTGATTGATTGATTCATGTTAACTCCAACATAATTACTGAACCTTTTTTATATGGCTGTGAGGCAAATGGTGTAGATGATGCAAATGTGAGAAAAACACTATGACTGCTTCCATAGTAATGACATTCTACAAAGCATGTCCACATGGTATTAAATGATAAGTAATTGTAATGCACATCTGGATCTGAGTACATGTACTTTATGTTTCTCAGTGGATATGAAAATTAAATTTAGTAAAACTTTAGACAAACCATTATTCCATACAAATTAACTTTCAGAGCCTGTATTAATAAAAACAGTAGAAACAAATATTTACATTTGTGGCTTATATACAAAATAAGAAATCTATAGAATCATTAGGGAATTTATTATCAGAAACTTATAATTGAGCACTTAATCCCTTTTAAATATTGTGCAGCTTTTGTATCAAAAGCCTACAATTTAGGTAAGACAGGTATCAGAGAGTTCTATTTCCCTACATACAAAGTAAGTATAAAATGCATTTTGCTTGTAGGTCTCTTAGGATGGAAATTTCACAACTGTTCTTAGCAGACTATTCCATTTTTCTCATTCTGACTGAAATAATTTGTCCTCTCTTCTTATTTGTTCTTCTAGTCTTGCTTTAGAAGGAGCATTGTTTCAGCATCATAAAGTCCTTTGTTTATTGGACACAAATTTATGTACCCTTTCTAAACAATTCAAATTCTTTCAGCATTTTGAAAAATATCTTTTATTATAGCTCTTACATGGTAAATTTTTATTATTTTGTATTTTTTAAAATATAAAGCTCTAGAAGTTAGTGGATGTGAACATGCAGAAATAAGCCTATTTTACTTTGAAACCCATATATGTTGATTCTTTCTTGTCCTAGGCTTTGTGTAGGTTGGCTGTTAGTCCCTAGTGTTTCTATCTTGAACTTACCCTATAGAACTGCCTCCTGCTTCTGGAGAGCCCTTTCCTTCTTTTGGATTCTCAATTTATTCCTGACTTCCAGAGTATTTACTGCTTCAGCATTAGAATCAGCAAGTATGATTGAGTTATTATTAGGTCTGCCGTGAAGTCCATCATTTCACTTCACGGAGTTTTGTCAGGATAGTATTGGAAGGATACAAGATTGTGTCTTTAGTAGTACAGTTTGGTGATATGGGTTAAAAATCTTAAAATGTCTTTAATCTACAAATTTAACTTCTAAAAACATATCATAAGGTATTAATAGAGATACCATGCACACATTTATGAACAAGGATATTCATTTTAATGTCATCCTTAAACTTAAAAATGAAAACATAATTTAACAGTAAGATAATGAGGCGTTGATTAGATACTCAAAGTGCATGTAGATGGTGGAAAACTAAGAATGCCAGAACATTAACAGTGGTTATCTCCAGGGTGTAGAGTAGGATAGTTAGGGTTTTTTTGTGTGTGTGTATTTCTTCTATTTTCAAAATTTCCTACTATGAACAGATATTATTTTTATAATCAGATTAAGGAATAATATATATTAAAGGAGAAATAAAATAAACTAGAACTCATTCTTCTTTTTTTTCTACATTTTAGAGATAGTTGTTAAATGCGTATTCATCCTACACAATTGCCCAGTAAAAAGCATTATTTCATAATACATTAATGGAAAGTAATACATTTTAAGAATTCATTGAATGCTTCCGTGTGCTATGCTCAGCATGTAAAGTAGACTAAGACACAACCATGACTTTGAGGAGATCAAAATCTGTTGGAAGACAAATTTTGAAGTGAAGAATACAAATTAGTAAATGATTAAGTAGAAATATATAAAGCTACAATTCGTCCAATATTATTTAATCTATGTACCTGATATCACGCAATGAGGATTCAATTTCTGAGAAAAGTTGTAAGAATCAAAATAAATTCTATCTACATCTATTATATTTGTTACATCTATTATAAAAGCAATTATACTGACCTGACCCTATTTACTTACATGATAGTTTCTTATGTTGTTTTTGATTTTTTTAGTCAATTGATTTTTTTTCCTAGATTTTCTTCAGGTATTGAGAATCATCTGAGTGGAATTATTATTTTTTCTTTCTTTTTTACTAAAGATGAGCACATGTACTCATTTTTAATGCCCTTCCATGAGTACTAAAAAAGGGTGCTAGTAGTTCAGGAATGGCATCTGATTAGATCCTGAAAACTATATGTCATATAATAAAAGTGTGTAATTTGTATATATTAATTTATATTAATTTTGATGTATTACAATTTCTGACTCTTTTTGTATTTTCAGTCTTTCAGTAGTTTTTCCTCTGGTGCTTCATCTTTACATCTTTTGTTGCAACTATTTTGTGCTCTAGTCAACTCTTTGGATTTGATCTATGTAAAAACTGAAGCAAAATAGCTTTACATATTTCACACATTGGATTTTTTTAATGTCTTTCAGGTGAGCAGTAATATTTTAATGAATGATGTCTGACTAAATATCCTAAAATTGTTAACTTTCTTTTGCAGTTTTTTTGCATTTCTTACATAGAAATTCCCTGTGTTTACATGGCATATTCTAGGGTGGCATGTTTTGCCCAGCAAGCCATTATATTGTGCTAATTGAACTTTTAAATTGTTTTTAATGTCATAGGGACAAAAGGGAGAACCAGGATTAGTGCCTGTTGTAAGTATATATATAATTATTGTTTCCTTGTACCTTAAATAAACTTAGCTTATAGTATAATTGTATATTATTGCTTATATACATACTCTCAAAAATAAATTAGTTATTTTAAAACAAGTTTTAGTATAACACAAGCAAACCAGAACAGATTAGTTACTTAATACAATATTTGATATTCTGTGTTCCTGACTTTTGTACTCCCATGACTAAAGGTAGAAAGTCAGTGTTTTAAAAAGTTAAATATATTACATGTGGATATACACTGATAGTTAATATTAGTACTAATTAGGATAGTAGTTTATTGTTCCACACTTCTGGAAATATGTCATGCCCTGATCCTGATCAAAATTCCATGTTGCATAAGAATTCCTAAGACTTCTTTAAACTTGTTAATGGATCAAGAAGTATATTACTAAACAGGATTAAAACTCTTCAGCTATCCTCCTAGGTTTCATTATTTTTTTATTTTTTTGAAACAGAGTCTTGCTCTGTCACCTTCAGCTATCCTCCTAGGTTTCATTGTTTTTTTTATTTTTATTTTTTTGAAACAGAGTCTCGCTCTGTCACTCAGGCTGGAGTGCAGTGGCACAACCTCAGCTCACTACAACCTCCACCTCCCAGTTTCAAGTGATTCTTGTGCCTCAGCCTCCTGAGTAGCTGGGACTACAGGCGAGAGCCACCATGCCTGGCTAAATTTTGTATTTTTAGTAAAGACGGGGTTTCACCAATTTGGCCGGGCTGGTCTTCAACTCCTGACCTCAAGTGATCCACCCACCTTAGCCTCATTCTCCTGGGTTTTAAAGGCATTATCATCAGTCTGTCAAGACAAAAAGAATATCCATGTTGATTTATTTAGCAGTGTTTATATTCTTTATTTGCCTTTAATTGGCTTGTGTGTGTGTTTTTTTACAAAGATTACCTAAAAATTAAATAATTCATATTGTTTAATTTCACTTTAAAAAGCATTTATGTGTGCTTACTATGTTTTAGGTGTTAAGTGCTTTACAAATACAAATATTTATTATTTATCTTCATAACTCTATGAGGGAGGTAATTACGTAATCATCACTACCATTTTACATTTAAGTTTCCACTTAAGGTTCTTAAGAACAAAGAGGATGAGTAATTAGTCAGAAGTCACACATCTGGTAAGGGGCAGTGTCGGAATTTGAACCCAGGCCTCTTGGCTCCAGTGTTGGTGCTCTTTATCACTACTCCAGCATTGCCTCCCTATGTTACAGTTAAAATTAGATAATATCTTAAATCTTAAGGAGAGGAGGAAATGGGCATCAACTGACAACATCCATTTGTCAAAATAATTGCTGTTTTTTTTGTTGTTATTCTTATTTGTTGACTGTTGACCTCTCTGAATATCTGCAGAAACTTTACCTTTACAAATTTTCTTGTTTATTGTTTAGGTAACAGGTATACGTGGTCGTCCAGGACCGGCAGTAAGTAGCTTCTCCCAATATTCATGGTACTCTTGTATTCCTTGATATACTGAAAATCTTTACACTTATTATATCCATGAGAAGATAAAAGAATTAAACAACGATGCTTGGTCTCTTAAAGCATTTTGTCTTAAACCATCTTCAAGTTAGACATTCCTTTGCAGCAGTGAATGGTAGATAAGGGGTCGTTTTATTCTGAAACTGAAGAAACATCATGTTAGTCTTGCTGTTGGTTATGTAAAAGGCAAAACACTTTATTGTTACATTTGTTAATTTTGGTTTGACTTTGTTCACTGAAATTAGGGCATACTTGTGTGTTGTTTGACTATGATTGATGGTGGGCTAGTTTTATCTGCTTAATAAAATTAAATTATATATTGCAGTAGAATATGGGAAATCATACAGCCAGAAAGCATATTTATGGCTTAGTATAAAAGACTAATTTTTTCAAGTTTGGATTATCAGCAGTATTCATAACATATACACATACTTCATATAAATGTTAAGCACATCAAATCAACTTAAATAAAATACTAAGTCAGCTTTAATGGTCTCACTCTGGTTCTTCTGAAGCCCTCACTTTTAAACGATGCTATATGTTGGGTTGAGTAAATACACAATATAATCTTCATAACTCAGTTTAAATCCTCTTTTAAAGAGAAACAAAGTCCCCCTGACAACATCCATTTCCCAGGGGAAAAAAAGCCATTTTAAGATATCAGCACTATAACACCACTTTTGAAATATAAGGGAAAAGTAACTGTAAGAATTGGAAATTTCTAAGAGGTTTTAAACATACAAGGGAAATAATGCCGTATTCTAAGTAAAGTAAAAAGAAAAGATGCTTGAATGTACATAAAGCAGTACTGTAGTAGTTTAAGAGGCTTTCCTTTCCATTGTTTTAATCAGCAACTTGAACAGTAATGAACATTTTGGGGTATCATATACCAATTTGATTTCATACAGTCCCTGGAATAATTGATAATTTGTGGTTTGCACATTTATATAATTTTTCAAAATCAGAACTGTAAGTTTTTATGCTCAGAGTTTTGTGGCAAAGGCTATACCTGGGAGAAGACAATAAATATGATCCTTAAACATTTGCAATTACTCGTCAAGCTAATCTATTTAGCTCACTATGCTTCATGATGCCATAATGTACACCTAGTTCTTTATAGGTCTTTAAATTTTGCTGATAAAATAAACAACCCTTCTAAGTGTACAGAACTTTTATATGCACATGGCTTTATTCTCTATAGTCTTCAACTGAACTGAATTAAGTGTGGTATTTCTGTTTTCCAATTTTCTTTTATCAAGTAAACTTTTAAAAAATTCAATAAGAAAGTATAAATTTTTGCATGCATAATCATCATTTTCTGTTTTAGGGACCTCCAGGATCACAGGGACCAAGAGGAGAGCGAGGGCCAAAAGGAAGACCTGTGAGTTGACAGGAGGGCTCCTTGTGGGGAACGTGTAGCCAGTCAGTTTACACTGTGTTCTCTGAATGCAGCAAGGAGCTGGGAGCACTGTTCCTCTTTCACCTCCAATAAATGTTACAAAAATACAATAATAATTGTATATTATCTTATTAGATAACACAAATGATATTTCCTTGTCTCTTATGAGGTCAAATCAAAATAAAGTAGAACTTAAGGAAGCATAATTAACATATCATGAGTTTCACTCATGAGTAAGCAATGCCAAGAATGCACTGTTGAGATAAAACATCCAAGTTATGTGATCTGTGGTTGCCACAGGAATAACCAAGCTGGATATGGGAAACAATTGTTAGAGGGTAAAATTTTCTTTCAAGTGGTTGCACAAGTTTATTTCCCAGGTAGCACTCTGCCTTTTTCACTCAGCAGCCACTGCAGAGATATCAAAGTAGTAATTTTAAAATCAGCAATCCCATTACCAGACAAGTGAAATACCTTTAAAATAAATTAATGACCTCAATATCCTTGAGATAAAACATAAGGATATTATATAATATATACCAAAGGTTTTCTTTTATTACTTATCTGCACAGAATACATATTGTTCTCAAGTGTTAGGGTTACAATATTTTTTCTTTTCTTTTTTTTTTTTTTTTTTTTTGGAGAGTGCCTCACTCTGTCATCCAGGCTGGAGTGCAGTAGCGTGATCTCGGCTCACAGCAAGCTCTGCCTCCCGGGTTCATGCCATTCTTCTGCCTCAGTCTCCCGAGTAGCTGGGACTACAGGCACCAGCTACCACACCCAGCTAGTTTTTTGTATTTTTTAGTAGAGATGGGGTTTCACCATGTTAGCCAGAATGGTCTTGATCTCCTGACCTCGTGATCTGCCCACCTTGGCCTCCCTACAATGTTTTTTCTTATATATCACTTCTAAAATCTAATGTCTTTCATATAACTGTATTAATTTGTATATTGCTCTCATTATCCCATGTTTCAATTAGAAAAGTTTGTTTGTACTGTTTAATTTTTTCTCTAATGATATCTACTAAAACTCTCAGTAGATTTTTATCCTTTTAAATATATATTTATCCATATTTAAATGGGAAGATTAGAAGCTAAGGAAACAATAGACAACTTGAAATGTATAAATGAGGATAAAATATATTTTAGATCATATGCCTAGGAACTCTTGCCACTAGTTTCATCCTTGTTACTACATTATCCTTCTACTCATTTCACCTCATATATAGTGTGATGTCAGTACTTTTTCTTAAATGGGGCTGCAGTATGGATGGTATTTGCAAGCATGTAGGTGCAAAGCAGTGCCCCAAGAGGTTGGACATATCCATATAGGTAAGCAACAGAACTGTGTTCAGATTATTTTATGCCCCAGTCTTCACTGTGGTTGTATTGAGTTTTCTCACTAGTGTTGGTAGCTTAAACACTGCTGTAGCTCTCCAGATGTCTGCCCTACATCTAGAAAGACAGAAATAGGTAGAAAATAACATCAGTTGGGTGGAGGATGGGTGGTCATAAAAAAAAAAGATTTTGCATCAGTGTATTTGTACACTGTAAGTAATTGACAACATTGGGTCCTAAATCTACGTAGAAGTTGTGGGACCAGACTTCCAGAGTTGCTGGTTAAGATCTGAAGAATCTGTTCCCCAACACTTCTCACTTATTTTCCCTATTTGGCTTTGTGATGTGGTCAGTTTCCTCCTTGGTTAGGCCTGAGACAATCAATGTGAATTGGGTGTAAGTGTGTGTGCGTTTTGTGTGTGTGTGTCAGAAAGAGCGAGCGAGCGAGAGAGAGAGAGAGAGAGAGAGAGAGAGAGAAAGGGGGGTAGATTTTTATGAGGAATCAAGTGAGACAACCCTGGCAGATATCCAAGTAGGAAATCTCTTCCTCTGTTAATCCTAGCAAAGAGATAGTGTGATACAACTCTTTTAATGCCCGCCTACGTGGGTTTCAAGATATGAAATGATGTATAGCTTTGCATGAAATGATGTATATGAAATGATCAGCATGATGTAACAGAATGCCCATAGGCAGAATGTTTTGCCTCATACCTCGAGCCTTCTGGGAGCTGCTTAACTGGACTAAAATTATGGCTGTCACAATATAGGGTGGTTCTGCAATCAGAAATAGCATTCCCCCCGCCTGTGCAATTATATAACCATCAAACAGTACAGAAGGCTCACAATGTACAGCACGGTTTCTCACTGTCAACACTATTGATATTTTAGGCCAAATAATTCCATATGCATAGTAGAAAGTTTTTCAGCATTCCTGTTATCTACCCACTGGATGCCAGTTGAAACTGCCATCCCCCGTACAATTGTGACAGTTAAAAATGTTTCCTGACATTGCCAAATCTAGGCAAAATAGCTCTGGACTGAGAACTACTATGTCGTAGTTCAGTATGAGATACTCCCATAAAGCCTTCAGGATTAGCCAATGATTTTCACTACTGTCTTTCATCACACATCCTCAATTTTAAGTGTATTGTTCAGATAACTTTATAGTGACAAACTAGCAACCTGACAGGAGATGGACCGTCAATGATGTGCTAAGTTCTAGTTGCATGTGACCCTTAATCACTATTGGTATGTTTCCTGATCTGTAAAATGGTAAAATGGGAAATATACTAGATCTTAACATCTATAACGTGTGTGTGTGTGTGTGTGTGTGTGTGTGTGTGTGTGTGTGTGTGTGTGTGTGTCTCAGAGAGAAAGAGACAGAGAAACGAGAGAAATGAAGTTCTTGACAGTTCCTGGTCATTCGTCTTTTCTCCTTGTGGATGTTTAAACATCGCCACCTAGTGGCAACCTCGAAGTACTTTTTTATTGTAGATTACTGCGGAGATATTTGAGTATCTTGGAAATGGAAGGGAGGGATAATAAATGTAACATTCACCTTACTATAAGAATTATGTAATTCAGCTCACTTGGAGATATAAAAATAGATACTTTTAATGAGCTCCCAAATTCTAATTTGCTTTGGTATTTACCAGTAAACATTCTTGTGTTCACTTAATTTCAGATAATTTTATAAAAGTTTTATTAATTTTAATCTTATTTGTACAACAGTAAATTTCATAAGCTATTTAGAGGGGATTCCATGGAGGTATATAATAAATCATGAATCAATGAAAACAATCTTAGGATCAGACTTTGAAATATGATTGTTAATTACAGAAGAATGGAGAAAGTCACAATCTCTTTGGAGGACTAGTGAATATTTCACAAACTTGTCTCTACTCCTATTGACACTAAACATAGTTTTGTGTGTGTCTCTTTGGAAATCTCATTGGGAGCAGAGATTATACATTAGTTCACTTTGTGTATATAATAATATCTGGTTATTAATTAGCAACTGAACATTGCAAGAACAGATTCAGAGTTTTCTACACAAGGCTGTATGAATAAACCAGACTATTATTTTATCTATGCTGCCTTATACATATCCAGTTCATGTTACTCACATTCATATGATCCAGGAGTCCTAGAGAACAACTGAAATCAACCTCTGTTTTGTATAATGAAGTGAGAAGTAAATTGATAGTAGCTTAGGAGTCAGAAAAGTTTTGATTTTTAAATACTAAGAATATTTTCTAAGATATCATTTTTTAATATAAGTTTTTCAGGCTAAGTATTCTGCTTCTATTTAATAGATAAATTTGCCTATTTATCCCACTACTGCAAGAAATAAATGTCTATATAAATGTTTAAATATATTAAAATAATTAAATTTCTGAATGGCTATGATGCCACCCTCCCTAAAACCATCATATACAAACTGCCGCCTCTGCCACCTGAGCTTGTCCTATGTTTGCTCCCTCTGCACTATCTGCTCCCATTTGAATTGCTTACTGTGGGCCCATAGATATTCTCATGTTTAAGCATGGGTGTTCTTTTTTTTTAATTATTAAACTTCATTTACCATATTTCCCTTGATCCCTGCTTAAAATTATAAAAGCATATGGTCTTATGACTTTTGGTCCTTTCTTTTAAAGTCTGTCAAGATTCTTTAGGGTTAAGGAGCCAGAAAATACTTAACTAGCCTTGTGGGAATGATGAAGTTAGAGGATAGAGCATTTCCAGAACTGAGGATGTGGCTGTTCCCCAAGCTGCCTTCAGAATGTGGGTTAGGAGAAGGGTGGAATTTGGCAGCTAGAAATCATTGCTCACTTCTCTGAGAACTTAGACTTGGCTGGGTCACAGTGCCTTTGCCTCTAATTTCTCAATGGTCTAGTCTTCCTGTGGGGGTGGGAAGGAAAATAAAGGGTGCCAGGCTTAAAGTATAAAAGAGGACTGAAAGGTAACAACACAATATGCATGTACTGAGTGTCTAGTATGTACCAGGAACTATGCAAAGAGTTAAACAATTAGATAGAAAATTTCTACAAACTCCAATCAAGGGGTTCTTGACTTTTGGGGGGAGGGAGAAGTTAAGCAGACATGTACATAGTTACTGTAATTTTACTGACAGACAAGTGAATTTATAATTTTGATCAAATACCCTTGCACGGCAAAAACTCAATCAAATAAGGAAGTTCACTCTAGAATAGGATTGAACTGAAAAATTTTAAAATAATTATTCTAAGAATGCTGATTTCTCGGTATTTAACACACTAAATAAAGTTCTTACCCAGACCATATCTGAATGGTAGAAGTTCAGACCTATGCTAAAATCAGCAGTGATGTGGCTGATGAAATTACTCTAAGTGGCTAGATTGCCATTTATTTTTAAAACAATAAACACTCCCTTGCCATTAAGAAGTCTGTGCCTTTAGCTTTCTACTAAGTGTGTATTTGGCAGTGGGTTCTAATTTTAACTGGCTTGTTTTCTAGGGTCCTCGTGGACCTCAGGGAATTGATGGAGAACCAGGTGTTCCTGGTCAACCTGGTGCTCCAGGACCTCCTGGACATCCGTCCCACCCAGGACCCGATGGCATGAGCAGGGTGAGTTGTGTGCATTGTTCAATGTCATATACAGGTCGTGTTTTAAATTATTGATATATTGTTAGGATTTTAAATTGTCTCAGTTCAGATATTGACACTTGACTGTACGAGCAGTTAAATAAGGTCAACGCTGCTGTGGACAATAAAACTAATAAACCCACAGGGAATTGTTGGAAAAATTTGAAGAACTATTTTGTAAAGTACTACTTCAAATTGTTTGTATTTCTCAATGTCAGGTCTGGATTTCATGAGCTTTGCTTTTTCTATTGATTCTAAAGAACCACTGCTTTTTCCCCCTTTAAATGAAATGAGAGATTCATCTGTCTTATTCTCTAGGCTAAGAATGCCAACAAAATCTGCTCCATATCCTCCACAAGAGAGGATGACACATCCGTGATGAGGGATGTGAGAAGGCCATTGAGTTGATACTAAAAATGACACCTAATTATTTCTCCAATTTTAGTTTTTTTACTTGAAGTAAAATCAAACAAAATGTCTTTCAATACCTACTTCTTTGAATTGTTAGTGGCAGACATAGGGGATTTGTGAGTACAGGCATACCATGGAAATATTGTGGGTTCAGTTCCAAACCACCTCAATAAAGTGAAATACTGCAGTAAAATGAGTTGTGTGAATTTTTTTTGTTTCTCAGTGCATATAAACTTACATTTTTCCACAATGTAGGTCTGTTATAAAGTGTGTGATAGCGTTATGTCTAAAAAACAAGGTATATTCTTTAATTAAAAATACCTTATTGTTAAAAGTTGCTAATAATCATCTGACCCTTGAGGAAGCCATAATCTTTTTGCTGATGGGGTGTTTTGCTTTGATGCTGATATTTGCTGACTAATAAGGGTGGTATTGCCGAAGGCTGGAGTTGCTATGGTAATTTAAAAAATAAGACAACAGTGAAGTTTGCCATATCAAAATCCTTTGTTGTCATTTCAACACTATTCACAGTATCTTCATCAGGACTAGATTGCATCTTAAGAAACTACTTTCTTTGCTTATTCATAAGAAGCAAGTCCTCATCTGTTAAATTTTTATCATGAGATTACAACAATTAAGCAACATCTTCAGGCTCTACTTATAATTCTAGTTCTGTTGCTGTTGCCATCATATCTGCAATTACTTACCCCATTGCAGTCTTCAACCACTAAAATTCATTCGTGAAGGCTGGAATCAGCTTCTTCCAAACTTCTGTTGAGGCTGATATTTTGACCAATCAATCAAGAATGTTCTTAATGGCACCTAGAATGATGAATCCTTTCCAGAAGATTCTCAATTTATTTTGACCATTATATTCTTAAGTAATAAGATTTAAAAGTTGAAATTTATTTTGATCCATGGGCTGCAAAATGGTTTTTGTATTAGCAGGCATGAAAACGACATTAATATCCTTGTGTATCTCCATCAGAGCTCTTATGTGACCTAGTGCATTGTCACTGGGCAGTAATATTTTGAAAGGAATCCTTTGTTCCTGAGCAATAGGTCTCAATAGTGGGCTTGAAATATTCAGTAAACAATGCTGTAAAGGCTGCGAACAGATGTGCTGTTATCAAGGCCTTGTTGTTCCATTTATAGGGTACAGGCGGAGTTGTTTAATCATAATTCCTAAGGATGCTAGGATTTCCATAATAAGAAATAAACCCCAGTCTTAGCTTAAAGTTACTAGCTACATTAACCCCTAACAAGAGAGTAAGCCTGTTCTTGGAAGCTTTGAAGCCAGGCATTGACTTTTCTCTCTAAAATGAAAGTCCTAGATGACATCTTCTTCCAATAGAAGACTGTTTTGTATACATTGAAAATCTATTGTCGAGTGTAGCCACGTTCATCAATGATGTTAACTTGATCTTCTGGATAACTTGCTGCAGTGTCTACATCAGCATTTGCTGCTTTACTTTGCACTTTTATATTATGGAGATGGCTTCTTTCCTTAAACCTCATAAACCAACATTTTCTAGCTTCCAACTTTTCTTCTGCCACTTCCTTGCTTCTTTCAGCCTTCACAGAATTGAAGAGGGTTAGGGCCTTGCTCTGGATTCGATTTTGGGTAAGATAATGTTGTGGCTCATTTGATCTTCTATCCAGACTACTAAACCTTTCTCCATATTAGCATTAAGGCTGTTTTACTTTCTTATTATTTGTGTTTACTGAAGTAGTACTTCTAATTTTCTTTAAGACCTTTTCCTTTGCGTTCATAAGTTGGATGACTGTTGGGTGCAAGAGGTCTAACTTTGGCCTATCTTGGGTTTCAACATGCCTTCCTTACTAGACCATTTCTAGCTTGCAATGTAAAGTGAAAGATGTGAGACTCTTTCTTTCACTGTTGTGTCTCAGGGAATAAGTAGGCCCATGTAGAGGAAGAGAGATGGGGAACACCTGGTTGGTAGAAGAACACACACAGTATTTATCGATCAAGTTTACTGTCTTGTATGAGCATGATTCAAGGCACCCAAAACAATTACTTTAGTAACATCAAAGATCACTGAACACAGATCATCATAAGCGATATAAGAACAATAAAGATACTAAAGTATTATAAGAACTAACAAAATGTGACACAGAGACACAGAGTAAACACTTGCTGTTGCAAAAATGGCACCAGTTGTCTTGCTTGGTGCAGGGTTGCCACAAGACTTGAATTTGTAATAAACATAATATTGGTAAAGCACAGTAAAATGAGGCATGCCTGTAGATTGAGACCTTAGCAAGGATACATATGAAGCCTGAATATGGTTTTTGCTTTACAAAAGTTCATACACATTTCTTTCAACAGATTATAGAAGCAATTGTCAATTTATTTATAAACAGCACACACATTCTTTCCCACCAAAATTTGGAAACTAATGTGACTACTAAAATGTATATGAACAATTTTGGTCAGTTTGATTACTAGGGTTTTTTAATTGTGAAAGAGAGTAGGTCAAACTGTTTCCAATCTTGGAACAGTCAGGGATTAATTAAAAGGACTATAAAAGTTTTATCAGCTTACATAAATATAATTTAAAGTTTACTGGACATTGAACAAACAAAGAATATCATCCAAAAATAGTCCAAAATGGAATCTGGAATCTTTAGGACAAATGTTCTAAAGGCATCTGTTAGGTTTTGTTTAGATGTTTGGCCTGTCTAACTGTGGGAAGACATCAGTTAAAGAGACTTAAACCTGCAATCAATTAGACTGGCTAGTGCTTATCAGAACAACCCATGTTTTTATCATGTATCAGACATTTGCCACGTTGCAGAAATTGCTCTGAAGCAACATACTTATAAAATACTCTGGGAAGGAATGGTCAATCAAAGGCAGAAACGATCAAAACAACTTAAGTCTTTTTCCAAGCTTTAAAATCAAGCACTTAGAATGGTTGTTAGAAGAGGCATTCTATAAGAATTCCAGAGAGTGTCCATTTATCCATATGAAAAGGATGTTGATGTATGTCTTTTACTGTAGAAATAATGTCAACATATTGCTTTTACAGCCGTTTTCAGCTCAAATGGCTGGGTTGGATGAAAAATCTGGACTTGGGAGTCAAGTAGGACTAATGCCTGGCTCTGTGGTAAGCATAAATTTTACTGTTCATTGAAGTACTTCAGTGAAAAAATTATTTTAAAAAGAGAATCTTGAGTTAACTAGTCAAAGAATAACATGCATCTTCTTAAACACACTCATTCATTCATTCATTCATTTAATTTATTTACTCTACTGTGTGCCAGTTAAAAGCCCAGCATGTTTCATTCATAATTATGCAAAGTGTTTGCTGACATTAATAAAGGTCTGTGTATTTTATTTAATATTGGAAGAAAATAAAGGAGTTTAAGACATATAACCACAATCACAATCATAAAACCTATAGCTATATAAAAGAAAACAAAACTATTTTATGGTGCTGTTAGAAACAGTGGTTTGGTAAAACTTTTAAATGAGATGTTTTGCTATTTTCATTTTTATTATTTTCTACTCAGTATCCTCTGGCTGCCTTATTCCAACAGCTCTATGGTTTCCTGGCTGGGTCTTCTCAACATTTTTATCCTCTTTTGAATTTCTTCAACGTCAGAAAGACTCCCATTTTTTCCCTGGATATTTGGAGCAATGCAATTTTATTGACTAAATTAACACTTTTAAAACCAACTCTCCATATTTTATTGCTCATAACATAATTCAAAATAATTCCAGGTTAATAGAATTTCAGGCAGTAAGAAGTGCAAAATCAGACCTCATAGATAACCACCCCTATTATCCATCCTTAAGGCCAGCATTATGAGCATTTTAAATATTATTTGTGTATTTTTAAAGTTACTAGTAATATTGCATCATTTAGGGATTCTTTTGGGATTCTTTTTTGAGTTGCATGTTTTTATCCATTTGGAGTTTAAATTACATATGTAATTTTAAATGGAGCTTTTCTTACTATATGTTCCATTCAAAATAAAAATTTAAAATTTTGCCGTAAGAATAAATTTGATTTTAATTTATTCAACTTTTTTAAAAGTATGATATTTAAAATAGTAATAGACATATAATAATAAAATGTTCTAAAATCGCATTTTGTTTTCTTCCTTTTGTTATGCCTCAGTGGAACGATTTTATGTTTAAATGAGGAAAGCCTGTGTGGATAATTTCAATCAATGTTGTCAAAGAAAGAAATCACCCAGGAAACTCAGTGCCCCAGATCATTTTCAACTCACATTTAATATAATCTAGTCATTATTGTTGACGTTTCATCTACCTTTAATTCAACTTATGTAAGTTATAAGAATTATCTGCTGTGAATCTATAGAATTAAATAGGCAGTTTGAGAACTAACTTATGTCTGCCAAGATTTTCTTTATTTGGATGTTCTCATTAACAGAACCATCCATTAAACACGCAAGTGTTCTTGTTCTAAAGACATGGGGTGTGTACAGACATATGGCTCATTTCTCTTTATAACACTGAGGGTATGTATAAAATCATCCCAAATGTTGTCCAAGCTTTAATCGTGAATTTAGCTGCCTTCCAAATGAATGCAGATGGAGAATGTCATCATCCCCCTTTGTCAAAGCTTTACTTTTCCAGATTCTAGAGATGATTCAACATTTTTGAAATATTTGACTGAATTGTCATGAGTACTATGCAACGTTTCTCCTCATTTGTTTTTCAGGGTCCTGTTGGCCCAAGGGGACCACAAGGTTTACAAGGACAGCAAGTAAGTCTCTTTATAATTAAGTTACATACTATAGGAAAAAGATACACACATATATTACATAAGGTCTCTGTGACATGACTGCTTTTGGCTGGTTTTAAAATTTTATATTGTAATGCTCACTTCAAATAGGATATATTAAAGAGTTTTTATTTAGAAATACATGCAGCATGTTTTTGCAAATTTTATTGGGATAAATTTTGATCATCTGATTTCTTTATGTGACTGACCTCCGAAAACAAGATTACATGCCTTTGCATCTGAAGTAAGAAATTCATTATGTTATGTCATGAAAATGTTCATAATTGGTTATATGCCAACTCTGAAGCTATGAAATCAGATAATAGGAGGCAATCCCCATGTGATATTATTAGAAATAAGAATCAAGATGTTTGTTCCATGGGATATTTAGGAAGAACATAATACAATATACTTTTAAAATGCCTATCAGATGCCAGTAAAATAGTGATGTAGAGCTATTTTTATTTTTTATAGCAATTCAACAGGCATCAGAAAATAATATTTTAAAAGAAAGAATGAAAATAACCTTTAGTTCAGTCAAGATTACCACATTGTCATTATCATGTATGTGGAATTTTACTTCAACAATCAGTGAATAGAAAAGGTGGTTGATGATGGTGATGATGATGATGTTGATGAGGAGAACTGCCACTGATTGAGCACTCACGCACTCTGTGCCAGCACTATTCTAGGTTCTTAACATACATTAATTACTTAAGCAGCCATAACAGCCTAATAAGGTAAGTACCAATATTATTCTGATTTTACACTTTAGGAAACAGTTATAGACAGATTAAGTAACTTGCCCAAAGTCACTTAAGATGAAGATGGCAGAGCCAGCTGTCTGAACAATTACACTGTATATTGAGAGAGCACAGGATTTAATATTCTATTTTTCCTTGGTTTGTATATATACTTTGTTCTCAATTGTAGGGTGGTGCAGGACCTACAGGACCTCCTGGTGAACCTGGTGATCCTGGACCAATGGTAAATGTCAAGTAAGCATGTAGACACAGTTACATTTGGGTCCACCATTATAATGATGTCAAATACTGAGTTAATTTGTCTTCCCAGGTCCTCCCTAATGTAGGAAGACATAACAATCCAGTTTGGGAGTCCTGTTCTATGACCCGTTCTTAAGCTATATGTTTCTCGTAGCAGAATATTTAAATTCGAAGACTGATTATGATCATTAGACAGTGCTGAGTGATTTGCATTCATGCAATTACACTTTTTTTTCTTGTTGAGCACATGATCTGAGGGATGCAACAAAAAATTCAAAACGTTAATAAAACTATTTTCTCTTTTTCAACAATATTTATTATTTTCATTCGTCTCAATAATATTGTGACATTTCATTTGTCTCAATAATATTTTGATTTATATTATTGGTAAGTAAAAGTAAATATTCTTTTTTTCCTTTTGTTTTGTTATTAGGGTCCGATTGGTGCACGTGGACCAGAGGGCCCCCCTGGTAAACCTGGGGAAGATGTAAGCTACCATTCCTCATTTTCCAGTTAGGTTTTGAAGAGGCGAAGGAGTTACAGTGTTAAAAAGAATGTTCTGTATTAATTTCCATTACATTTCCCCACCCTTTTAGCTTCCATTAAATTCAGTGGAAACAGGACAACTCAGAATAGAAGTTTACAAATATCCAAAAGGGGCTCTTAATTTGCATAGTATTGTATTGTTAGGCACTACTGCCTCTTCCTGCATTCCCTGGGTTTTTGTTAAGGTTTTTCCATTAGATGCTAGGCTTGTTGTCACAGTAGCAAAAACCTTTCCTAGTGGAACCACCGAAATTATCTGAAGAAAAAAATAAATTATCTGAAATAAAATATATATAAAAAATCATTATGAGGTCTTATATAAAAGGAATTTTTAAAATGTGTTAGTAGTATAGTGCCAATATGGCTCCCCAATGATGAAAAAATGATTTCTTCAATTGGATTTTTAATTAAAGTTAAGACCCAACTCCAGATTTTAGCATTAAGGACATGTAATCAGAGAACAGTGTGCAATAGCAGACTTACATTTCTAGATTCTTTTCTTAGTTGTACCAAAGTTGAGGATCAAATTATGGGTAGGCCGTTAATTACTATGTGATACTAAACCAAGTATTAATAAATATTTTCTCTTTGTGAGTCATAAGATTCATTTAAACAGGTTACATTGAATTTGGCTATAGAGCACGTATTTCTGGTAGCCCTTTCTTTTTAACCACAGGAAAGAAATGGAAAGTAGTATTTTAAGAAGCAATACCTTAATTCAGTGTCATGTGCTCATATAGAATTCTATAGTATATATCCTATAGCATACATGTATGTTTGTGTGTATAAATTTTGATATTCATAAAATAGTGAGCTAGATCAGACCAGGAAAATTTTCAGCAATTTATTCTTCTGGATAAATTAATGAAAGCCACAGACTAACCTGATAGAATCGAGTACTATCAGGAATATAAGGAATAGAGTCTATTTTTATTTTATTTTTTTGCACTGTTTAGCGAATTGCACATTAGCTTTCTAAAGAAGGCTGTTTTATCAGTAATTTATCATTTAGCTTCAAAGAAGAACCTTTTAATCACTTTTGCCTCCCCAATCTCCTACATTTTTTCCATAAAGGGTGAACCTGGCAGAAATGGAAATCCTGGTGAAGTGGGATTTGCAGGATCTCCAGTAAGTTTATACTCAACATAAGGCAAACTTTGAAAAATAAATAACATTGAAGTAAGTTGCAATTCTCTGTATGCACATGTATCAGGCACTAAGTAAATGGAGACAAACAAGCATTGTTTGTTTCTGTAAAAATGTGAAATGTCACAGGACATTTTGCCAGAGTGATGGTTAACTCCAGTTCTCTGCTTTGCATTGACACCATAAATACGCCTTCTGGAGCTAGAGAAGTATATCGAACATAACATGAATACCCTCCAAACTGAGTATCAAATCCTCAGAAAATTCAGAAAAAATAGTTTTTTTTTTTCTCTTAAAATGAGTTACCAGCTTGACTTATTTACAGTTCACACTTCAATCCTGTTTTAGCTTTTTAAAATCCTTTTAATATTTTTACTTTATATTGTCACATATGTCTAAACAATAGCTTGAAGAAAAGCTTGTTGCCTTGTTTTGTATCAACTAGGGACAATAAATTATGGACGAGATGCCTCTTTGGCTGCTCCCCAAACCATAATTTTGGCTGAAATTCTTGATTAATGTTCTGGGTCCTAAAATCATATGACAATATACACTGATTTCCAGCCCTCCTAACACAGCTGTTTTCTTCCCCTTTGGCTCCCTAAAAGAATAGACCCCTGGCAACTACTCCACCTGAATCCAAGACCTGGCCCCTTGGCCTTTCTCTGAACCCACCTGTCTCTCGTCACTCAAACTGCTTTGCCAGGCCCTCTTCTAGAATGTGTTACACTGGCCATGGGGAAAATTAGAGTATGATAAGCAAGCAAAAATCTTCCTCAAGCATTCCTACTTCTTGAGTTTCTCCTGCCCAATAGCCCCAAACATTCACTCTCCTATTTATTATGCTTTCTATAATTTCCTTTTGTTTCTACCACTCAATACAATCAACAGTACCACATTACTTTCTGTTTACTTTCTGAAAATTGATGAGGTTCAATGCTAGGAAATGTTTTAAACAAATGAATGCTCCCTTATCTTTTAAGGGAAATTTACAAGGCTCAAAGGATTATTTGGTTGCAAACATAAACCAGTTTCCCAACTCCCTGCTTTCTTTCCTCCTCCATCAGCCTGGGAAATAAATGCAGATAAAGGCATGAGGTTTAATCATTAGCACAGATGTCCTTTTCAACCCATCCAGGTTTGAACTTCCCATGTCCTGCTGCACTCTTGCTCATGCTCACAGTGTGGGCCCTCCATGGGGAGGAAGGGTGCCCCGCCAGCACACCACAGATGCACTGTGCAAGCTCAGTGCAATGTGTGATTGTGCTGTAATGACAGTCCTGGGTCAGCAGAATGAGAATTTTTTATGAGCATTAGGACATCTGGTTCATTTTCTTGTTACATTAGGGATATGTAATCACATGAGAATTTCCCTTGCAGACCATAAAAACTGAAGTTAACTAATTATTTGAAATAACATAGCTCAGCAATTCCCCTATAGGCTTAGATGGGTCTGCACTAAGTTGCCTGCTAAGGATGGAGAGGAGACAAATCTCTGTAAAATGAGACCTTAAGTTGAAGACTTAACGGGAGTTCTTGATGTGAAAGAATTCTTGAGCAGGGTTGTGTAAACAGAAGAATTAATGGGACTTCATTTGTTCAGAGAGCATGATTTGTTTTACCCCTACTGTGATAACCCTCTAAAACACTAAAGAAATAATTTTCTTTCAAGAGGTCACAGAGGAATTATTGCTTTGATTTTGTTATATGAATTTCATTCATTGAGTTCTTATTCAACCATTTAGAAATAGTGAATGAAACCTATGATTTGCAGAGCAGAAGGATTTTGTTATCTGTGTAAGATCATGCTAGGACAAGAGAAGTTCATTAGGAAAGGTTAAAGGGCTATGAAAGTAAGAAATATTAAACCATTTCTTTATTCAGTTGTTTATCCAATGATTATTCATTGAATGTCCATTAACCAAACATAAGGCTAACTGCCAGCTATACATAAATTAACAATAATAATCAATAAGTGATAATACCAATCAATGCTATCATCGTGCTAAATATACTGGCGACAGTGGTAATGCCAATTCAATGCAAAATCAAATTAATGTAGGCCATGATAATAAGTAAGTAAGTAAGTCACTAGCTTGGTATCTATTTTAAGACAGTATAAAAAAAAACTTTTATGCATTATTTCAAAGTAGTTGTACCACTGGATTTGATTTTCTGTGGTATTTCTGTTGTTTTTTATTTAATGTGTTTAGGTGAAAGCTACGTAGAATTTGCAGAAATTAATTTTAGTCAAGAAGCAAAGCATTCTCATATTTCTCGACTTTCTTTTCTGTTGGATATTTTGTTTATTCATTTAGTTTTTAAAATAATTATAAATCCACAAAGTTTATCCTAAACAATTTATTTTAAAAATTCCTGATCACATTATAATACTATTCTTCCCATCATATTCTGCTGCCAATATTCAGAAATTCATAGAAAATAAAAACATTGGTTTGCTACGAAGGCATTTAATGTTGTACCATAAAGCACAATAAAGAAAGAAAAGGATATTTTATCTTGAATTTCTCTCCTGAATATTTTTTCTCTACCTTGGTATAGTCAATTCTCATATTGGACATATTGATTCATGCTTATGTTCTTGTTTTGTTTTCATTAATAATTATAACACAGTGATGTCATGTGAAAAATTTTAAATGTCATTAACTCAATACCTGGTATTAATTTGTATCCTTGTATAAGTCATGTTTCCATTTCTAACAGCATATTTACTTTGCTAATTTTGGTCACCCAGATATATTTTGACAGATAAAAGTATATTGCTTTTTGTTGTTGTTCTTCTTCTTAATATGTTGCTGGAAAACTGTGTACTAGGTGTTTTTTGGGGAAAATGATATATTAAGGAATTTTGCATCCTTATTAGTGACTCTAAAATGCCTTATCTATGTTTTCCTTCCAGGGAGCTCGTGGCTTTCCTGGGGCTCCTGGTCTTCCAGGTCTGAAGGGTCACCGAGTAAGTTCAATCTATTGTAATCCTCTCAGATACTGTAGTTTAGTGAATAGGCTCCGGGGAGCATTACCTTCAAAATCTTTACTAGTCAATTTGTTGATTGTCCTTAACTGTCTATCGTTGCGGTATTTATCTGTGGTTACTGAAATCATAATTTTTTTATACATTTCCTTTGGGTTTAATTTGATTCGATAAAGAAATATATTTTGAGTTATTACTATGTACTGGACACTATGCTACAAAAGAGGATACAGTGATGAATGAGAAAAATCTCTGACCTGAAGCTTCAGGCTAATGGGGGATACAGATGAAAAGTTAGGCAATTCCTATATAGTGGAAGAGGTGACGTGGTAGAGATAGAGAGTACTAGGTCACAGAAGGGGCCCAGTCTACCTAGACTTGGAAAGCAATAGAATGCCTTTCTTATAACTGAAGATAATTACAATGTAACTATTATATATTGTTTACATATGTAGAATCTATCATCTGTCTAATCTATTTGTCATAATATCAAATAGGGATTTTCAATCAATATACACTGGCCTCTGTTTTCAGTAATTGAGATTTTGATTAAGATGTCTGGTCTGCTGCTATACTCGTTATTAAGTATTTTGAACATTCACCTTGAATACAAATGATATTTTAGAACTATATGAACTCTGTAGTTATGTTTCCTCTAACGCCACTATAAGTTTTTTATTTGTAGCTACAGATTAAATTTCTACAAAGTCACAAATGTTTGAAGGGTGAGAACATTGCAAGCTGAAAATGTTATTTAAAGGTGAAAACTCTAATTTTCCTTGAATAAGCTTTCAGAATAGGTTGAGAATTTGAAAATATTTTGAGCAACAACTTTAAATTTGAGATTCATTTTATAAGGCAATTTCTGCAAGCTTATTTTTGGTTCTTCTTTTATGCCTTTGAGAATTGAGAAAAAACAGGATACAAATACAAATTTATATTTTTCTTCTCAGGGACACAAAGGTCTTGAAGGCCCTAAAGGTGAAGTTGGAGCACCTGGTTCCAAGGTAATCTTATAATTATCTCACTGTAGCCTCACTTTGGCTTCTCAATTTTGCTTCAGATGTTTACACATTTTTCAGAACCATCTTAATTCAGCAGGAGAGAGGGCTATAAATAAATGGTTAGGTAAATAAACGTAATTTTTCAAAGATGAGTGGCAACGGCTTTACGATGACATGACTTAATATGCCTCCAAGAACAGCCTCCATGGCACTGGGTGTCTGCCAGTGTAGGATGGGTGTTGTCTTCATATGAAGATGGCACTGTGAATCTATCTTCTAAAATACAATCGTTCATTTTTCGTCTTAAAAAATATCTGAAAGGTTTAGATAGTTCATTCGTCCCATTATTGAGTACTCCTTTAATACCAAGACCCTCTACCTATTGTTTCTTCTCAAAATTTATTTGTATTTCTATAGGGAGAAAAAACATCAAGGAAGTATAACGGAATTTTTAGTGGAAAACATCATGACCTAATGTGGAAATCACTTGACTTTAAATTTTTTTATTTCTAAGTCTCCTAGAATAGATCTTAAGAGAATATTACAATCAATTTTAGCTTTGTAAAGTTTTACTTGAGACATATCAGACATAGCCAGATAAGTCCTTTCCTGAGACTAGTTACTGTGGCTAGGTATGATAGTTTCCATCAATCTTAAGTCCCCAATATTAATTTATATGTATTTCTTTAAAACTATACTACTATTGCATTTTGAGAAGAAGTAATAGAACATTCTGAGATCCTATGTCAAAAGTACATCTTTCATATGCCCTCTTTGAAAATATGCTTTTAAAATTACACACACACAGCAAAGTGATGTGAGTATCAGTTGTAGGCTTCTCATATTGTAATGTATTCTCATTTTTGTTTTAGGGTGAAGCTGGCCCCACTGGTTCAATGGGTGCCATGGGTCCTCTGGTATGTGCTGGTTTTCTTGTTTCTTAAATTTCTTTTTTATTTATTTATTTATTTATTTATTTATTTATTT